>NC_068939.1:54308977-54629694 GCF_016801865.2 Culex pipiens pallens
AAGGTGTTTTGGCGAGGAAGTACACCGCGAGAAAGTTTGGAGAAATTTCCAAAAAAAAGGAGAATGTTCCTTTAGCTGAAGGTTTTGGCATGTAAATAACAGGTATTTTGTGGTCTCTACACCCACAATTCAGAGTCGAGAGAATCGTTCCCTCAAAATTGATCGAGGGATCAGAACCGAAATCGAAAGAATAATGCTACCAGCTCACACTATCGAAACAAACGTTAATTAAAACAATAAATCTCCAACAAGTGTCATTCATCGAGTTCTGAGCACTTCTTAGTCACCAAGCTGAGGTGGCCGAGGCAGTTAAGTCATTGGGATAGGATGTCAAAGGTCTCTGGTTCGATTCCAATAGTCGACACTTTTATTTATTATTTTCTTTTTTTTTTTTTTTGTTTTGTGAATTTTGAGTTTGTTTGAGTTTCAACGTTCTTAATATACGAACAAAAAGTGAAAAAAAAACTGCGGAAAATGAAAGAAACAGGTGAATTGTATTAAGCAGTAGAAATGGTTAAAAAAATCAACAAAATGATAAACATCAATTTTTAAGAGAACTCGTTACATGATTGATACTCGTTTAATTCATAAACGACATAAATAATTCATCAAACTACTATATTTTTCTAACATCACAACCATCAAAATCATGAATGACGACAGCAGCAGTAGTATCACATAAAACCATCGTCAATTCATTCACTAGTTTGCGTGAGTCCTTAATGTCGCCCACCACCACCAAGCATTGTTTATATTTTCCAACCACCACACAAATGAGCATCACTCCAGCTTTTATCCTGACCATTTCCACGAGAAAATAGTTACAAAAAAGACAAATCTCATGCCTTCTCTCCCGCTCTCCTCTCTCGCTCGCGAATCATGCGCATTCCACCACCCAACCATCCACCCCCAGCCAGAAAGGGGTTGCTTGTGGGTGCATTGGAAACGAACCTCTCTCGCTTCGAGTTCTCAGAATTTTCCGTTTTGTTTTTGCCTCGCGCCGTACACTTTTCTATTCGAACGAATCCTGCGTCCTGTGTATGGCTATATGCAAATCAGCCCCCGTCTCTATTGTTGCTGGCAGGCTTTTTGTTGGTGTTTGTGAAGCCTCGTGACAGGATAATATTTGTGTAAGAGCGGTCTATCAGTGTCGCCGTGCGGGGGTGGTTGATGTATTCGTGCAGTAGCGTATGCCACCGACGACTGTCGTAGTCGTCATTGTGGATTACAACATCGTTCTACATCCGTACCAGACGAAAGTCTGGCCCAACACCGGGAGCTTAGCTGCTGTACGGTCTGAATGCTTTGTGCCCAGTTTTGTTGTGTTCCGGGAGGCCAGATGTGTCGAAAAGCAAGTCGTTTCCTCTATCGGCTTGGCAGTCGTAGAGGCAAAGTTACAAGAACGGATGTTTTAAATAACTATTTAACAACACTTATAACTAATCTAATTAAACTAATAAAATCTAACCCTAATGTCCTATGAAAGCCTGCTGGAATGTCCACGGGTTAGCTTATCAAAACACACATTTGTCTTCCAAAAGAGCAAAAATTGGACCTTTAAAACGAAAGTTATAGCCAAAATACGACGAAAAAGACGCCATTTTGAAATGTGAATAACTCGAAAAGGTGGTGGAGTTTGACCTCGCTCTTAGAAGCATCTGAAAGTACACATTTTAGAGTACATTTGCTGAAAATATCTTGGAGGTCTTTTTTGTTTAACTTATTTAATTTCAATTTGAAAATGAGCATTTTTTTAATCGTTTTTTGCCCATAACTTGTCATAGAATTGACCAAAATTCATTTTTCAAGAATAAAAATGTTTATTTTGACAAGCTCTACAATTGTCTAGAAGGGCTCAAAAACGTACAAAATGATCTAGTGGTTGTAAAAGCAGAAACAAGTTTTGGCTGAAATATTTCAGGAATCAACAAAATAATTGAATTTATTCCTGAAATATTTCAGCCAAAACTTGTTTCTTCTTTTACAATCACCAGATCATTTTGTACATTTTTGGGCTTTTCTAGACAATTGTAGGGCTTGTCAAAATGAACATTTTTATTCTTGAAAAATGAATTTTGGTCAATTCTATCGAAAGTTCTGGACAAAAAAAAACGATTAAAAATAGCTCATTTTCAAATTGAGATTAAATAAGTTAAACAAAAAAGACCTCCGAGATGTTTTCAGCAAATGTACCGTCAAAGGGGGTGACTATGGGTCAAAAAACGATACACCTCTCGTATTTTCTTAATAACAAAAACAATTTAAATAACATCGAAAATCTTTCAACGTAGATTTGTTCTTAGATAGTTTACTAACATTTTCCCAAAATATGGTTGATTTTGATGAACACTACCTTAAATGCCTATTGTTTGAAAATTGACCCAATCTCACCCCTTAGAGGGGGTGACATTGGGTCAAATGAAACTAAAATGATGCTCAAATACAACGATATGGTAAAAACAAGTCATCCAACAGTGTTTCTTGTTCGAGGGAATCGTATTGACACGCTACAGTGTTTGAAGTGGAGATTTTCAAACATTTGGGTAGTTTTCGAGCAATTCTAACAAAAATATTAGAAAAATGATTTTTCGAGAGGTCATTTTTGGCCAAAAACGTACCTCAACTTTAGACAGCTGCCAAAATAACAGGATTTGTTCTAGGAACGAGATTTTTTCAGCGAAGTCATCTTAAGATGTCCCCTACACAACCCTTTCAACAGAATTCATTTTCATTGAGAAGAACCTGAGAAATGGTAAAATCCGTCAAAAATCACTTTGACCCAATCTCACCCCCCAGACCCAATGTCACCCCCACTGACGGTACTCTAAAATGTGTACTTTCAGATGCTTCTAAGAGCGAGGTCAAACTCCACCACCTTTTCGAGTTATTCACATTTCAAAATGGCGTCTTTTTCGTCGTATTTTGGCTATAACTTTCGTTTTAAAGGTCCAATTTTTGCTCTCTTGGAAGATAAATGTGTGTTTTGATAAGCTCTACAAATGTTAAGGAGGCTCTAACTCGCTACGACACAAGCCTGAGTTGATAAATTCAAAAAACTCATTTTTTCATAAACACTTCAACCTCAATTACAAAAATAGCTCTAGAAACTTCCCGTTTGAAGATACAGCTTTGTGCTTTTGAACAAAGTTGCTTAGAATAGTGTTCTCTACAACTTTTCTCAAGACACCAAAGCGCTATCTCGTCATCCCGCCAAAATAAAAATTCTGAACCACCCTAAAATTTGAACCACCCTAATGTCCACCATACCAAAAGATGGCCCAATTGACCCTGATCATTTGTCTCGAAGACACCAAAGCTTTAAATTTTAACGTGTGGCCGCTATCAATTTTGTCACGCTAGATTTCGGTTTCGGACCACTGTGCAATGTTCTACAAAGTCGTAGAAAAGACAAAAATAAAAATTTTGATGTGGAAACCTAAGGGGTATGCTTCACGAATTATCAAAATTTTACAAAAAAATGTACAACCTTTTCATGTTTGTCGTTATATTTTTGTGAGTTTTTCCATTCTTTCAAACATGAGCAGTTCTTTGAAAAAAAAGTTCGGCCTCTGAAATATTTTGGAAGTTTATTTTTATTTTTAAAAACAACCTATTCTTGACTGTCAAAATAATTTTGTCAGTTTTTCCATCCTTTCAAACATGCACTGTTCTGACAAAAAAAAGTTCGACTTCTAAAATATTCCCTAAGTTTTTATTTTATTTTAAAAAAAAACTATACTTGACTGTCGTAATGATTTTGTTATTATTATCAGCGGTTCTTTTTAAAAAATAATACTACTTCTGAAATATTTTGTAAATTTTTATTATATTTTTAAAAGTCGTTGGAATATTATAGAGACTTTCACATTCTTTCAAATTCAAATTTATTCAACTTTTTGGCATTCGACCTTTTGTCCATTCGACCATATGTCTTTCGATCTTTTGTCAAACATTCGTTGAAATGTTGTATATTAACAAATTACATGGAAAAGGGTTAAATTTTTAACCTGCCAAACATACTAGAATTTTCTCCCATTTTAGTTGTCTTGCCGTCATTAGATTGAGAACACTCCTATTTGTATCGAAAAAATATAATTTATGCAATTTTGCGTATTGAAACTACTTGATTCTACTATTATTCTCAAATGACAAATTGGCTTCCTTTCCATAGCCAAAAATAATTGTACACAATAGCACTTTTCATTTAAAGCAGCAAAATAAAACTTTTCAGGGCTTGTAACGAAAAGTAATGCTTTTTAAAACTATATGTTGGTTAAAGTTTGACTCTTTTAATGATGTATTTTATGAAAGACAAAGAGAAATAAAGGAACGTGGCTGTAAATTTATTTCAAATTTATAAAAATGCATTTGGGCAAGAAACGCTTTTAATCTGGCACCCCTGAATTCACCCTGCATCCAGATCTTATTGCGTTTGTGTGTTTTTGTGCTGCCTCACAGTGTGAGTGAATGTTTGTTTGCATGTCCTACTGAGTGCTGAGCGTCGGGACTGAACTTGTGGGCTTCCAGCGTAGTAAACCCCCCAAACCAACCCTTCCCCCTGCCTGCCCTGTCCAGCCCCATTCTACAAAGTCAAGCACATAGTCAACGCCAGACCAAAGCATAATGTAACAGCCAGTCAGTCTATCTGTGTGTTGTAGGTCTAGCTTGCCTTTGCATGTTTTGCCTCACCGAAAAAGGACGCACAAAAACGGAAAACAGAGCAAAGAGAGAAAAAAAATCGATTCTGTTTTTCCCGTGGCCGAACGCGGACGAACGGACCGTGGTGACTGTGGCTAGAGTTTTCCTATTGCAAGGTGTTGGGCTGGATTTTGGGGGTGGCGGGAATGTAGACTGGGCCTGTTCTGTGTACAAAAGGGCATGTTAGAACGTCAACCTGCATGGTGCAGAAGGGTTGTTGAAACCGGACGTATTGCGTATTTAAAAAAAAATACTCGTTGGAATTTGACCGAAATTCGAGAGTTTTGGTCATTTAAAAAAGATGCTTAACCGATCTGAACTATACCGCTTTTACAACAATAGAATTCATTTAAAAATAGTGTTCATGAGCGAAATAACTTCAAAATAGCACCTAAAAATCTTTAATTAGAATTTGGTTGTTTATAAGTTTAAAATGTAGGCTAATTTAAAATAAAAACTACTCTTCGCTATTTTCTTTTACCATTGCTTTGAAATTCAAAGAGATTTTAAGTTTAAAAATGTTATTTACTACATCGTTTTTCGGCGTACAAGACTTCAAGTTCTCCGGGGGTCTGCTTTTAAAATTATTAGAATAAATGCAAATTCCCTTTAAAAACCTAGGTTTTTATAACCCTAATTACGCAACGAAACTCCAGGGAATGAAAAAACAGGTAAAGGGGTAGAAACACTCCCGACAACGATACCTCACTATGCCGAGCTATTTCTCTCCACACAGAGCCCAACACGACTACGGTGAGGCGGTCAACGACTTGTCAACAACCCCACCCACCTCAAGGGGTCGAGGGAGGTACTGCCACCACTACCCCTGCACCTCATACCACTTGAGCAAAACAGAGGGAGTGGGAGGGCTTAACGGAAAACTTTGTACGAGGAACGGCCGTTGAAGTTCGTTGAATGAATGTATGTGACTAAATAGAGCCAAAGAACGAGTGGTAAAAGGACAAACGAAGCGAGTACCCCAACTTGGTTACACCACACTTGATAGTAATTAACCCCCTTTTTCGCAACCTCGTTTTTTTACGACAGCGATGAAGACTGACAACGGCGGCGGTGAAGGTTCTCAGACGGAATTTAGAATTAATCCTTGAAGTAGCTTGGTTGGTGAGAGGGTAGCTTGCGTGATGTGAAAGACGGACTGAAACAAGCCCGAATAAGGGGTTGTCTTTTGGACTTGGGTGGGGGCGAAATCTGTGGCTAGCGTGCAGTCAGTGTTTTTAGGATGATTGTTTGATTGTTTTGGGAACGAGTTTATAACAAATGGCTGGCTTACCCCAGCAATAATGAGACCTCCCTTATTAAAACACCTCAGGGTCGGCCTGTTAATCCGAATTCGGCACAAAAGGGAAACACCTGCTAATACCGTTGAACAAAACACCCACTTTATTGCGGTACTCGCGCGATAGTTTTATTTGGCAGACTCAAGCTGCACTTCCTTGTCCTTCCCACTTTCTTATCCTAGTCCTACCTCACACGTCCTCTTCTTCCTTTTTCATTGGGGCCCCTTTCCGGAACTGTCACTGCTGCCGCTGCTCGTTCTCGCCGGCTTCTGCTACTCGCCGTCGTTGTCGCCTCCACGCATCCGGGACACACTTCACCGGAGCGGAACGCCTTCTTCTGCTCTTCGCTCGTGCTTGACGGTCAGCTGCTTCAGCACGTACTCGGACCCTCTCCTCGCCTTCTGCCTCGACGCTCCTGGGTTTGTTGACGGACCCAGGACTTCGGTGGACAAGTCCACCGGATTGCCTGGTTTCCGGCGTCGACGGGTTGTAACGGCTGGCAGATTCGGTGGCGGTTATGGTCGCGACAGGGATGTTCCTCGGAACAAAATGGCGGCGTCGCGACCGGCAGTTCCCACACCGGAACGGTGTAGAGTTGCGATCGTCTGGCGTGACGATCGCCGTAGGGGACACTGCGGGTGTCGTGTGGGTCACACGGGCTTCCGGCACCCAGGGTTGGGCTGGCCGATAGGTACGCGAAGCGTACACACCGAGGGGTCTGTAGGGCACAATGGGGCAGCGTTAGAAGATGGCGGAAAGGAGATGGGTTGGCTGATTCGGGGATTTGTTGTTTTGGGATCGTCCTCTACCTGGTTGTCCAGTTTCTGCGCAGGTTCTCCTGCAGCTCGTCCGGATCTTCCGATCGACGGACTCTTTTCTTCCGGTCTTCCGCGCCGGTTCCACTTCACTCTCACTTGACGGCGAACGTAGCTGGTTCGACCGTCCACTTCTTAAATCACCAGGCAAGTGACCGATCCAATGGCGCAGATTCTCCAGCGATCCTCAACCTCATCCATCCTTCCCGTTTCGCCCCATTCTCATCCTATTTCGCCCTAGCGAATCCATTGTCCTTCTCGTGGCGCTTTCTGGTGGTGACTAGCGCAACTATTCCAGCGTGCAGCGTTGGTAGCGTCCATTGGCGTTGGACCGCTACTCGAGTGGGGATGTTCCGCTCTCCAGCTTTCACAGGGTTCCCTTTCGGCATGCTAATTTACGCGTCGCGGAACAACAGTCTCACCACTCTTGAAGCTAACCTAACCACTGGTTACAAGTTGGACGAGTTATGTAAATAATGGATAATTACTGGACCGATGAAATTGAGACTTTAACTGCGGCATTGATCCTTTTTTTATGAAAGTCGGTATAATTCAGAGTAATACAGTCTTAGAACACATTATTAACCCTTTCAAATCGTTGACATTGTCTTACGTCTTTATTCAATTTCAATTTTAAATTCAAACCTGAGCAAAAATCAAGACTATTCCATTTAAACTAATATTTTGTTTTTGAATTGGGTACAAGTCGTTTATGTCTACCATAAAAGTTTACCAAAATAATAATTCTCTGTAACAAAACACGCGACTATGATAGAAACAAACCTGTCTTAATTGACCTTAAATCTGGCACATGCCGTTATGAACACACACCTGTTGGTACCTATATCAACGTCCAGACAATGTCTCTAGTGACTTGTGTATATTGCGATTCACACTAATTGTTCGCCTCCATTCGTCATCCGTGATAGACCGCACCATAAATCAGGCGCTGATAATTTTCGCCGTTTAACGGCTCGGCAACCGTTATCACTTCTCGCCAGTTTATCATCCATGCCACGGGTACAATCACGCGCTGGGCAATTCCAATCAATTTCAATTGCCGCTAGGGCTTATTGTTTGCTCACCCTGAATTGGCTGGATCGAACTTAAGCTCCAAATTCTGGCGGATTTTAAAACGAAGCCGTTTAAAGCAGGTTCAATTTGCTCGTTCCACATGAATTTTAAAATTTTCCAACCGAACCTAACGAGACCATTTATGCTGCCGCTCGCATAACGCCGAAAACAAAAAACAGACTCATAATCCTCGACTAATTCCTTGGTTGAAAACAAAAGAGGGTATACAAAACCCCAAAAAAGATTCAACTTTGGGAGCGATAGGGGGAGAGGCGAAGGGGCCCGGAAGCCGTCGTCCCGAGAGCAAGAGTTCAAAAGGGGAAAACAATTTTCCGTTCTGCTCCATCTCATTTCCACCGTCGTCCATGGGAACGGTGTACCAAAATATTATTTTTACTTTAAAATATACATGCAACTATAAAGCAAGTGTATTAACCAACATTTAAATTATCACTAATAATAACTAATAAATAAACGATAAAAAACAGGTTTTTTCCAAAAACTAAATTTCGACACGCCGACTCTCAGAACGGCGTTGAACCTAGCTGCCATGCTTTCAGCTCCAGCCGGGGCTGTTGTTACTGATGGTCTAGGCAAGTAACTCAAAAGCATTCGAGGCACAAAAAAAGTCCTTGTTTTCCCTACGCGCTCAATAAGTGTGTGTATGTGTACTGGGCATCGTAGCTTCGGAAATACATTTTACGATTATGTCTGCCTTACGCCTTTTGATGTTTGTTGTCCTTTTTTTGTTGTTGCTATTTTTGAATACTTTTTTTCATCCCAGGGTTGCCGCTTTCTAGCTTACATGTATGCAAATGAAATTTTACATCCATGTTTGTTTCTTTTTGTAACAATTGAATTCTTTTGCTTTCTTTCCCTTATGTTGCGCACTTGTCTCCCACATCACCCTCAAATATTTTTTGTTTATTCGGAGTTGAATGGTTTCCCCCGAGTATTCGAAATCATAAATTTGGGATACTGATCAAAATATGTTTTCTTGGAAGAATTCGGCTGCTTGTTTTCTAACGGTTCAAGCAATGAATAAAACAAATCAAAACGCAGGCTTCGAAATCATTCTTTTTTTAATTTTAATTTTTATATTAATTTTAATGAATTTTTTTTGGTGCCTTTGGTATGCCCGAAGAAGCCATTTTGCATCATTAGTTTGTGCATATAATATTCCATACAAATTTGGCAGCTGTCCATACAAAAATGAGATATGAAAATTCTAAAATATGAATCTCTTATAGGATTTTTTTGATCGATTTGGTGTCTGCAAAAACACACTTTTTTAATTTTCTAGTATGATGAGGGGACATATAACTTTTCAGAAATTTCCAGAATGTGCAAAACATTTTTGACTGAGTTATAAATTTTTGAATCGAAGCTGATTTTTTTCAAACCTCAATATTGGTCGCAATTAATTTTCAACTTCATTTTTCGATGTAAAAACGAAATTGCAATCAAAAAGTACTTTACTGAAATTTTGATGTTTTCAAGTTATAGCCATTTTAGGTAACTTTTTTGAATATAGTCACAGTTATTCATATTTTTTTAAATTAGTGCCCATGTTTGGCAAATTTTGAAAAAAATATTTTTGAAGAGCTGAGAAAATTCACTATATTTTGCAATTTTTAACTTTGATAATAGTAGTTTATGCAACAAGTTGCAAAAAGAGGATTTTTTCAGCACGAGTCGTAAATTTATCCAACGAGGTTCACCGAGTTGGATAAATACGAAGAGTGCTGAAAAAATCAAGTTTTGCAACTAGTTCCATACAACATGTTTTGCAATTCCAAAAAACACACACTGAGTGAAATTTTATGTCAAATTTTCATGTATTTTGTCAATAAATCGTTTAAATCAAAAAAATGTTGAAAAGTGTTACTTTTCGAAACAAGTGCTGAAAAGTTCAACTTTTCAGCAGCCATTTGAGTGCTGAAAAGAAGAACTTTTCAGCATTTGTTTTGAAAAGTGTTGCTATTCGATTCTGTTATTTTTGGTACAGAAAAGTAGGCAATTTCGTCGTTCAAGAATGACAGGAAAAGTAAATAGTTTCACGACGGAATTGCAAAAAGTAAATTAAATTCAAAAATTTATAACTCAGTCGTAGACTTTTTGCATATTCTGAAAAATTCTGAAAAGTTGGCAATCAAGTTTTAGTGACAAAAAGTGAGATTAAAAATCTAAAAAAAAATTAACCTTGCATAATTTTCTTTCAGAGTAATCAATACCTACAACTTTGCCGAAGGCACCAAATCGATCAAAAAATTGCTTAAAAAGATACAGATTTTGAATTTTCATATATCCAAGATTGACCCATCACTAGGCAAAATTCCAAATTTGAGCTCATTCTGACCACGGGAATCCCTCCCTCTAATCGCTTGAAGTTTGTATGGGAAAAATCGTCAAAATGTATGGAGAAAAGCAACTGTTTGAGTTTTTTTACCTGTGAAGGGCGCAATAATCATCTAATCTTTATCAATTCTTAGATGTAGGACCTTCATAAAATTTTGAACAACTTTGCCGAAGAAAGCATATTTTTAGGGTTTTTTGCCGAAAACTTATTAGCATCTGAAAATGACCACTTTTGCGCAGACGGCTCTAAATGCGGCTAATTGTAAACTATGGCTATTTATAAACATGTGGAAATTTTCTTTATATTTTTAAAAAAACTGGAGTGATAAATATAGTTTAAATAGCCACCCAAACAGATTAAAAAATCAAAATATTGTTTATGTAAAAGGCCATTGCAATATTTTTAATAAACTAAACCGTAGTGGAAGAGGAAGAGCAAAAACATAATATAAAAGTTGAATTACAAGCCATGGCATTAACAATTGAATCAAAAATGTGTTTCAGAATGCATTGTACACCAGCTCAGTTGTTCTGCAATCATAAGTTTACAAAAATATAAGTATTGACAAAAAAACACTTTTTGTGGTACTGTGCATAGGAATTTCTCAAAAATTTCAAATGTTTTTGTATCGTGCTGGAGCAAGCTAAATACCATTTTCAACGCAAGTAAAAGCATTTCAAATTGTATTAAGTTGATTTGAATTTTATTTTCATAAAAATTTTGATTTATTTTTTTGAAAAATATTTTTTTTGCCCTTTTATTTTTTGGGCAGCCATTAGGTAACTTTGAAAAAGTATTCGCAACGACCTCATCTGAAAATTTAACTTAAGGTGAAACGCGAAAGCAGCGCCAAATTGACACCATGACTGGAGTTTTTGGTAGCACTTTTAAGGCAAATGTCGTAACTTATACAAGTTCTGTCTATTGCAGATGATAAGTATAGCGATAGTAGTCCCAAAATCAAACACAGCACGGTTCGAGTTTCTGAAAGAACTTTTAAGAGAAATACAGTGACGATGCATAGGTCAATAGCAAACAATCTGTCGTGTTCAGAAATTGATTAAGTTTAACAGAAATTGTCCAAGAACTGGCGGCCCGTTTCACCTTAAACATAATTTACTTTGAATTAGCCCAAAAGTTCCTAGCAAACCCTTACAAACCAGCTCAGACATGCATGTTTTGGCATGGGCTGTGAAAAACCCATCACGTACCACCAGAGCCATCCGACATCCGACGAGGGTTTATCAATATGCTGTATGATATTTTTCCGGGGGAGACGGTACGCCTTCCCTTTGCCTGGATTTTTCCGTGCCCGGTCTGTGCGTGTTTTTTTTTATTTTGCAAGCTAATTCTAGGGTGGATTTGCGTTCGAATCGATGAGGGGTAGGCTTTAAAAAAAACGATATCAGTAAGCTTTTTGTGTCGTTTCATGATTTTGTTTTAAATTTAGGATGTGTTACCAGTTTTTCTAAAAACTCTGTTTTAATATTTTCTGATTGGAAATTGAACAGATTTTTTTACTCGGTTCCACAAAGACCAGTCATCAAGAATTGATGTCATGGCCTGAATTGACGTGCATTTATCAGAGGGAAAGATAGGACATGCAACAATTGTTCCATATTTTCCATTCTTTGCTCAATTGGCTATCAACTCAACTCTCCATTCACACGACCACTTTCCCACCCCCAACGGTCATCTCAATGGGAGAGTCCTTGAAAGTTCTGTTCGATAGTGATTTTTGCTATAGCTCTTCGTTCGATTGTGATCACACACACACACACGTCCAATTCCACTGGCCATCACACCCGTGAACCTTGCCCAACGAGGACCACGATGGACGAAATGAGCAAGACGATTCGATAAAAGTTTTACACTAATAGTAGCAAAGAGCCAATATAAAATCAGCTAGCCCAGACAGAAGCGGTAGGGACGACCGATGACTAGCAGGATTGCTGTGTCCCGGTTTGGTTCACTCTTCCAGCACGGACGGCAACGATGGCCCCGGTGACCCTAATAGGGATGTATCTGCGGATGGATGAATCTCACGGATGGGCAGGGCTGGTGGTGAACGAGTGTTCTATATTCTGGCTTTTGCCTGGTTGGTGTTGAATATTTTATGAACTGGCCTTGTCCAATGGAAGTGACCTGAACATGAACATGTTAGGGTACTTCGTTAGGGCACCACCACGGGAACAGAAACTTTTCCATGCTTAGTTGCAATTCAAAAAAAATACATATATAAGAAGCTGAAGTGCACATTAAAGTAACTTCAAATACGAATGCAGTTCCAACTCCAACTTTTTTTCTCTCAAGATGTCAACTCCGAATCAAACGTCAGTTCGAAAAAAAATCAAACTCCACCGACACTTTCAACAACTCACTCTGAACATGCTGATCTTGACTCCGACTCCAATGCGTTTGACATCCCATTCAAATATATTTTGACATCACTAATTACTGTTATTATAATAAAAATATATTTAGCTGGAGAGTACCATTTCGAACTGCACATTCCTGCTGGAATTACCATCAGTGATTTTCTCTACCACAGATCGAAACTCGGAAACGACTGACATAATCGGTTATGGTGATGACGACTCAAATAGATTTGAACAGGGAAGGGGGTACCAAAGTGAAGTCAGAAAGGACGAAACGAATATTGAATTTTAATTGCTCACTAATAGAGAGGGAAATGATTTTTCGATGGAGTGAGATTACCGTTCGGTTCGATGAACACGACCACCTCGCCCGCCCCACCACACAATGTCAGGCTTAAGAAAGGCCAAGCTCGGCATAAATGTTTCACGGTACCAATCTACGGCTGTCTTGTCATCGGTTCAGCTGCTGCTCTGCCACTCTGACATTATTGGATTAAACCGAAACTTTGTCGAACTTTTGTTCTGCCATTGTGCACTTTTTTGTGTAGCTTCTGTTGGAAGAAGGGCGGGGGCCAGCTTAAAGCTTGACCTGAGGGGGGTATCGTATCCTCCGGAAAAGCTCACGTTCAGCAGGGCGGAAATTCTAGCTACCGATACCTGCACACATACAGACGAAATCCTTTTCTCGGTGGAAATGCACCTGATGCTCGGAAACTTTTGAAAACTATGTCTTCTCGTTAGAAAAGTTTCTCGCATCTTGTATCCGTCTCAGAGGAGATCCTAAAAGTTCAAAAAACATTGAACATCACCTAGATTTAACCTGAAATCCTGAGTTGAAAGAAGCGAGGAAGAGTTCAAAACACATCCTCCGCGCTCTTGAAAAAGGGGAACATTACATTACAACTACTGTAAACAAAAGAAGGATGCTGCTGAGCAATTCTCTACGAAATCGGTCTTTTTTCTTCAATTTTAATTTTTGTATTTTTTAATCCGACTGAAACTTTTTTGGTGCCTTCGGTATGCCCAAAGAAGCCATTTTGCATCATTAGTTTGTCCATATAATTTTCCATACAAATTTGGCAGCTGTTCATACAAAAATTATAAATGAAAATTCAAAAATCTGTATCTTTTGAAGGAATTTTTTGATCGATTTGGTGTCTTCGGCAAAGTTGTAGGTATGGATACGGACTACACTGGAAAAAAATAATACACGGTAAAAAAAAATTGGTGATTTTTTTATTTAACTTTTTATCACTAAAACTTGATTTACAAAAAAACACTATTTTTAATTTTTTTTATTTTTTGATATGTTTTAGAGGACATAAAATGCCAACTTTTCAGAAATTTCCAGGTTGTGCAAAAAATCATTGACCGAGTTATGAATTTTTTAATCAATACTGATTTTTTCAAAAAATCGAAATTTTGGTCGTAAAATTTTTCAACTTCATTTTTCGATGTAAAATCAAATTTGCAATCAAAAAGTACTTTAATAAAATTTTGATAAAGTGCACCGTTTTCAAGTTATAGCCATATTTAAGTGACTTTTTTGAAAATAGTCGCAGTTTTTTATTTTTTAAAATTAGTGCACATGTTTGCCCAGTTTTGAAAAAAATATTTTTGAAAA
Organism: Culex pipiens pallens; assembly: GCF_016801865.2. Taxonomy (NCBI): domain Eukaryota; kingdom Metazoa; phylum Arthropoda; class Insecta; order Diptera; family Culicidae; genus Culex; species Culex pipiens. The sequence goes on from NC_068939.1 coordinate 54,323,224, forward strand.
GCTGAGAAAATTCTCTATATTTTGCTTATTCGGACTTTGTTGATACGACCTTTAGTTGCTGAGATATTGCAATGCAAAGGTTTAAAAACAGGAAAATTGATGTTTTCTAAGTTTCACCCAAACAACCCACCATTTTCTATCGTCAATATCTCAGCAACTAATGGTCCGATTTTCAATGTTAATATATGAAACAATTGTGAAATTTTCCGATCTTTTCGAAAAAAATATTTTCAAAATTTTCAAATCAAGACTAACATTTTAAAAGGGCGTAATATTGAATGTTTGGCCTTTTTGAAATGTTAGTCTTGATTTGAAAATTTTGAAAATATTTTTTTCGAAAAGATCGGAAAATTTCACAAATGTTTCATATATTAACATTGAAAATCGGACCATTAGTTGCTAAGATATTGACGATAGAAAATGGTGGGTTGTTTGGGTGAGACTTAGAAATCATCAATTTTCCTGTTTTTAAACCTTTGCATTGCAATATCTCAGCAACTAAAGGTCGTATCAACAAAGTCCGAATAAGCAAAATATAGAAAATTTTCTCAGCTTTTCAAAAATATTTTTTTCAAAACTGGGCAAACATGTGCACTAATTTAAAAAAAATGAAAAACTGCGACTATTTTCAAAAAAGTCACTTAAATATGGCTATAACTTGAAAACGGTGCACTTTATCAAAATTTCACTAAAGTACTTTTTGATTGCAAATTTAATTTTACATCGAAAAATGAAGTTGAAAAATTTTTACGACCAAAATTTCGATTTTTTGAAAAAATCAGTATTGATTAAAAAATTCATAACTCGGTCAATGATTTTTTGCACAACCTGGAAATTTCTGAAAAGTTGGCATTTTATGTCCTCTAAAACATATCAAAAAATAAAAAAAATTAAAAATAGTGTTTTTTTGTAAATCAAGTTTTAGTGACAAAAAGTTAAATAAAAAAATCACCAAATTTTTTTTACCGTGTATTATTTTTTTATAGTGTAGTCCGTATCCATACCTACAACTTTGCCGAAGACACCAAATCGATCAAAAAATTCCTTCAAAAGATAAAAATTTTTGAATTTTCATACATCATTTTTGTATGGACAGCTGCCAAATTTGTATGGAAAATTATATGGACAAACTAATGATGCAAAATGGCTTCTTTGGGCATACCGAAGGCACCAAAAAAGTTTCAGTCGGATTAAAAAATACAAAAAAAATCGAATGACCGAAATCCTAGAGAACTGCTCTGCTGCAGCCTTCGTCGCAGATGAAAGTTGAGATTGTTGAAACTGCATCCCTTATGAATGGAACACATAAAAATAGAATGAAAGCTTTTTTGTTTCATCTAAGTAAGTCTTTCACTTTTGATCTCTTGTTTCACTGGTTCTATCTTTTTGATCCTGACTTTTGAGGAGATTTGAGCGCTTCGAAACCACAACTTTGATGATTTCTGCATGAGTACAAGTGGCTTTGCATGGAGCTGCAGTTTGAATCCCTGTAATCCATCATTCGGGGCTGAGTAGCTAGTTGTGGAAACAGTATATTGATGCCGGTATGCTCTTTAGATGTAACATAAATATAACATATTTCATGTCAGGTTCATTTTCAATTATTTTTTTTTTAAATTCAATAATACGTAGGTTTACCTTTTCAGTATTGTTAAATGTGTTGTGTACACTCAACACATCACTGTTATTAATGTCTTAATATAGTGATCGGCTCCCCTCCCACAAACATTTACACACAAGTTCCTCTGTAATTACTCTTAAACTGTAATTACAAAAACCGACTCGCCGACTCTGTCTCACCGCCGAAAAGGACCTAACTCTTAATATTGTCGTCTATTTCACAGCCCAAGCAGCACATTTGTTCTGTTAATCATTGTTTCAGTCAAACTGTCAGTTGAATGAATGACTTTTGTACAAATAGTGTGCTACTAGGGAAGTTTGTTAAAATTAAATAAACAAATTGTAAGATTTTTTTGTCGAATTGTTTTTCCGACAATTTTAGAGTCTAGAAAACATAAAAATAACTGTATGAAGTACAAATAAATCCATTACATAGATTTTTTGTTTAATTTTGTCCGAAAAATATATTTGATTTTAATACTTTTAAATTTCAATTTTCCGTTATCTGGGTTAGCAATGGGTCTGGGAGATGAAATTGGTGACAAATTTAATGTCAACAAACAGTGTGATTATGCATCCCAAGCATGGGTAAATAACAAGGAAAATGTGTAATAATACCTTTCACTGGTATCAATAGCAAATGTTGGTATTCCTGGACCCTTTCAAATTTACCAATTTCGACAAGATAATTAATTTTGCGCTAGAATGACTTGAAACCCAAAATAGTTAAAGCTGATTCTTAATTTTTGTTATATTCCCACTAACAATTTTTTTTTATAATGTATAAAAAATCTGAAAATTACTGGTTACAAATGTACTTAAAATTCCACTTCAAACTAAAATAAGATAAAATGAATAGAACTAAAATAAGATAAAATCATCAGTATTTGAAAAAAATACAACTGCTTTTCAAAAATGTATGAAAATTTGTAAAAAATAAGAAAAAAAAATCAAATTTTTCAACATTTTTATGACATGTCATAAGATAGCACGATCATTTTGATAATCATTAAATCATTAAATTTGTCTGCAAGAGCAAAATTTGGTATCATACCAATTTAAGATATTGTTTTGATATTGCGAAATTGCAGAATTTTTCAATGGTCGGAAACCACATTTTGGTATTCTTTTGGTATTACAGTATTTAATCAAATTCCTCTGAAACTATGGGAAAATTATGACCAATTTTGACAAAATAATTAATTTTGCGCCAAAATCATGTCTCAAAGCAAATGCTTTCATTGAAAACAGAAAAATTAAAACTTTATTTTAAACATTTTTGATATACCCCCTAAAGAAATGACTTGAAATTGTGGAACTCAGGATACCATGCTATTTTTAATTAAAGTGTGTTTTTTTTAAATCCCTCGTAAACTTTGGGAAAGTTATTTACCAATTTCGACAAGATAATTAATTTTGCGCTAGAATTACTTGAAACCCAAAATTGTAAAAGCTAATTTAATTTTTTTGTTATATTCCCACTAACAATTTCTTTTATAATGTATACCAAAATCTGAAAATTACTGGTTACAAATGTACTCAAAATTCCCCTTCAAACTAAAATAAGATAAAATGAATAGAACTAAAATAAGATAAAATCATCAGTATTTTAAAAAAAGATAGAATTGCTTTTCAAAAATGTATGAAAACTTGAAAAAAAATCACATTTTTCAACATTTGTATGACGTGTCATAAGATAGCACGATCATTTTGATAATCATTAATTCAGGAACTGGTGAAATTTTTATCAGTTTCTGATGTATGCCACATTTTTCACATTTTTTGTTTGTTAAAACTACTTCAAAAGAGGTAATATTAAACCAACCAAATGTTCAACCTACGAAAGTTCAACTTATTTTGTTATTTAGGAAACTAATAAAACTACCTTTCATTATGCAACACTTTTTACGTGGGTGAGTCAACATCACATTGCAACAATGAGAAAATACATCAAAGCTCTGAATTTAATTCTCCCACCAGTCAAAGATAAACTTTTCAAATTTCGTTCGCTTTAGTGCTTGCCATTCTGCATCAACATTCAGTAGTGCCACAAAGAAGCTACCACTGACTGCTTGGTTGCAGCAACTGAAACAGAGCTCGGTAATGGTAACGATATTTGCGGAGAACTCTGATTCCGAGAGCAACCATTACGAAGTTTCACCGGATTCAATTTGCTTTTACGAGAGTGACAGTAAATTGTGCAGAAGGGATAGGTATCTCTTTCAACTTTGATGAAATCTTCAATTGATTTTATTTGTTTTTTTTTATAATTTAATTTATTGCAAAAAAAAACAATAAATTCGACCTTCTCGAACAAACCCAGTGCCATCACTGCTTATCAGCAAATTGATTAATCGAAATGATAATGCTCGTTTCGTTTGCTTACATTTTTGAAGCTTTTCAACTGTTCGTCAGTTGGCGTTTTGCTTCTGAAGCTTGTGGTCGTCTATTGAAAAGCGCGTTTTTAATTTATATTTCATCATGGTTGTCGGTTAGTTTAAAAAAATAGTTTTCTCATTTGAATAGATGTTTCTAACATAAAATACCTCCGATTATTCAGATATAGATCTGCCGGATCCGACGGTCCTCATCAAACTGCACGGAATGTTTATGGTCATTGCGTGGATTCTGTGCTGGTCATTGGGCAGTTCCGTTGCAAGGTATTTCAGTCCATTGATGAATGGTGAACCAATTTATGTGAATAGAAAAAAAAACGTGTGAAGCAAATGTCACGGCAGGTAATGCCTGCAGTGCGGTAGTAAACCAAAGATAAACAAACTGATAAAGTAAATAAAAGTGTGGTGTCGGTTTGGTTGAAACGTGGGTGTGTAACGGATTATCCGACGTGTGGAAAAAAGTTCTTGGGTTTTGAACTTGTGATATAATATTTGTTTTGGCAATGGGTAGGGAAATGATAACATGTGTTGTGTTTTTTTTTCTATGTCTCATAGGTATTTTAAGAAAACGTGGGTGACAGAGCGCTACTTTGGAGGAGAAGCATGGTTTCTGGTAAGTGTTTTGAGTAGTTTTACAAGTTTCATTTGAATCTCAGTGTCAAAAGGCAAATAAATGTGTTTGTATAAAAGTCTACTTGTTAAATCACAGCAAGAAAATTGTGCAAATCCCAATCCGGCAAAAGGCCTTAAACACCTAACTGGAGGCATACCAATACTAAAAACATAAGTAGGAAAACACCAGCAATTTCAAATTAATTACTCCGACAGTACCACCGGCTGTACATGTTCTTCACCTGGTTGCTGACCTGCTGCGGTTTCATACTGATCTTCATCGATATGGACGGCTTCTACGAGCATACCCACGCAATAGTCGGCATCATCACCTTCGTCCTGTGCTTTCTGCAGCCCATCTTTGGGGCCATCAATCCGCACCACAAAGCGAAGAAGTTGTTCCGCCTGTGGCACGTCCTATCCGGCAATGTGACGTACGTGCTGGCCAGTAAGTAGTAACGGCTTCGATATCCTGCAACGTCAAACCTGATGCCGATTGCATTTCAGTCACCAACATGTTTCTGGCCGTGGGGCTGGAATCGGCCAAGCTGAAGACCTCCCTGTACGGTTGGCTGGGTGGGGCCGTGGCATTCAACGTACTGATTCATGCCACATTTTTGGTAAGAAATCCATGGGCGAATATGCTAATGTTCCGGTGAATTAAGATTCAATTTTGTTCCGCCCCAAACAGCTTCTGGAGCACCTGTCGAAGAAAAGAGGAGCCTCGTTGGACCCAACCAAGGATGCATCGGTATGTGTCCCGAGGGTCGAATAATTTCCATTTTTGTTACGGATTGTGATTGATTTTGTGTATTTTTTTGCTATTTTTTCTCATCCCAAAAGTTCTCCAGATGGCGCAAGGTGACACTGTCGGTGCAGCTGATAGGGCTGTTTGCCTTTACGGTGGTCATTGCGGTACAAATTTGGCTCGCCTGAGGGCAGCCTTGTGACGTCAAACGATGGAGCGGTTCGAATCTGGCGTAGACGGATATATGGTTTCACCTTCGTTAAGTGGTTGTGATAAGAAGAAGATGTACGTGTGAATGTGTATTTGTGAAGTAAATAACTGTGATTATCATTAGATTGTAAATATGGTTGGACTTGATGGTCGAAAGCAACATTGTAACAATAAAGGCATCGAATATCTTATCAGAGCGGTTATAATGATGTGATTTGGTTTTATTTATACTGGCAAAAGTTTCATTTGTAGAACAGTCGAGTGACCAGTGCATATCGAGGGAAGGCATCTTATTGGCTCATTTTTTTCACTTTTGACTGCCAATAACAATTGCCTTTTTTAAAATGATTCCATTTGTAAAATTGAACCATTATTACCAAAGGAAGAAGACTTGGGTAAAAGTTTGTTTATTTTTTTTTTGCAGATCGTTCAGGGGAAATTTGGCAGGTTTAAGCACTCGTTCTTAACTTCATCTAATTTTCTGATTATTTATATATTTTATTTTGTAAAATTGTTGATAGAAACTTGAGCTACTTATCACGCGATTTCGGTTGAAAACGCTTTCTATGAGCTGTAATTGAACGTCAAAGTGCTGATATGCCAACGAAAGAGGCACGATGGAGTGCTATTCCCCTAAATTCAAATTCTTCGAAAAATAACCCCACGGGCCAGATGAAAACATAATTTAATAATCGATAACTGTCAAAATGAACATTTGAGAACTTTTACAAATCAATTTAATCACGTTAAAATGGTCAGTCGAGAAAAGGGGTTGGGCAAATGAGGTTTAGATACACTTTATTACTGAAATTGAAAATCCTTTTTCATACATTCGTTTGATAATTTGGTAGAAATTGCCCGAATCATAAAAAAAAACTAACGTTTAGGTGGCCGAAATCAAATGATGAAATCGATGGCTGTTAATAACATGTTTGTGCAATAAAATTCAAATTTGAGCGATTCATAAGCTGGAATTCGAAGCCAACTTATTTAAGGACTTTTGTCAGCTATAACAAAAATGATTTGCTACTATATGTCCGGATCTCAAATCATGAGATAATCTGACTCTCAAATTGGTTTGAAATATCTTAAACTTAAAAACATTAACTTTTTAAATAAAAACACCGAAAAAAAATAGTGATGAACCGTGTAATCAATTAAAATAGAATCAAATATTGACCAGCATTCCAAAACAGCGCAAACCAAGCAATTTAAATCTGTTGATCGACTTTTTGTGGATTTATTAAAACAACATAACTGTTGTGACACAAAATACAAAAGCAGATTGAGTTTCCACTCCATCCCACTCGATTATTTGTTCAATTAGCCACGCTTGCAGCAGCAGTGCCTTTTTTCACGAGTGATTTGCCCAACACTAGTCATCATCAGCATCATTACGGTACACAATCCCAGAGCAGTCCAAAGAGTATCACCGTGTTTGCGCTACGATTATGAACGAAGGCGTGCACGCGTGAGTGATGCACAAACACATGGCCCAGTCAGCTCAATAGTTGTTAATGGGACGTGTGAAGTGTCAATTGTGACCATAACTCAAACCGCGCGATGGTTTTCCGCCGAGTAGTGGCGTGGAAAATGCTCCCGTCATCATGATTTCATCTCGTAGTTGATTTTCGGAATAACCAATTATGATGTCAAATAGATGGATAGTGGTGAATGATGTGATATTATGTGAACGCATATTTTACACAAAATGTAGCAAAAATAATTAACAGAATATTACACTTATTAAATCAAATTTTAAATTTTAGTCTTGCCTAAACAGAACCTTGATTCAAAACTTTTGCGTAGTAAATCTTAGAAATTGCATTTTTGTAAAGAATTTAAAAACTACCACTTCAAAACACACGTACATGCCCGACTGTAAACACTTTTAATTGTAACTCGATACTCCGACAACCAAATTCAACCAACCTTCGGGACAATGCACGGAATGGTCAGTCAAGCAAAACGTGTTTGCTATTGTTTGCTATTGCTCTTTTTTTGTTTATTCAAGACCAAACACTCTGACGCATTTTTCTCAGAATGTCAAAAAGCGAATTGCGACAAGATAGCACGACAGCGTCGAGGTGCCAATTGTGACAAAACAGCATAACTGAGAACGAATTTACCTTTTCAGGTTTGACTGTGGCTGAGAAGCCACATATTAATTTATACACATTTCAGCCCGATCCGTCTGGCATATGCTTCCGAAGCCAACAAACCTATCATCCACTCACCAGTCCATTCTATTAAAGCGAACCTTTCCAAGCATGATTTGGAATTGCGGAATTTGGCTCTCGTATCGTCCATGTATCGTGTGCTTCATTGAAAAGGGGCAGCCGCAGCAGCTAGTTCTGTCGGTATCATTGAGCCAGCCGCAGACTGTCGGGTCCAGACTCATTGAAAGGGCTTAATTAAGATTATCTTCCTTGGGGCTCTAAAAACATACCATTATCATGTGTGCCGAGAACTTCATCTGCATGCAAAGTTTGGAGAGCGTCCCTGTGGGGATGTCTGCTCTGGTGGGATTTCTGGAAAAGCAGCATTTTTTTGTAATTAATAGTCTGAAATTCAATCAGAGGATTTCATGACTAAAATAAAAGTTCCTGAATTTTATAATGACCGATTCTTCGGCTCCTTTTCAAAAAAATCCCAAGTTTTTTTAAGCGTTTTGGCTGTAGTGGCACAATTAAAGAAGAAACCCCCCAATGTTATTACATATTTGAAAAGATAATTGATTTTCCAACATAGAAATGACATGCATAATGAACAATATTATACCTGTGCTTCTCCTGAAATGAAAATGTAGCGTGACGGGACAACATCGTAAAACTGGAATTTTAAAAGGCACACCAACAAAATCGACACAGTTTTGCCAGATTGATTTTTTAAAACTTTTGCTCTTCTACACATTATCACAAATTGAAAAACGAATCTTTTGCTCCTTGAACTGAAAGATTTGGTTGAGATTTGAGTTTTTGCCAGCCATTTCTTTTCGTGACGGGACAACGAAAGGAGCAGATTTATGAAAAACTCCTCTCCCATTCAATGACTTGCAGACCTTATTTGGTCAATATTTTTGGCATTTCAGATAAGAAAACGCAATTAAAGCACATTGCAAATATTAGATCATAATTAAAATGAAATTTTTCATATAAAAAATCACATTGAAAATTGAAAAAGTGACATTTTGGTGTAGCTTTGCTAAGAATCGGTCTAATTAGTTCGTTCATCCCGGGGATTCCCGAGAAAAATTCCAGGGAATTTTTAAATTTTGAAAAATAATTTTGGTCTAGAAATTTAGATTTGTTGTGAAAATGAATGAACAGTTCAATACCTAGTAATCCATAAAAAAATATAGCTTTGAAAATTTTATAGAGTATATATCAACATTATTTTGTCTTGTAAGGGAAAATTGTTAAAGTTGTCGTTTACATAAATATTTTCTATTCAATTAGCCTGGTACAAATTTACTTTTAATAATCATATTAAATTATATTTCATTAAACACACGCATTTGTGGCAAATCAGGACAATGTATCGAATTGAGACAGCTGTTTAAACCAATTCTTTGCACAATGCTCTGATTTTTTTCATGATTCCAGTGAAATCAGGAGCAGAACAAACATTTTTTAGAATTTTAATGTGATGCATTTTGAATCCAAAAAAAATATCATAAAACTCAAATAATGACCAAAAATGTTTTATTACAATTTGGCTCAATTCTGAGGGCAGATTCAGATTCAGCGCGCAAAATTACATGCAAAAACATAAAGTATGAAAAATTTGTTTGGGTGATCCCATACACTAATCCCTTGAAAATTAGACACTTTCACATGAAGATATCTCTAGTTCAAAGAAAAATATCAATGGGATTTTTTAACGTTCTCTTCTCTTCTTTCAAATGCAACCTGGCGCTTAAAATTAATTTGGCCTGCGCCTTTTGGAGATAGTTGAGTTTTAAATTTGCAGCTTTTTTACCTTAAAATGGCTGTAACTTTTGGCCCTTAAGTCCAAATTGACCCTCAATTGCTATGCTCAAAAAACTGATTTTTGAAGGTTTGCTCAGATGCTTTCTCTAAATTTGATCGTAGAAGACGTAGGTTGCGAGATAAAATTTTGGTGTCTTCGACAATGTTGCATGAATTAGCGAGCCCAACAACTTTTTAGAAGACGAAAAAATTCCCAAAAATAATCCTGAAAAGTGAGATTTTCAAAATCCCCTAATGAACCACTCTAGTTTTTAACCGAAATTTAACCTTAATTTTGCGTTCTGGACCACTGTGCAATGATTAGATTATAACCAATTTTATGCTTTTAAGCTTGTAAAACTTAAAATAATAATATAAATATAATAACAACATAGACTTTTCTACTGTTTCAAAAATTTCCTGGGATTTAAAAAATATTTTCCCGATTCCCAGAAATTTCAAAACTAGGGAAAATTGCACGCCATATTTATAATCGAGCAATTATTTACAAATCTAGCCAAACAGAGATTAAAATGTTTAATCGAAGCCGTAAAAAAATATATAAATCAGTGTATTTCTTCGATTAAAAATTTTGCACCATGAAAGAAGGACGTTTCCCGACATTTTGTGGTTGTATCAAAATTTTTCGTTGGGGTCTTTTGCATCTTTTGTTAAAGATTTTTAATTAATTTAAAAAATAATAGAAACATTAACACTTTTGTCGAGTCTCAAAATAACATATATAAAAGTTTTCAAATCCAAATTTCCCAGGTTTCAACAAAACTTTTCTGAGTATAAATGGTCATAAAGATAGATCAAAATACAGTCCTAATTTTTTTATCAATAATAGTGTTAAACAAAGAGCCAACAAACAGATTAAGAAAAAATCCAGTTGTCCGATAACAAATTTTTTCATTTATTTCATTTTTCATTTAGAACAAAACTCTTCATTTTAAAATTCCGTGTTTTTCTAAATATGCAGGGTTATTCTAAGAGTGTAACAATGTTCTACACAGTTGTAGAGGAGACAATTGGAGAAAAATATATGTAAACATAAACATTTTTTGGTTTCTAATTGAGACAATTTGTCATAAATTCACCGACATCATCAGTCACCACACAAATGCAACGGTTTTGAAATACACAGAACATACTTTTCAATCAACCCTCTTCTTCCAGCAAGAACAAACAAACAGAAGCAACCGACATTACCATTTCCCGATTGATTTGATGCAACCCAGATTTGTAATCCCGACTAAACACACAGACATTCACAGATGTTTGGGTGCAACGACACTTGGTCTATCTCTAGCAGCATTATCAGACTCCAACTGAATACCTTCGGTAAGCCGACATCATACGGTTGATTCTGGCTTCAGCATCGTTCGTATACATTTCCACATCTTAGGGGGGGGCTTCTCCATAGACTCTTATTGCCCTATGGGATGCTCCGGTGCACAACGAATCCCGGTAGGATTGCTTCACCCAACGAACCATGAATACTACCGTCCGTACCTACCTCAGCCACCATTTTGGAAAATTATTCGTTCCAGCAAGATGCCCATCTCGTCCATCAGAACCGAAAGGTAAGTCCTCATTATTCTGGAATGGCAGCACGACGACGCATTCCAACGGTGTCGCCGGGTTGGCTTTATTGGCAGAGCCATCTGCGCAGTTCTTGGCTTCAACGTCATCAGCAAGCGAGATAGGATTTCAAGCAGAAGCTGAACGTTCTGCCGTCGACAAACCGGAAGAATTAATGAACCATACTCTCATTGCGTCTTTTATTGCCCAAACTGGAAATGGGAATGGGAAATTACGACTGGCATGAGGGGGTTTGGGGGAACAGAAACCATACGCCAAACGGTAAGGCTTACAGGATGAGCCGCATCTCCGAGTGCTTTCTATTTTACCTGAAGTATTCTACCGAAACGTAAAATTGCTGGCGTTGATTCAACGAAGATGATGCACTAAAATCCTACCGTATGTGTATAGAATGTCACGTTTTTATGCTTTATCAGAGCTGTCTAAAAATCATACCCATATGAAAACAAAGTTGCAAAATGTTTGATCCGAATTATTCACTTTGGATTCACTGTTTTTCAATACATTGGCCATGTTTAAGGTAAAGATTAAGTTGCCTCAATTAAACTAACAAATAATTTGAACATGTCGTTTGAAACAAGAAACTAATAAACACAATATGATATTGAGATTTTACCACCAAAATACAAATGAAAAAAATTATCAAGAGTTTCAAAAGTTTTTAAAAAGGTAAAAAAAATCCCAAACTCCTCAAACGACACAAAGTTTACCTTTCCTGTGAATCAATCGACAGGTACTTCCGCAGGCGTTGACAGAAACAAAAAGAACCCTTCCTGAAAGGCCACAAAAGCTCCGTAGCTTCCGGAAACATGAAAGGAGCAATGGGGGAAAAAATCACCCCTCTCCCCTCTTTTCCATCGCACGTGACTGGCCGCCGCTAGGAAAGGTACTTCAGCATCACCCCCCTGAGAAAAACGGATCACGGGGAGGATGAATTTTAATGCATTCAGGGATTTTCAACCACATCAGCGGCAACACTAGCAGCAGTATGGCGTATGACTTTCCCATCAGAGGAGGAAATAGCTTATGCTTGAGAAAATGAGGTTGACAACCCTCATTTTCCAGCCAACCTGGTGGCGGTCGGTGGCGCTTGATATTTTCTCCTGACGAGCCAAGTAAACATTTAATTTATAAAGTTTCGTTCCACCCTCGTTCAATTTTGTTTCACTGAAGAAAAAGAGCCGACAAAAGACTTGATGGTAGTGGCTCTTCATTAGCACGCCGCTGGAAAGTGCACAGTAGAGCTATTACGAAGAAAATAGTTTTAAAAAAACACAACGTTCTTGAATTGATTTTTCATTGATTTGAATCCTAGAATCTTATGTTCACATCCCGAAGACTGAGAGATTTATGATTAATCATATCCAAGTTTTATGTTAAAGTAAGTCAAAGCTTGTGGGCTAACATTTACTTATGAAACAATTTGCTTATTAGATTCCATCAGTAGCGTTTAGAATAGATTATAAGATAAGATTGTTCAACTATGTATTTACAGAAAAAAAAACATATTTTATTGAAGTGAAACAACTTTTACTTAATTAGGAAAAAAACATGATTTTTTTCGGAGAACAATTAAAAATCATATTTTTTTCTAAAAACTTCTGTTAAAAAAAACACACTGCTAATAAATTGAAAGATGAATCAGTAACGAAAGAACAATCATCAATTTTGTTGTTAATTATTGATTTAATGTTGAAGGAATCCTTTGCTGCGAATTGAATACCTGTCCAAACTTGAAATCGGATCATGGAACTAATTTTCCAACCAAACTGTCTTCAAAAGCCATTTTGTGGTTCACCGCCGGTGAAAACCACAGACACCACCCACACTTGCCAGTTTGTCACACACCACTAAGCACCATGCGGCGTCGAGCCACACCATCAGCCAGAAGAAGAAGAAGAAAGGAATGAAACCAGAAGAAATATGCAGTCATCCTGGCGGTGGGATAATTAACGATCCTGCACGCAAAAGTAGCGTGCATTCGCGACGACTAACTCTCCGGGAGGGGGGAGGCTCTGTGTGGGTGGCGAGTGGGAGCTGCATACACGGGCCCGGATGCTTGCAGTCGCGTCGCGTGCGGGCAGCCACAATCTGGCCTTTGCCGACGCCACACGTTGCTGCCGTACGGGTAGTTTGCATTCAGGCGCTTTTGTGGTCGTGCTTGGCGCGTGCAAGGAATGGGAACTTTGTGAAACCTTTTGTTTAACTAAGCATATATTTTCAAAGATTCACAAAATTTGATACAAAAACAAAATCAAAAATTCAAGTTGAGGATAAAGATCCTTCATATTAGATTGAAGTTTGGACTTGGATATCTTTAGTCCTCGCCGAAAAATCACTTTGGATAATCCAATCTTCAGTTGATTGAATAGCGAAAAGTATTAGTTTTTTTGTGTACACTCGACACTTTTTAGTTGGTTTGACAACGTCAAACTAAAAAGTGACGAACTGTCACTTTTTACACGGCACTCACGCACACTATCACAACAAACGTTTGGTAGTGTGGGTGAACTCCGTGTAAAAGGGGTGTCAAACTAAAAAGTGACCCCGTTCGTTTGACAACAGTTACGTCCTTTCAAACGTTGCTCCAGAAGTAGCTGAACTTGAATCTGATGTTACTAACAGATATTACTAATGCATAGGGCTATTATTTTTCACAAAGAAAAAAAAAACTTTAATTAGTGGCATGCCAAATATTTTGATTTCAGGATAATTTTTTGGTATCATAAACGAAAGTTGATTTCCAAAACGAAGCACATCTTAAACGTCATATTCATCAAAAGTAGAATCAGTTAAAAAAGTGCAATCAAATTTAGTTAGGCTTTCTTAAATTTTAGCAGTATTTTGTAACAGTGTTTTAAAAAATGTCAATCAAAACTTCAGTGTTTTACATTCACATTGCACAACTTTAAATTTGATTTCAACAAGTATTGCATTTTGAACCAATAAACATTATTTATAATATTTTTTTTGTATTATTTTCCTCACACTAAATAAAAATTGTTAATCGATTTTTAAATAAATTTCACAAAAGCAAAAACTTTCTAACGTTTTCTTTTATTGTATTGTTGAATAATGTTTTGGTCTAAAACATGATTTTGCTTGATAATCACACTTTAGACCAGTTTTGAACACGCTATGTTTTTTACAGGAGCATGCTAGTAACATATTTTCTTAGGAAAGTTTTAAATATTTTCCCAATTTCAACGCTATTGTGTTGGTTTGAAAAATTTAGTGAAAAATAAAAATGATGAAAATCATAATGTGAAAAGGAAAGTTTTTGCTTACAAATTCCCATCCAAAATTGAGAAGTTGTCTTCTCTTTTAAGGAAAATAATATCTACTTTTTCATTTGAAAAAAGATCGAAAAACTACATAACATCAATAAAAAAAAACCTATCATCAAAAACATTTTCTATAGGCAGAAAAAAGTGTGCGAGAAATCATGAATTTGTGAATAATTGGATTCATGATTTCGTGAATGCATAGAAATTCATGAATTTATGATTTTTATTCAATGCTAAAATATTTTACGAATGTCCATAAATTTTCGTTCATGAAATCTTGAATATCAATATTCATTTTTTCATGACTGATTTTCATGAAGTGTTTAGCATCATGAATTCATGAAAAATATTGATGATTTTGCTATTTTTTATACATGCAGGAATTTTAAGTCGTAAAATTCGTGAATTCGTGAACCATGCTTTTCAAGTTTTATGAAAATTTTCATGTTTTCGTTCAAATCAAAAATCAAATTATTCGCTCTACAGCATTGGCCTTGGCGTTCTCGATTGCGAGATTCCTATTCGAAACTAAGTGTCCGAAGGCTTGATTGTTGAGGCTATTGCAAACCTCTTTTTATACCTTAGCTTCCATCTATCCCGGGATTCGAACTGACGACCTTTGGATTGTTAGTCCAACTGCCTACCAGAGACTCCACTGCGACAGGACCCAGGGAGACGACTCTTACACCTAGACTGAGCTAACGACCTAACCTTTTTAGGTTAGTCCGGGGGCCAACATTTACTTCCCTGTCCGACGGAAGGCGTGATCAGACAAATCTCGTCTCAAAATTTGCCACCGGGACCTTCCGGGATCGAACCCAGGCCGACTGGGTGAGAGGCAATCACGCTTACCCCTACACCACGTTCCCGGCTGTTTCCATTAAGAGGCAGTATTTGTAGATTCTGCTCGGTGTGTATTTTATTGTAATTTGTTGATTTATTGGGTATGATAACTTGTTAGTTAACACTTTTGATCAGGTCAAGGAAGACACTTGAGGAAATAAGAAAATTACGAAGGATCCAAATTTGTTCTAGAGGTCGTATCGAAGTGCTCCGATTTGGATGAAACTTGTTTGTTTGTCTATACATGAGATGAACTTATGCCAAATATGAGCCCTCTACGACAAAGGGAAGTTGGGTAAAACTGCCATTGAAGTTTATAGTCCAAAAAACATGAAAAATCTTAAAATTGCTCGCATTTCCGTAAAACGTCATCAATTCTATTTCTCTGAGATGCATTCGGAAGGTCTTTTGAAGCCCTTCAAAATGTGCCGTACACATGTTGGATTGGTTTGACTATTTCTCATAGCTTTTGCAAGTTACTGCTAAAAATTGTATTTTTTTCGAAACCCTATATAACATTTTGCAACACTCTCCAACACCCATACTCCTATGGGTCAAAAGTTAGGTTATTTCATGGACTACAAGCCTACGGAATTAACGTTTTGGCCATTCGCAGTTTTTCTTATAATTTTACGGTTTTTCTAAAACAAATACTTACAACGGTAACTTTTGCCCTGTAGGCCAACAAAACGGCACTTTTTGGTCTCAATTTTTGCACATTCGGAATCCTCAGAAAATTTCACGTTAGTTTAAGGTGTTGGAGTTATGAATTTGATATATTAAAAAAATAATTAAAGCATTTTTGAGAAAAAAAAGTTATATCTAGTTTACCCTGTGATCAATGCTGTATCTAGTAGGTGAATACCTGTTTTACCCCTAATCCTACCAAATGTTAAAAAATAATTTAATTAATTCTAAATGGCATTTTTTAAATGTTTTGTCCTGGTAGTATTAGTTTTTATTCACTTGCATCAATTTCTCAGGAAGGTGCTGAGTCCTATCCATCGCCTAGACCAGACCAAAATCCATGATAAAGCTGACAGACCAAATCTGTCAGACCAAGACTGTCAGACCAAAGAGCAAAAAGTAAACAATCTTGGTCTTCGACGTAGGTGCACACAAATCATCAAAAGAAAATTTGAAAAAGATTTTATTTTTCCAATTCAATGACTGGGTTTGGACTGCAAAATTGAATGGACGTCAGAAAATGGTTAAACAGTGCGGCGTCCTGTACACCGACAATTAAATAAGCAGTTAAAAGCATTATTCTTCCACTTCAATTTTTGATCGCGTTTTCGGTTTACACCTGAAAAATCTTAAAATTATTTATACGGATTTGTGATTCCTCTCTTTCCACCATTCCCTTGCAATTTCTAAGTAAACTGGGCTGCACAATCATCATAAATACAAGACGAAATCCAGTCTTCAACCCGCTAAGATCACCATCTCCATGCAAATGCAAATGCAAAATTGCTTTTCTGAAACATTATCCAACAGTTATTTGAAATTCCTCATAAGCATTTATAATAAATGAGTAAAATGATCTAAAACCTGTAAAGACAGTATAAAAATAATTTCAGTTCCTGCGCAAAACCAAAACCAGATGAAGCTGTTTCCTCAAGGCATACATTTTACAGTGTATTCCCCAGTTGAGGGCGGGGAAAACTTTTGCATTGCACCGTGCGGAACAATTTCAAACAATGACTGCCATCCGGGAACGCACTCGCATACAAAGATATGTGTGCATGGGTATATATTTCCCTTAAATGGCCACGGTAGGACGCGATGCCTTCACTCTGCCCCAACAGCAGAAAAGCCACCAAGCAAAATATCTGGAGGGCAAAGTCCCGGTGTGGTGTACCGGAAAAGCGGAAAAGTTGCAAATAAAGATAAATATGGTGCGGTCGAGGGAAGTCTTTCGCACGGAGGAAATTAACCTGTTTGTGCCACGGCTGGCACATTTCACACTGGCCCCGCCATGCGACGGTGTAACTGATGGAAATGGCCTGATGTTTGGAAAACACACAGTTGAGGTGCCGCTACTTTGAGCGTTGAACCGTTGGTGTAAACGTGACGGACACCCGAAGCTGCGGGAGAGCAGCTGTGGGTTTCCTGGCGACGGAAAATGATTTTATTTCCGGTTCAATCTCTCGGTGATTGGCAGCGGTTCAATTTTTAGGAAATATGCCACAAACAGCGAGATTGAAATATTGATCGATTTTAGTTCAGGTTTTTGTTGTGGAAGTTGCTGGATTGAATATTAAAGCGAGGGATTTGTGATAGATCAATCACGCAACAAATGACTCTTTGTTCTAATCGATGGATGGCAACATTTATTTTACTGTCTTTTAGTCCTTAACTTACATGTATTTTTACTTTTTTTCTATGTTTTGAAATGGTTTCTATTCAAATGCGACAAATTATGTGTTCTCCTCACTTCACTTCAGTAAATACAAATTACAAATAACCTGATTGAGTTTCGATGATAGATAAAGTATTTAAAAATGTATAAATTCATTCAAAAACATCTATATCAAAATTAGCCAACAATACTTCATCTTGCCCGTGGGCAAAATCAATGCAATAAATACTGTTTCCGAGGAAATTTTACATATTTTTCTACGGGAGTATAACGATTCTGTGGATGAAACACCTTCGACTGGTTTTGGCTCGTGCCCTAAACTGCTTCTGGTCTGGCGCAACTTCCGTGTTAACTGTACAACCGGGACAAATTAATCAACTCATTGTTGGTTTTTCTCTTACTTTGCTAGCTCTGCTGCACGTGGGATAGGGGAGTTACTACATTCGATACAATACAATCTGAACTATACACGCTTATCTACATGATAATTCCGGATAAGAATTAGTGATTTATGTTACAAATTATGCGGTTCTTGGGACATACTACGGCCGCAGTGCCGTCCACTTTCATACCTTAAGATGGGTACCCACAATTATATCTTCTAGCATGGACGAGAGATTGCAATTTCGGGTAAACAAAACAAACTGTAAAGCTGGACCACTGGCCAACACGTTCTGGCTGCTCATTCTTCGCGCGTTCTTTGCCACACATTTGGACGACTGTTTAGTTCATGATCTGCTTCCGGATGCTTTCGTAGGTGTCCTCAATCGGGGCTAGCACGGTGATGACCACCAGGGCCACCACGAACGCCAAGATGATGATGATGTAGAAGAACAGCATCACCTTGCGGAAGCCGGAGAACTAAAACGAAACGATTTCCGTCATTTAAATTCAAGCAAAATTCCACCACAACAACAAAAATACTCACGGCAGCGTCCTGCTTGCGGTCGCCCGAACTCATCGAGTTCCGAGATGGAGTCATATCTGCCATCGGGAAGGACGTCACGCGCTGACTGTTGCGTCGTTCGCTGACGCAGCCACCGATCTGGATCCAGGAGAAAATCTAATTAGGGCGGTTGGAAGTGTCTGTTCGCAGATTACAGCGGGAACCCCCCCGAGTTAGTACAGGAAAAGAGGAAGGAGTGTCACCCGGCGGTTAGGTGCAAACTTTGTTCAGGTGCCCACGGTCCAGTTCAGGGGTGCGTCGCATATATATTTACAAAACGACGAGACTTAGAGCTCCAGTAGGTTAATCAAGACAACTTTACAATTCATAAACGCTTATTAGTTCGGAGAAGGCACACGTAAGAAAAATATCTTGAACATTCTAAACTCAGAATTGAAAAAGGGGTTGAAACACTAATTTGATTGATAATGTGGGTACAAAGATCAAGTAACTGCACATACTCATTCACACACCCATGAATCACACGCAATTTATTTTTCTCGAAAAAAAGAGTATGGAGAACTAGGGCGGTTCGTCGCTGTTGCATACAACCCAGAAATTTCATGCAATATGTAAGAAAAACGAATCGCCCTTATTAACCACACAAACCGTAAAAATCGAACTGCACGTTATTCTGAAATCATTCTGAAGACTACAACCAACAAACTTGCACTTTTTGACAGTTTAACAGTTTGTCTGCTCTGTTTGTTTGACTGCATTTGTTTGCAGAAACGTCAGCCTGCATACAATTTGCAAACAATTTTGACAAACTGTCAAACACGAAAAAGTGCGAGTTTGTTTGTCATAGTGTAATACCTTCTTAAGACTAGGATTTCCAACCAAACCACGATAATTTTATATCAGTAAATCACCATCTCAAATTGATGGTTCGGGAAATCCAATTTTTTTTTTGATCTTTTAAAACTTTTCTTACAAAATACACTCAACCCCCGGTGGTTGGTCACTTTTTCGTTTGAAACTTTCTTAGTTTGTACCCTGTTGGTTGGTCAATGATACGGCGCTCACGCACACTATCAACACAAACGTTTGGTAGTGTGTGTGAACTCCGTGCCAAAACTGATTTTTAAATTGTTTAAAAACAACTTTGAAAACAATTTACGTACATACAAACACCATGCATAACACAACTCGACATTTTTGAAGTTGATGTCAGTAAACGCCTCCGTTTCGTCAAGGTATGATAGATTTGGGCTCCCTGAACACGCTTCAGTCAACAGAATTCAATTTTAGTGAATTCTTTGCAAATAAATAAAATTGTAAATTTGGGTATAAAACCTATGAAATCATGTTAAACAACCATGCGTTCCCTCATATAAACAACCATGCGTACCCCCTAATTTTTGCTACCCCCATAGATAAACGTGGGTGCGCATGGTTGCTTAAGATAATTTCATAGAATTTGCTCTCAAATTTTTAATTTTATTTATTGGCAGGGAATCCACTAAAATTTAATTCTGTTAATTGGAGCGTGTTTAGGGAGCCCAAATCTTTCATACCTTGATGAAACTGTGGCGTTTATTGACATCAACTTTAAAAATGTCGAGTTTTGTAATTATAACATTGGTGAAACTTAAACAATTTGATTTCCTATTTTGAAATTTTGTCCGCGAAATCTTGTTTTTTTTTGGTCAAATTATAAGAGAAGTAAGATCTAAATTTCCTCGACATAAACGTCAAAATTAAACCCTCCTTTGTAAAATATAATACAATTTTTCATCATAATTGCTAAGAACTTCCCAAAACCACCCAACACCACACAACTTACGGAGAAGATCAAATGCATAAACACGTGGAACGCCACGAACGCGACCAGAATAAAGTCCAGCCACTCGGGCAGCTCGGCCTTCTGCAGCTTCACGGCGAAGAAAATGGCCACGATGGCAATGATGTGAGCCAGATTGCCACCCAGCCAGTGCAGCCAGTTGAACAGCGGGCGCCGCTTGGTACCAGGATGTGGCCGGAAGTACGCTCCGATCGGCTGAAGGAAGCACAGCACCGTCGTCACCACACCGAGAATGGCGTGCGGATTGTCCACCTGAGACCAGCCTCCAATTTCGACAAAGATGATCACGAATCCGGCCATCGTCAGCAGCCACGTGAGCACCATCAGGAACCTGTGCCACTGTTGAAATTGAGAGAGTGTGTTAATCTTTGGTGATTGAATGCTTTGTCATGACCTACAGCAAACCACTGATCCTTTCCGCAAAGTTGGCTGCCGACCCAGGTCTGACGGAAGTAGCGCGCCAGCAAAATTCCCAGCGAAGCCGTTCCGATCCAAGCGGTCAACATGAAGGCACCGTGTAACCGAAGGAACAGCTTAGAGTTACCCTGAACAGGTCCAACCTCGGCCAATGCTAGCGGAACTCCGGTCACGTGACGGCCAATGTCGTGATAAGACACGTGGGTAGCTAAAAGTATTGACAACACACTTTTAATCTAATTCAAGTCTTACGAGCGCCCTTAGCGGACTCACAATCAGCAGAAGATCCCGTCGCCAGCAACAGGTGGTACTTCTCGTTGATCAGATCGAATCGCTGTCCCTTCACGGTCGTCACGGCGTCTCGCTCGACGGTGCAGTGAATCACACCATCCACGTAGGACTGCTGCACCAGTTTGATAAAGTTCTGCGCAATGCCCTGGCGGGACACGCCGTACGGTCCGGAGAAGGTCCACGATGCGTACGCATTGACGGTGCCCTGTTCCGGAACGCACTCGATAACCGAATCGTCACCCATTTTGCCATCGGTGGACAGGCCCACGGCGATGTAGGCTGGGCGATCTGAAAAATTAAGAAAATTTTTAGTTATTTTTTAACTACATATAAGTTGCAGATTACTTACTGTAGCCAGACTTCATTTCAAAGATGTACCGCTCGCCCTGTACAACAGTAGCAACAACAGCACGACAATTACGAGTCTCAACGCAACCTTCCGGAAACCCGAAGCACCCCTTAGTGTCGCCACAGCCTTGGTAGATCGGATCGACGGTTTCGCCCTGAAAAAAGGGAACTCAGTTAGAACTTAATCAATCATGATCAGACCGGACGATCTTACCTTCACAGCAGTGGGCGCCACGTACGGCGGCACAGTCGTGGTCGTTGGTACCCTTCTCGTCGTTGAAATTCCCACCACCGACGGTGGCTGTCCGCTGGCCACGACCTTCACCGGCGTCGATTCGATCCCCACCCAAAACTGGGCATAATCCTGAGCGATCGTGCCGTTGAACACGATTTCACCCACAAAGTTGTCCGGAGCGACCCACTCCAGGGCGAGGTCCTTTTTCGTTTGGGTGTTCGTGTGGGTAGCGGTACTGTCCTGACCGCCACAGTTGATCAGCTTGATGGCACCTTCGTCGGTCTGCTCAAAGCGTCCCAGCACCTGGTACGGTGGGTACCGGTTCCGGGCCTGGATCATGAAGCCCTTGTACACCACGTTGGTCGGGAAGGATTCAATTTCCACCTGCAGCTGCTGACCGCTGCCGATGACGGACGTGCCCGGTGTTATCCGGAACGGGGACGCCGTCGTCAGCGGGGGGATGTTGTTGCCGTGCTTGGGCAGCATCGTGTCACAAACGCTCTCCGGGGCACCATTTGGCAGCGTGCGGGACGGACTAATTAGCACGCCTAGCACCACCGCCACTACGCTCAGCAAGGAGCGCATGGTGGGTCTGAAATGGAAGAGAGAAGACATACGACTATTACTACCATGCATTACCATGACTTGACAAAATTAACCCATTACTACCTTTCCACCTAAATTTATTTTTCGAATTTTCAAGAAACTTTTGCTCTACAACCAACTTGAGTTCCCTTGTTTTAAGATTATTAATGCTTCGAGCACCAAATTTCAACCTTCAAACTACTTAAAAATGATGCAATCACATTGGAATCCAATCGTTGGCAATAATCTGATTTAAGAACCATAAATGAGCCACCAAGCGGATCATAATTTAGCTAACGAACGAACGACAGTCACCAAAGTGAAGGTTGATACAGCAAAAAATATGCCCAAAAACCTGACAACATGACTCCGATATTTAGTTGTTTGTTTCTAAGCCAGGTACCTTTGAGTGCGATAGCAAACCGGAAACCAAGCCCCGAAAAGAACTAGTTTTCAAAAAATAAATATGGCGGTTTTGTAGAATGTAGTTGGAAGCAAAGCAAATTTTTAGAGATAACCAACTGAAAATGCCGTAAAATGCCAATGATTTACTTCAAAGTTTAATGATTCTCAACAGCAAGTTTGTCGAATCACAACATTGTTGCACCTGTACACCATAAATGATTAATTTTTCAATCAATCCCCGTAAAGGGCACACCGGGTCAAATTATTTCCCACGAACAGGTATTCACCTGATTGTACCTTTTAAGCTAAACCAAACCAAAAAAACACTACACAACACTGAACGCTCAAACCTCTTCCCTCTGCGAACTTAGTTCCACCACTGATCGATCACGAGTCACCGACCCGCCAAAAGTTCGAAAGTCTCCGATTTGACCAAAAACAAAACCATCCACAGACAACAGACATAGTTCACCAATTAGCCAGTGTGGCCACATAAATTAAATGGACGCTCACCAGGCAGTACTCGAAATGGGCCGTCCACATCGTACGTAGCACGTAATATGTGGAAAATGTACCGTAAAGCTCGAAATAGTTTCAAATTCATCCAACGTGAACGTAACGTAATATTTGAACGACCCCTCTAACATCAGAGAGCCTCAATAGAGGAAGAAGCTGACCTGAAGTGAAGTGGCATTAAAAATTGGCACAAATACTACCGGTAGCACAGCAGCAGCTGTTGCCTCTTCAGGTTGAATTATTTCGACGATGACCTGCTGCAAAGTGTCCGCGGGGAAGTGGCCCGCGGAAGCGAATGTTGCCAAAAGGAATCACTGGACCGAGAAGACACCTCCCCGAAAAAAAAGATGAAAACAAATAGTTTTATGTTTTCCTTCAAATTTGAGCAGACTTAAAGCTATAGTTTCGTTTTCATCTTTTTCGACCTGAGGCGCCACCTTTGCCTGTCCAACATTTAAATTCTGACTTTACCTGATTCGTCATTAGCGACGGACTCAAAGCAATGGTAAAGGACGCCGTGACGGCGGTCAAGAAAATGAAATTCTAATTTAGGTCAAGGACGGAGGAATAATTTAGCACTTTGTGGTTGTTCTAGTTTGCTGCCACCCCTAACTGTATTCGTTTCAAGCTTCGGTGAGTTTCTCCAGCAAAATAGGTAAAGAATTCTAGCTGAGTTTCGTGAAAGAGGGGAAAAGTTACCGCGGGTAATTAATGCATGATTTAGATGCAAGGTGAGTTTGATTCAAATTTCTCATGTACAGAGTAAAAACAATGTTTTTAAAATGGGAACGATCTATTATGGCTAAAAACGTGATATATCATCTCGAAAACCAGTTACTTCTGGTTTGGTAATATTGCACCACCTAATTTTGTTTACACCAACAAAAATTTTTTAACTGCACCATAGAGTTAATAGAAAAAGAACATCTCGGATGAATAAACCTTTCTCAATTTCTTAGGAAATGTTCATATCTGTGTCTGTGGTTTGCGGTTTCTATCATATCTTTAAGGGATATTTTAAATGCGAACAAATCCTTTTTATATAACAGGTTTTGAACGCAAAAATCCAATTTTTCAAATGTTTACTGATTTATTCGATTGTAATTGCAATTTATTTGGTAACAATATCCTGTTAGTTTACACTTTGTATCAGGGCAAAATTTAAGTCAGTTAAATTTTTTCTATAAAAATTATCAATGTTGTTCAATTATTTCACGAAGAAATAGCTTTGAGTAAAACAATCCATTAAGAGAAAGGCCTGTTGTGATCGACCAAGGTCAGTCGGCTATTATATTTGTGTACCACAACTTGGCGGCTTCAAGCTTTTCGCAAGCGACCATTACTCGACGCCCGATGATCTTGAGCCAATCCGAACCAAATTTGATTCGGTCATTTTGGCTGGTTGGTTCGCAACCTGAGAAGATTAATTTGAAATGGTAGGCCGAGGAACCATAATAATCGTCATGACATAAGTTTGGTTGACAAATTTTGGATTATAGTTGTATTCTATTGACAAAATTTTTGTTGTGTCACCTTGAGTGGTGACTCCCCTATTGAAAATTATTTTAGTTCACCTCAAAAAAATACTTCTCTTGTTTTGAGATATTAATCATTCATTCTCAATTGATTTATACAATCAGATTAGATACAACAGTTTTAAATTCACTCAAAAGATTCAAATTTTGAAATCGATATATTGTGGACTCTTCCGTTGTCGATATTGAAAAAACGTTACCTAATCCACCTTCAGGTGGTTGATGCATTCCTCGCATTCATAAAGTGAATAAAGTATTGACCCATGCACTGTAACTTGGATTTTGCCCGCAGTTTTCTCTCGCACTTTTGACAACAAGAATTCGAAAAACTAGGCAACCAGTAGTTGTTTGTTTACACTGCAAGTCGCAGTTTCCACCAAACTGGAATTCGCACTTAAAAATTGCGATTGACAGCTGAAAAACAAGCGAGCACTTTGATCATTTTTTAGGAAATTTAAATTTTCCCAAGGCAGTTTGACAAGTCGCAATAGTGCGATCGATAGCAAAAATTTAGTGCGAAGTCCAAGTTAGTGGGAATTGCGCAATACACTGCCTCAAACAAAAGTGTATAAATAACACTTGAGCAACTCTCTACGAAATCAGCCGATTTCGACCATTTTTATTTTTTGTATTTTTTGGTTTGGCTCAAGCTTTGTGGGGGCCTTCCCTATGACCAAATAAGCTATTTTGTGTCATTGGTTCACCCATACAAGTCTCCATACAATTTTGTCTGCTGCCAATACAAAAAATCAAATCAAAAATCAAAATCAAATTATTCGCTCTACAGCATTGCCTTGGCGTTCTCGATTGCGAGATTCCAACTAGAAACTAGGTGTTCGAAGGCTTGAATTGTTGAGGCAATTGCAAACCTCTTTTTCCACCTAAGCTTCCATCCACCCCGGGATTCGAACTGACGACCTTTGGATTGTGAGTCCAACTGCCTACCAGCGACTCCACCGAGGCAGGACCCAGGGAGACGACTCCTACACCTGGACTGAGCTAACGACCTAACCTTTTTTAGGTTAGTCCGGGACCAACATTTACTTCCCTTCCGACGGAAGGCGTGATCAGACAAATCTCGTCTCGAAAGATGCCACCGGGACCGTCTGGGATCGAACCCAGGCCGACTGGGTGAGAGGCAATCACGCTTACCCCTACACCACGGTGGTATGTAAATATTCAAACAGCTATAACTTTTGAGTGAATTTTCTGATCAATTTGGTGTCTTCGGCAAAGTTGTAGGTATTGTTGAGGACTATTGAGAAAAAAATAGGTACACGGAAAAAAAATTGCAGATTTTTTAATCAACTTTTTTTTCACTAAAACTCAATTTCTCAAAATACGTATTTTTTGATTTTCGAGATTTTTTGATATGTTTTAGGGGACAAAAATCCGCAACTTTTGAGCTATAGAGAAACATGGTCAAAAAATCTGCCGCCGAGTTATGAATTTTTGAAAAAATAGTGATTTTTGGAAAAAATCGAAGTTTCATGCAAAAACAAATTTGATGTTATTTTTTAATGCAAAATTGAATTTGCAATCGAAAAGTACTTTACAGATTTTTTGATAAAGAGCTCCGTTTTCAAGATATAGCCACCGAAAGTTTGATTTTAGCGAAATATTTGCAGTTTTTCGATTTTTAAAAATTGTGACCATGAGTGACCATTTCTCAAACAATTTTATTTAAAAAAATCAGAAAATTTTCTATAAAATTGTCTAAGAGACATTGAAGATTGGACCTCGGGTTGCTGAGATAGAGCCGTTTTAAGAAAAAGAAACACGAAAATCCGGGTTCGCAACGACTGATTATTTTTTAATCTTTCTGGTTTTGGCGAGCAGTCTTGTCGAAAAAGAAAAACAGATTTTCTCTACTTCACCGACGTTTCGGCCTTTATTTTGAGGTCTGTTTTTCTTTTTCGACAAAACTGCTCGCCAAAACCAGAAAGATTGAAACACGAAAATTTAAGTTTTTAAGTCTTACCAAAACAACCCATCATTTTCTAATGTCATTATCTCAGCAACTAATGGTCCGATTTTCAATGTTAATACATGAAACATTCGTGAATTTTTCCAATCTTTAAAAAAAACATTTTGAAAAATTTTAAATCAAGACTAGCTTTTTAAAAGGGCCAAACATTGAATATTACGACCATTTAATATGTCCTCAAGTCCTTAACAATACCTACAACTTTGCCGAAGACACCAAATTGATCAGAAAATTCACTCAAAATTTATAGATGTTTGAATATTTACATACCATTTTTGTATGGACAGCAGCCAAAATTGTATGGAGACTTGTATGGGTGAACCAATGACATAAAATAGCTTATTTGGACAAGGAAGGCCCCCACAAAGCTTGAGCCAAATCAAAAAACACAAATAAAAACCATTTCCGGTTTTGGTAGAGAATTGCTCACTTACATTATCAAAATATCTGAGATCCGGCCTAAAAACAGTGTAATAAAAACACTAAAGTTCTTCTTCATTGTTATCCGAGCATTCGTTGGTGAAGGTTGTCTGAATCAACATGACTCGTCGCGTCCCGGCGCAAAACGCCGGCAATATTGCCCTACCTGCGGCTCAAGCAGGCAAAAAAGTGGGAATTTCCAAAAGGAAGGTTGAGGCCTCAACTGATGGCCAAAAACCGGGAATTTCCAAAAGGAAGGTGCTTTTGGAAGTGACATCGAACAGCAAAAAGACGAAAAAGAGCGACGGTACTGTACCGATGGATGAGGAGGAGAACTCTTCATCGCACGAGGAGCAGCTTTTGAAGAACAACAAGTTTGCTGGACTGCCTGACGAGGACCAGGTAGCGGAAGCAAAGGAGAATGAAGTGAAACAGCGAAAGGAGAAACTGCCTCCTTTTTATGTAAGGCAATCAGCAGCAACGATCGACTTTCGTGCGGGGCTTGTTGAACTCATCAAGTCTGGGAAAGTCCAAGGCAACATTCGTCTGTGTCAGGACGGATTTAAGGTGCTGGTGCAATCCAGGCAGCACTATCAACTGGTCAAGGATTACTTGACCGAAAACGAGGCGGAGTACTTTACACATGATGTCGTCATGGATAAGCCGTACAAAATCGTCGTCAGAGGTCTGTACGACATGCCAGTGGAGGAATTAGCTGCCGAGCTAAAAGTTTTGAAACTGGATGTGTTGGCCGTGCACAAAATGAGCCGACGCAACAAAGACATCAAGTACCGTGACCAGCTCTACCTGCTGCATTTGGCTAAGGGATCGACGACGCTTCCTGAGCTGAAGGCAATCCGAGCGGTTTTCAACATTATCGTGTCGTGGGAGCGATACCGACCAGTGCATCGTGACGTCACACAATGCTTCAACTGCCTGGGCTTCGGGCACGGAGGTAAGAACTGCCACCTGAAGCGTCGTTGCGCCAAATGTGGTACCGATGCGCACATCACATCCCAGTGCATCCAAGATTCGCTGGTGAAGTGCCTCAACTGCAACGGTGAGCATTCGTCAACCGACCGAAAGTGCCCCAAGAGAGCTGAGTTCGTGAAAATTCGGCAGCAAGCATCGACGAAGAATCAGCCTCAGCGTCGTAGAACTCCTCCAGCCCTGGTGGAGCAAAATTTTCCACCTCTTCAACCGCGACGCCAGGTCCCGAACTTGGCACCGTTGCCGTTGGATCCGAGGAAGAGAGCTGAGATGAATCATCCACGGCCGGGTTCCAGCCAGGAGCCGAGACCGCCACCACCGGGCTTCAGCCAGGAGCCAAGACCAACCCAAGAACCAGCAGTTGAGGAAAATGGTAATGATCTTTACACCTCAACCGAACTCCTCAATATTTTCAAACAGATGTCCGCTGCACTGCGTGGATGCAAAACCAAGACCCAGCAGATTGAAGTGCTGACCTCGTTCGTCATCCAGTATGGATCGTAGGTCCCTCAAGCTGCTGAATTGGAACGCTTGCTCCATTAGGAGGAAGAATTTAGAGCTGGTGGATTTTCTTCGCGAGAAGGAGATCGACGTAGCTGCCATCACGGAAACTCATCTGAAGCCCGGTGAAAAAGTTTATCTGCAAAACTACAAGATCGCGACGCAGCTCGATAGGACCACCTCTGGAGGAGGAGGTGTGCTTGTCGCTGTTCATCGTGATCTCAAGCCACGCCGGCTGCCACACTTCAAGCTGGACATCATCGAGGCCGTTGGGGTGGAAATTCCCACTTCTGTTGGCCCAGTACTCTTCATTGCTGCATACTGCCCACGTCAGGTGAATTCCAGAGATGGTTCAGCAGCAAAACTGAAGGGCGATATCCAGAAGCTGACACGGCGGAGCGCAAAGTACATCATCGCTGGTGACCTCAACGCGAAGTATGAAGTTTGGGGCAACAGCAGGAGGAATCGGAACGGAGTGATTCTGCACAACGATCTGCAAAACGGATACTACAACGTTGTGAGTCCGGATCGTCCAACGAGGGTGGCTCGGTCTGGGAATCACTCAATCATCGACTTCTTCATTACCAATATGGCTGAGAACGTGACTCATCCTGAGGTGTTTGAAGAGTTGAGTTCTGATCACTATCCGGTGGTTGTGGAGGTTGGAGCTTCCGTTATTCCGCAGCGGCAACCAACCCGGAAAGATTACCACAACGTTGACTGGCAGCAGTTTCAGCAAGTGGTCGACAGCAACATCGACTATGATCAACACCCGGAAACTTCTGCTGATATTGATCGTTCGCTGGAGGTGATCCAGCAGGCTATCAACCAAGCAGAGGCTGCCAACGTTCGGGAGGTTCCTGTTAATTTTAAGGTAACTGATATTGACGTAGATACTAAACACTTGATTAGACTTAGGAATGTTTATAGGAGACAATATCAACGGACTGGGGACTATGACAAAAAGATTTCAGTTAACAATTTGAACAAAATCATACAAGACCGACTTGACAATATCAGAAATCAAGAATTTTCAAAACATGTAAGCCAGCTTGGGAATTATTCAAAACCATTTTGGAAACTTTCAAAAGTTCTTAAAAACAAACCAAAGCCTATTCCTCCTCTTATTGTTGAGGATTCTCCTTTGATTACATCCGAGGAAAAGGCAAAGGCACTTGGGCTTCATTTTGTTAGTTCACATAATCTTGGCACTTCCATGACCAGCCGTAAAGAAACATCAGTTGCCAATAGTATTTCAACAATCAATGACTCTACCTTTGAATTTCCTGCATATTCCCATGTTTCTGGTGAGGAAGTCAAAGTTGCAGTTAAACAAATGAAAAATATGAAAGCTCCAGGCTTCGATAACATTTTTAATCTAGTGTTGAAAAAACAGAGTGATCAGTTCTTTCAACATCTAGCCAATATTTTCAATAAATGTTTGCAACTTGGTTACTTCCCCACCAAATGGAAGCTGGGCAAAGT
The DNA here is from genome assembly GCF_016801865.2 of Culex pipiens pallens. Lineage (NCBI taxonomy): Eukaryota > Metazoa > Arthropoda > Insecta > Diptera > Culicidae > Culex > Culex pipiens. Next base: position 54,353,343 of record NC_068939.1, read on the forward strand.
CATACCAATTTTGAAGCCTCAAAAAGATCCAACATCGCCAACAAGTTATCGTCCCATTAGTCTTTTGAGTAGTCTGTCCAAACTCTTTGAGAAGGTCATCTATTCAAGGCTTTTGGATTTTACCAATGATAATAATATAATTTTGAATGAGCAGTTTGGCTTCCGAAAGGGGCATAATACTGCTCATCAGCTTACGAGAGTAACTAAAATCATCAAGCAGAATAAGCTTGAGTCTAAATCAACTGCTATGGCTTTGTTGGATGTTGAGAAGGCTTTTGACAATGTTTGGCATGATGGTTTGATACATAAATTGTATTTGTACGGGTTTCCAATGTATCTTATCAAAATTATCCAGCACTATCTTTCGGAGAGATCGTTCAGGGTTTTTCTGAATGGGATTGCTTCTGGATTATTCAACATTGATGCTGGGGTTCCCCAAGGAAGTATTCTTGGCCCACTTCTGTACAATATTTTTACATCTGATTTGCCTACTCTTCCTGGTAATGGTGTGTTGTCACTTTTTGCTGATGACACTGCCGTTATTTATAAGGGTAAAATAACCAGATATTTAGTCGGCCGTCTTCAGAAGGGTCTTGACGTTCTTTCCGAATACTTTGGCGACTGGAAAATTCGCATAAATGCAGCCAAAACTCAAACCATCATTTTTCCACTTTCCAAATCGGCCCGATTTGTCCCAAAGGATGATGTTTTGATTAAAATGAATGATGTTTCAATACCCTGGTCAAAGGAAGTTGTATATTTAGGTCTCATACTTGACTCGAAACTATTGTTTCGACAGCATGTAGATAAAATATTGAACAAGTGCAGCATTCTCATCAGGTGTTTGTATCCTTTAATTAACAGAAAATCAAAGCTATCTTTGAAAAATAAGTTAGCAGTTTACAAACAAATAATTTACCCCGTTATTGAGTATGCAGTACCTGTTTGGGAGTGTTGCGCTAGAACTCATAAATTGAAGCTCCAGCGTGTCCAAAACAAGGTACTCAAAATGGTTTTGAATGTTCCTGGCTGGACAAGATCAAGTGAGGTTCATGAATTAGCAGAAGTAAAAATGTTGGATCAGAAGATTCAAGAAAAATGTTTGAAATTCAGGGAAAAATGTGCTATATCTGAATACCCCTTGATTCAAGGATTGGTTTAGTTTATGGTAAGATTTAGTTAGTTTTAGGTTAGGTTATGTTTTCTTAATAATTTTTTTTTTTCCTCATTGTACCTAGTGTTACAAAAATGATAAATCATATACTTTTAAAGTTAAGAAAATGAACAGTGTTTAAATCACGAAAAGCAAACTAAAGCTGAAGAGCCACAGCTGACCACTTATTATGTAAACCAAATGTAATTATTATAAGAAAGATTCAATAAAGTATATTTAATTCAAAAAAAAAAAAAAAAATAAAGTTCTTCTAACTTTTGAAAGGGTTGTCAAAATGTTTTAGACTCTTTGGAAAGATCTCTTGATTACCCATTCAAAGATAGGTCGCATGGTTTGAAATTTGTGGCCTGATCTGAAGCATTTCATCGTTAACCTTTTTTGTGATTTTTATGATTTTTTTTTGTTTACCTTTTGATTTATATTTTGCTGTTTTCAACCAGTTTCCTTTAGGAATTTCGATCACAAGCACTTCAGTTAAAAAAAGTTGTCAAAAAATAAGCAGTACGTTTATTAACAAAACAAATTTGCAAAGTTACTTACCTCATTTAACATTTGCTGTTTTCTATCTTTAATTTCAAGCAAATTATTGTCTTTATATTCCCAAATTATCAAACCCATCCTTGCAAGCTTTTTATAACTTTCACGATAGTTGCAAAATCTCTGAAATCCGCAATACAATCAAATTAAGTTAAAATTCTACTACTTTTTATGACAAAAAGTGTGGTAATTTTGGTTATATCTCAGAAGCTAACATCAAAATGAAAAACACTCAAAAAATCGAAACATTAGCTGGAAATAAATAAAGTAAATAAGTAAAAGATGATGATTGAAGGTTGTAGAACAGAAATTATACTACCGATAAAAAAACTATACAAGATTAATGCTTATGCAAAAACATAAAACAAACAAGAGAAGTAAAGTTGTTCCTAAAAAAATGGAAAGTACAGGGTTCAGTAAAGAATCAGTTAGAATCAGCTTCCAGTAATCAATGTATGGGACGTCCCACAAACACAGTGCCCGACATTCTCAGGCCGATTGTTGGAAGCGTTTTCCAACCTTCAAGCGTTTATAAATAAATTAAATGTCGACTAAATTATTAATTAACCCGTTGTCGTTTCCGTAGAACACACACAGACCGGCAACAGCCGCGGCGGAGGAGCGCGTTAATTGCAAAACGATATTTAATCAACTAAAAGCCACAAACCCATCGCCGCTGCAGCAAGCAAGTGTATGGAGTTGTAGAATGTGACCTCTATTTATTCTGGCTGGTTTAGACCACCGCACGTCATTTTCCACCCATTAGAGCAAATAGACAGCCGCCAAAAGCATTATCGCTACCCTGCACACAGCCACACACATGTCTTGGAATGTAGTTGTGGTTGGTGATGTTATGCCGCAATGAGTTCATGGGGTGGGTTTTTCCAGGGTGACTACTTGCGTTGAAGTTGAAAACAGAAAAAGTATGGGGTTATGAAATCGGAGAAAAATTAGTTTTCATTAGATTTTTCTGTTTAAAATTAAGTTGATACCCTGCACAACCAAAGATCTAGCCCAGGCGATAGGTGCGTGACGGTGCACGTGGTGACCACCGCACTTGACATCGGTCACCACACCGAGTTCTCCAGCAGCAACAGCAACCGTCTCCAACGCTCAGAACACGCAACTTCGCTGTGGAAAAGGGCACGCTTCAATGACGATATAAACAGTGTCAGCATGGCAGCAATTTGAGCCAAATGACGACAACGATTCCTCCGAACCCATGGTCATTCCGGGGGTGGAGTCCTCCTCTGGAGGTCATAGGAAAAGCTACAAGTGGCACATGGTCCAGGGACGTTCGCCCCCACATAAAACTTTCTTCGCGTTTTCCAGCAAGACGAGCTGGATATTGTCTCTACGCCAGCTCTGCGTTCAACACCCTCATAAGACTTTCAAGATGATGAGGTCAAAGGTATTGTGGTTTTGCACGTGCCGTTTAGGATGACGCATTGGGTTATTTTATTTGGAGCGTGTATTTGTTCTACTTCAATAATGAGCTACCTTAACAGTTTTTGACATTTTTTTAAAAATTGATGAAGCGTGAAAAGGCGTAACGAATCATTTTTTCCAAGGATTTTTTACAACTTGTCTGTTTTGTGATTGTTCTTGCTGCCTGCCAAATGGCAATAGACCGCGATTCGCACACGCACACGTATCATGCCCGAAATTATGATGCATTTTGATGTCATTGGGTTTGAATTCAATAAATCAATTTGTTCGACGTTTTATGTCTGGTGGATTGACTTAAGTATCGAAGCAAGTATGTTTTAATAGAGAAAATGTCCATGGTACGGAGTTATTTGAATTCCTTATTAATTCCCGTTGAGAATCGTTGTACTAAGGACAGTAGCGTGCCCAGCTCCTTGAAGAAGGTGGGGCAATAATATGGAGGTTTTGAATATCACGTCGTTTATGGACACCCCCTGACCAAATTTAGAACAAACTTCTGAGGATGGTGGGGCAGTTGCCCCATGTTGCCCCACCCTGTGCACGCTAGTGACTAAGGATTAAATATTGACGATGTTTTGGTAGTCTTACTCACATTATAATAAGTCTTACAAGTCGTCGCTGTCATGCTGTATTGTCACACGAGCATTTTAGGCTTAATTAACTTAAAAAAACGCCATTTTGTTCAGCCCTCAATGCCTCAGCTTTTGACCTTCACAGATCCCCAAAAATCGATTTGAATTCTGAGATATTAAATAAAAATACTCATCATATGAAAGTAGTTTCAATCTTGTCATGCTATCTTGACACACCTTGAAAATTGCGGTAAGTGTGACAATTCGCCAATTTTATCTCCGTAAATATTCGTAATTTTATCTCGGAACTTTTTCAACCAAATTCAATCAAACCAGACGGGACAATGCACAGAATGGTTAACCAAACAAAACATGTTTGTTATTGTTTATATTGCAAGCTCTAATTTTTGTTTATTCAAGGTCAAATTTTAAAACGCGTTTTTCTCGGAACGTCAAAAAGCGACGTTTGGAAATATTTTAACAATAACGCAGTGAAAAGCTGGACTCATTGTCACACTCTTTAATAAAATTGTAGTTTGACTTTAGACATACTCATATTCACAGCAAAAAATCCGATGGTAAAATAGCATGCAAAAGCATGCACATCAACTTCGTCAAAAAAGACACTTAATATTACACGCTGCACGTACAATTTTTGTAAACAAAAAAAAAAGTTGCAACCGACGAGACTCAAACCCAGCACCTACAGTAAGGACTGGCGCCTTAGCTCGCTCGGCCATCAGACCGAGAAATGGAAAGGATAAAAGTTTACGTGAGCTTCACATTTCGGTCAAGTAGGTTTCCCATACTGGTGGGCTACATATTTCAGAGTGTAATATTACACAGAATTTCATAAAATAATGCAAATTTATTTTACACCCAGGCCTTTTACTCGCAGCTGGATTACTACTTTATTTGCTGTGTTGGTGAAACATCTCAAACAAGCCATTTTAAAAACCTGATTTTTTTTGCAAAATTCAAGAGCCCGCGTACAGGCTGTAGTGATCAAGGCTAGTGGAAATTTTATTAACTCTTTGTTTTGATATTAAGAACACAACAAAAAGTTCCAAAAGTCATGACACCAATAACTTTCACCCAAAAATTGCTCTCTAACGCAAATTGCCTCCAAACGTGACAGCACGCAAATAACGTCATGATTCGAATTCCCGGACGCTTCGAAACCCGGACACTTCATTTTGTTTTATCAATTATTTGAATATAAGTTCGCATTATGAATGCCAAAACTGTGTTATTTGATGAACTCCAACATCAACTTTCATTTAAAGTTTGTTTGAACGCTGTAGTTAATGCCAAAACAATTAAATACAATAAAATTATAAGTTTACCAAAAATGCGAAACATTTCACTTGAAATATTTCATAGGCGTTCGAAGCACCGGGATCCTTAAATTCTAGCAAATGTTTATATAAACTATCGATTGTTTATATGTTATCAGCTTATTTGAGACCTAAAGAATGCCATTCACTAACATTTCAGTCCAAATTTGTGCGATTCATAAGTAAAATCGAGTGTCCGGAATTCGAAGCAAAAGTGTCCGGATTTCGAATCAGCTTTTATCAGTGTCCGGGATTCGAAGCACAACAAGTCATCTTAATTTTGAAATTCTGATGAAAAATTGTTTGAAAAGACATACAGACGTGCCTCGGTTTAGCACCGCATATGGGGGATGCAAAACCGAGGCGTGCATAACCGAGGCACAGAGCTTATGGGATTTTGGCTATATGGGAGACATTGGCTTTAATCGTACGAAAAATCATGCAAACATCAAAAATTATAGTGTTTTGGAATCGGGATGATGTCAGCTATCCATTAAAATTATTATTTCATGAAAGTTTTCACAAAAATACGTATTTTTCCTGTATTTCGAAAATGCATATTTTTTTCCTAAAGAAACCAACAATATATTGTAATTGCAATATGGGTATCAAATGATCAGGGTTTTTTCATACATTTTGGATGTAACAATAACATTTTTAGAAAATACTCAAAATTTTCACAAAACTACGTATTTTCGAAAAAAATACTCAAAATTTCAATTTTTACAATATGGGTATCAAACGATCGGAATTTTTTCATACATTTCGAATGTTATAACAACATTTTTAGAAAATACTGAAAATTTTCACAAAACTACGGATTTTCGAAAAAATACTCAAAATTTCCATTTTTACAATATGGGTATCAAACGATCGGAATTTTTTCATACATTTCAAATGTAATAACAACATTTTTAGAAAATACTCAAAATTTTCACAAAACTACGTATTTAAAAAAAAAATACTCAAACTTCAATTTTTACAATATGGGTATCAAACGATCGGGATTTTTTCATACATTTCGAATGTAATAACAACATTTTTAGAAAATACTCAAAATTTTCACAAAACTACGTATTTTCGAAAAAATACTCAAAATTTCGATGTTTGCAATAATGGGTATCAAACGATCGGGATTTTTTCATACGTTTCGAATGTAATAACAACATTTTTAGAAAATACTCAAAATTTTCACAAAACTACGAATTTTTGAAAAAAAGTACTCAAAATTTCCGGTTTTACAATGTGGGTATCAAACAATCGGGATTTTTTCATACATTTCGAATGTAATAACAACATTTTTAGAAAATACTAAAAAATTTCACAAAACTACGTATTTTCGAAAAAATATTTAAAATTTCCGTTGACGATACAAAGAAACAATTAATGAAAAAATCTTGAGCATGTTATACTCATATTGTAAAAAACTGAAATTTGGGGTATTTTTTAAAAAAAAACGTAGTTTTGTGAAAATTTGGATATTTTCACAAATTTGTGTTAAAACTTTTGAAATGCATAAAAAAATCCCGAACATTTGATACCTCTTGTGAAAACCAGAAATTTTGAGTATTTTTTTTTTCAAAAATATGTAGTTTTGTGAAAACTTTGAGTATTTTATTTTTTTTTACTTTCGAAATGTATGAAAAAATCCCGATTGTTTGATACCCATATTGCAAATATTGAAATTTCGAGTATTTTTTTTGAAAATACATTGTTTTGTGAAAATTTTGATTATTTTCTAAAAATGTTGTTATTACATTCGAAATGTATGAAAAAATCTCGATCGTTTGATACCCATATTGTAAATATTGAAATTTTTAGTATTATTTTTTTGAAAATACGTAGTTTTGTGAAAATTATGAGTATTTAAAAAAAATGCTGTTATTAAATTCGAATTGTATGAAAAAATCAAGATCGTTTGATACCCTCATTGTAAAAACGGAAATTTTGAGTACCTTTTTTCAAAAATTCGTAGTTTTGTGAAAATTTTGAGTATTTTCTAAAAATGTTGTTAATACATTCGAAATGTATGAAAAAATCCCGATCGTTTGATACCCATATTGTAAAAATTAAAATTTTGAGTATTTTTTCGAAAATACGTAGTTTTGTGATAATTTTCAGTATTTTCTAAAAATGTTGCTATTACATTCGAAATGTATGAAAAAAATCTCGATCGTTTGATACCCATATTTAGGCTTAGTGATTTTTCACGCTCGAAAATAGCAAATTTCACGGGGACCTCAATTTCAAAACACCGAATTTCACGCAAATTTCGCGGAACGTGAAAAATGTTAAAATAACTCTAAAAATCTTATGTTTAAATCACAGAAACTACTTTTTAAGCTTTATTATATATTATTCTTCAATAAACTGACGTGAACGTGACAAAAAAATCTCCTAATTATAAAAAAAAACCGTCTGGTTTACGGATGGGCAATGTAAGGCATGCGTATTCTCATTCATTGAATTGCTTTTTTAATATTCAACTAAAAAAGGTTAAAAAGTTTTCGCTGATTTGCTTCTGTTTTATCAGTTTAAATTTTATTGAATTTCATATCAAAGCAAGATTCAACAATCTTGTCCATCCAAAATATATAAAATATTTTAAATTTTCTTCAACATTTAGACCATTCAATATAATTTTTAAGGTTTTCATCTCTCTTTTCAAAAAACTAAATCTAAAATCCATAGGCAGAAATATTATAAATTGTTACGAAATCGAAATTTTTATTCATAATAAGAACAGAAAACAAAAAAAATATTTTTTAACTTTCAAGGGAATTATTATTCACACAAATAATCAAATATTTTTAAAATAAAACAGGACTCAGAAAAAAATCTGAAATGTTTTAAAAAGGTGATTTCAAAGATTTAAAATACTCTTCATTTTATTTTAAATAAAACAAAGCTTGATTCTTTTAATTTCTTTTGAAATCATACATTTTAATTAAAATAGCAGTAAATTTGTACTACAGCGAATTAAAATATTACTAAATTTAGTTAGTTTCTATAGAAACTGAAAATTTTAATAATTCTTCAAATGGTTCATATCAAGCTTATCAAACGAAGACTTCTTATGGGAGAACTGTCATTTCTATCACTCGAATCCGGTGCTCTATTTAACCAGGATATTTACTCGCTTAATTCTACAGTCATTCAGAAGATTATTTTTATTCCTTTTTGAGTTTGATTAATTATTTTGAGAAAAATCGTTACATTTTCACACAAACATAACATTTCACGGGATTTCGCGGAAAAAGCCAAATTTCGCGGATTTCACGCTGTCCGCGAAATCGTGAAATTTCACTAACCCTACCCATATTGTAAAAATTGAAATTTTGAGTATTTTTTTCGAAAATACGTAGTTTTGTGAAAGTTTTGAGTATTTTCTAAAAATATTATTGTTACATCCAAAATGTATGAAAAAAACCTGATCATTTGATACCCATATTGCAATATCAATATATTTTTTGTTTCTTTAGAGAAAAAATATGCATTTTCAAAATACAGGAAAAATACGTATTTTTGTAAAAATTTTCATGAAATTATAATTTTAATGGATAGCTGATATCATCCCGATTCCAAAACACTATAATTTTTGATGTTTGCATGAATATTCATAGAATTATAGCCAATGTCTCCCATATAGCCAAAATCCCATAAGCTCTGTGCTTCAGTTAAGCACTGGGCCGTGCTTAACCGAGGCAGCTGAACGGTGCAAAACCGGGGCAGTGCAAAACCGAGGCGTGCAAAACCGAGGCATGACTGTATTTTGCATGCATTTTCTTGAAACTGACTGTTTATACTACATCCTGATGATATTTCTACATTTCCAACTTATTTCATGTTTTTTTGCCAGCTATAACAAAAATGCTATGCTACTAAGTGTCCGGATTTCGAATCATGACGTTAGTCCGAACCCTGCTGAAGCTAATTTTCCCTCCAGGACAACAACCATGGCTGTCGTCCCTTTGGAACGCACTCGTTTCCAAGTCAACTCATCAACCTGAAAATCTGTTTCAAAAAGGGGAAACGCGCGCGCGTTCGCTTTATGCACAGTACGTGAACTTATTTGTCCCATCGCATCGACAACGGAGACGCGACGGACGGCCTTTGAAGAGATGCCATCCGGTCGATATGCAGCAAAAGCTCATAAACACACTGAGCACAAGCCAAGATTAAAGCTGAGCTGCTAGAAGCTTCGTGTCGGATTGATATCAAAGCTTCAAAGGTTTGTCATTAACACCGCGCGGTGAGTCGTAAAAAAGGGGGGAGTTTGCGATGAGACGACGAGGCTTTGGGCTAGTCCGGTATTGGACGTGGTGTCCTCTAGCTTGGTTCTGCAGCCAGTGGCTGGCGGAACTGTTATGATTGCTGTTAAGATTAGTGATGGTTGGATGTGACGACTCGGCACTGAAAAGTGGACGTAGGAGAGATTGGTCGCATTCGGTCAGAATCTACAGTTACCAGACTACAATCTTCGAACTGTAATCAAGCAAATAATTTATACCAGCAAGATTTTCAACTTCTCTGAAGACTAACCCACCAATAAACCCCAGTCTCTCCTAGTTGCGTCCGCGCTACCGGTACTTACTACCCTGCGAGGACCTGCAGATAATGATCTTTTAGCACATGAGTCGGCGCGGCGCTTTGTCTAATGGCCAAAGGCGGCTATTTGACCACGCCGCCGCCATCACCTCGACGAAGATAGCACTGTTTGTCGACAACTCACTAGACTAGACAGCAACACTAAAGCCATCAATCGTCGTCGTCATCGCCAGAGAGTTCGTCGCTTGCAGTCACCAGGAAGCGACCTTAAATTGCGAACAAATGCGCGACATTGATTGATGCAGAGTCACAGCTATACTGGTACTAGTACAACAGTTCATGAACTGGTTCGGGGTCGGAAGTGCGTTATAATTCCACTTTATTCGAGAAGGGTCAAAGCCGTGCTGCATACGGCCAGGTGCCGGAATCATAGCCACAGAGAGCGGTCGGTCGATTTCGTGTATACAATTAGGGATGGGGGGAGCCGGCAAAAAAGGGAGAACCGCATAAAATATGGCATTAGTTTTCGGGGAGCCAGCGGAAATATTAGCTTTCCGACAACTGTGGCCCCCAACCGATTTAGGGAGTTTCAGGGGGAGAACACAAATCATGGCCGATAATTGATATTGTTCGCTTTGGGGAAATCGATGGAAATCGAATTATTTTGACCTACATGGCAGGAACTTGGCAGGGGGCAGGGAGCGAACTCAGATTGGAATCAGCGTCCAGCAATTGTGGATGGCAATTATTCCTGTTTATAATTTACGATTATGCATACGCAATGGAGTTATCGACAGATTTTCGATGGTGTGGAAGTTGATTAAATGTAGCATTACGGTTGTTTTGAGAAGTAAACATCATCTTGTTTAAATTGTAGCTTCTATCGTGGGAACTAGGAAATTGAACTATTTTCAAATGAATAGATTAGGAGCAACTACCTAACCCATACAAAATTAATATGATGCCTCAAAAGATTAATAATCTTTGTGATCTTTATGAAAGTAGGAATATGAATTTATTTCCATCGGGTTCTACCTAATGTTGGCTGATCAGCATATTGACGTTCGATTTCAGATTCCAATAGTCAAAGTTTTGCAAATAATGTGTTTATTTAGGGAAATTAGGGAGAAATAAGACTATTAAACACATAAAAATGTGTTTTCTCCAACCTACGCCAATGACCAATGCAAACAAAAAAACCCCGTCACCCAAGCTCCCTCTTTACCACCACAATGGTGCCCACACAACTGTCAACGAGTAGTGGGATCATTAATTATTACCACCTTCTCTGCACCTAAACACTGCCACTTGACCTCGTCTTGCAAGTAGGATCCAAACTGGTGACAAAACACCCCAAGGCCAAATTATGTCACCGACTCAAACCGATGGCACAGAATAAGAAAAACGCACCCTCCATGATTGATATTCCAACTTTCAAAAAAACAATCTTTTTTTACCTAATTTGTTATTATTTTTTTATTTTTGACATTTACATTAGCTATGGAAAAATTATGGCTAATTTTCCATAACCAAATTTGTTATTATTTTTTATTTTGCTAAATTTAGCCAGAACTATGGGAAAACCTTGACCAATTTTATCAAGGACATTCATTTGGCCATGAAATGTGGTCTTTATACTAAAACTTTTTTTCAATTGATAAACTTCAAAGTTGGTTATTTCCCGGGCAGACGCTAATAACAAAATTAATTCAATTTCAAAAACAAATACTGTTAAAATAACAGAAAGTGTTCTTGAAAATCCATTTTTGCACACCCGAGCAGACGGAAATAACTTGGGAAGGTCAGTTTTTGATATTGTGAGAAGATCGAAATATGTTATTGGGATGATCGGATTAGTTGTTAAAATAACAAAAATCAATAACAAAGATTTGTTCGAAGAATAACTTAAACTGTTATTATGTTGTTATTGCAATAACAAACCAATAACACAGAAGGAATCATGAAGGAATAACAAGATTTGTTATTTTGTGCGGAGAGGTGGAGCAGCATAATAACAAAAAATGTTATTGCACTGGTATGTCTCCATAACAAAAAAAGTTATTGTTTTGGTTTATTTATAATTTGCAAATAAACCTGCAGTTGCCATAACTCCTCTGTACTAGTCAGGGCTGTAGAGTCGGGTACCTCCAAGCGACTTTGAATCCATACTTTGAAGACAACTCCGACACTGGATGCAGGATATGACGTCAACGACGACTTTAGCTCTCCAAAAATACCCGACTTCACAGATTCCGACTCCAAGTAAAAGTTGCTGAAAATTAGATGAATCCGATGCAGTCTCCGAGGTCACACTCCAGCTCGAACTTCAACGTCAGCTCCGACTTCCTGGCTCTGTGAAAATAATAACAGTTTTTGTTATTCACACTTCAAAAATTCTCAATAAATAAATCAATTCCGTTAGCGAATATAACAAAATAAAAAAAAAAAGAACTCTCAAAAGTTAATTTATCGGATTAATTTTAGCTTGAAACCCCATTTCATGGTGAAATAATGACCCCGATGAAATTGGTCAAAATTATTTCATAGTTCTAGCCAATTTTAGTAAAATCCCTTAGGGGGTATATCAAATAATTAAAAAAATCAACTTTCAAAATTTCAACTTTTTAGAATAATTTTAGCTTAAGGACCCCATTTCATGGCCAAAATAATGACCCCGACGAAATTGGTCAAAATTATCCCATAGTTCTAACCATTTTAAACTAAGTCCTTTAGGGGATATATCAAATAATTAAAAAAATCAACTTTCAAAATTTCAACTTTTTAGAATAATTTTAGCTTAAGGACCCCATTTCATGGCCAAAATAATGACCCCGACGAAATTGGTCAAAATTATCCCATAGTTCTAGCCAATTTTAGTAAAATCCCTTAGGGGGTATATCAAATAATTAAAAAAATCAACTTTCAAAATTTCAACTTTTTATAATAATTTTAGCTTAAGGACCCCATTTCATGGCCAAAATAATGACCCTGACGAAATTGGTCAAAATTATCCCATAGTTCTAACCATTTTAAACTAAGTCCTTTAGGGGGTATATCAAATAATTAAAAAAATCAACTTTCAAAATTTCAACTTTTTAGAATAATTTTAGCTTAAGGACCCCATTTCATGGCCAAAATAATGACCCTGACGAAATTGGTAAAAATTATCCCATAGTTCTAACCATTTTAAACTAAGTCCTTTAGGGGGTATATCAAATAATTAAAAAAATCAACTTTCAAAATTTCAACTTTTTAGAATAATTTTAGCTTAAGGACCCCATTTCATGACCAAAATAATGATCCCGATGAAATTGGTAAAAATTATCCCATAGTTCTAGCCAATTTTAACAAAGTCCCTTAGGGGGTATATCAAATAATTAAAAAAATCAACTTTCAAAATTTCAACTTTTTAGAATAATTTTAGCTTAAGGACCCCATTTCATGGCCAAAATAATGACCCTGACGAAATTGGTAAAAATTATCCCATAGTTCTAACCATTTTAAACTAAGTCCTTTAGGGGGTATATCAAATAATTAAAAAAATCAACTTTCAAAATTTCAACTTTTTAGAATAATTTTAGCTTAAGGACCCCATTTCATGGCCAAAATAATGACCCCGACGAAATTGGTCAAAATTATCCCATAGTTCTAACCATTTTAAACTAAGTCCTTTAGGGGGTATATCAAATAATTAAAAAAATCAACTTTCAAAATTTCAACTTTTTAGAATAATTTTAGCTTAAGGACCCCATTTCATGGCCAAAATAATGACCCCGACGAAATTGGTCAAAATTATCCCATAGTTCTAGCCAATTTTAGCAAAGTCCCTTAGGGGGTATATCAAATAATTTAAAAAATCAACTTCCAATATTTCAACTTTTTAGAATAATTTTAGCTTAAGGACCCCATTTCATGGCCAAAATATTGACCCCGACGAAATTAGACAAAATTATCCCAAAGATCTAAACATATTTAACAAAAGAAAAAATAATAACAGATTGTGTTATGGACACTTAGAAACTTTTCCATTTGTGCGATTTGTGGTAATTTTATTTCTAAGTCAGTATACCGAACGAATAACAAATTTTGTTATTAGGAGAGTTTTTGAAATGTATAACATTTCCTCTTATTGGCGTGTTATTAAACATTTTCAATATAATATCACTTCAATACCAAATATTGTTATTTTATCAGAAACTGTTATTAATTTTTCTTCTTGAAGTTGAACTTCAGGTTAAAATAATAACACTGTTTGTTATTTTAACAGGATTTGTTATTGAAATATTATGAATTTTGTTATTACCGTCTGCCCGGGCAAGAGTTTAATAACAGTTTATGTCATCATAACAAAATTTGTTATTGGTCTGATATTGGTTGAAAGCCTAAACAACTTTGGAATAACATATTTTGTTATGGAAGAAAATCTCCAACTGTTATTGGGATGATCGGAAAAAGATATGTTCGAAGAATAATTAAAAATGTTATTAGTCTGTTATTACAATTACAATCCAATAACACAAAATTCATAACGCCGACCAACAAATCTTGTTATAAATAACATAAAATGTTATTGGCCAATTAATTTCAAATTTCAAAAAATATTATTTTCAAGTTATTTTCGTCTGCTCGGGTTTAATTGGAATATTCTGGTTGGATTGTTGGTTTGTCTCAAAAAAACTGTTTTATTCTTATGAAGCAGTTTTTTTGAAAATGTTGTTCATAACAAAATATTTTAATATTATTTTATCGCAAGAACTTTCAAACATATTGGTTATTTGCTCACTTGGATACTTTGCCTGGTTTCTGTTAAATTTTCTGTTAATTTTTAGTTGGAAGCAAATAATAATAATAAAATTTTATAATTAGGGGGAACAGTTTTTTTCTCTGTTATCGAATTTTATTGTAATAATTTTTGATAAAAGAATGAATTATTTTTCGAACAAATCTTTGTTTTTATTTTTTGTTATTATAACAGCTAATCTGGGTGTTTTAATAACAAGTTCTGACCTCCTGACAGTAACAGAGCTTGAACTTTCCCAGTTATTTCCACGTGCTCTGGTATTTATAAAAAGATGGCAGCGAATGACCAATAAGGTTAAAACTGCCAGAAACGAATGAATTAACAACAAAAAATAGCAAAAAGGTTTGATTTACGAAAGATAGATGAAATGAAAAACAACAAAAAATATAAAAGGCACAGTTTTTCATAATTTCCGCACAACGTTGACTAACTCCTACAACGAAAAGGTGGAATACCTTCACACGAGTAGTTGAGGGGAAGAATTTAATGACGATGCACTTTTTCCCCCCATACGGACGCGTCATCCCGTTCTCCACTTCTGGATGGGTGGATGCAACTCGACATGAACTCTTCCGCCGCCGCCACCACCACCATGAGAGACGGATATCTATTATCGAGAACCTTTGTACTGCGCTGCGTCGGCCGCCACCGCGTTCGTTCATGAAATTATATGAAACAATAAATCTTGCATGTAGCGAACATAACAATCGACTGCAGGCACACATGGAAAACCCCCGGATCATTGAACCCCGGTGAACCGCTTCCGTCGTCACTGGAAAAAGGGGTTCAGGCTCGAGGGGGAGGTGAGTTGCATCGCCGGGGTAATAAAACTGACCTCTATTTTCCGCCGTCTTTCAGGCCATTTGTTACCGTTCGTCAGCGCCTGTTTGAGGCAAGGTATGGCAACATTAGTCCCGGCAAGGGTTGTCAGTCGTCACTGGCACACTATTGAAAAGCTTTGATTGACTGCCTGGCGGAGATAATGGTCGGGAGGTCTGCAGAAACCTTCAGAACAGACGACGAACCGGTGGACTGATGCACGACATCTGTGTGTGTGGACGAGCTGAGAGGGGTCATTATTTCATATAGACCTTGTTTGCTTTCAATCTACTTGGGGGTAGTGCAAACATTGAAGCTGGCAGGGAAGGTACTCCAGTTATATGCTTGGTAGTTATCATGATAATAGTTTATAGTGAAGTGATCTGATTTTAGTTCACCTCAGAATGCAATTTAGTTGTGTGCTACTTTGTATTCAGCTAAGTAATTTATCATACATGATTACGAATCATATGTATCTTAAACTCTTCCGTAACTCAATTTTGTTTTTACAGTGAAAAACATGTTAAGTTAAGTCATCACTGGAATACCATATCAGGATTTATATTGCACATGGAGGTGGCAACATAGAACATGCTAAACAAAATTTATTTGCGATATTTTTATGCAGTTCTCGATAAGACGAAAAAGTATTCTTAAGACTAATATCATTATGATATTAGTCACCCACTCTAAACAAATAAAAACATTTATTACTAAATGACTCAGTGCTTTTGCTTACACAACAATTGGAGCACATTACGGGATTTCTGGTTTGACATCCACTTTAAGAACCACACGTTAATCATTCATCGGAAAGACACGCATGATTCACACGTTTCTGTAAATTGACCACTCACATCACAACGATGATCAAGCAGGTGATTCTTTCAGAGTCAAAGTAAGATGGAAAAACATGAACCATTTTCCACATTCGAGCAGAAGTCCATTTACAAATTAGATTGCTCTCTGCATAATGAAGATCGCCTCTTCAGCTGGATGCCCACAGTCGTTCTCCACATCACACGTCCTCTGATGGGAGGGGGGCTAATCATGCTCATTATGGACCCAGCAGAATACCAGCATCAATCTCAAAACAAAGCGTAGCGCCATATTGAAATTAATGCTCGAAATTCCGACGCTTCAAGCGGGTGCTGCTCAAACTCGTTAACCGTTAAAAAAAAGCGCCAAAACAAAAGCGCTCGTTTAGCGGCTGATTTACCGTGCTGTGCTGTTTTATTTTTGTTTCCAGCTTTTTTTATTATTTCATTTCCAAACGAAAGCTTGTTCAAAATTACCCTGTGTGTGTGGAAGACTTGCCCCATTGGGAGCAGTTTGAGTGCCGTGGCGCATCGATTTTCGCTAAATTCATAATGGGATTTTTTATGTGTGCCTCCAATTCTCTTCCAAATTCATTATCTTTCTGCAAGCTGAGGCAAACACAAGTAATTGAAATATTCCAACGGTTCCCGGTTCGCCACTTGTGGCCACTATCGATTGGAGAATAGCGGCACTTTCCGCCGCCGAGAATGGGGGCCAAATTCCGATCCATAAAGCGCCACCGGTGGTTCCATGCTGAGAACCGGCGACCACCGGAATGAGTCCATGCTGGGACACTCAATCGCCTTAACGTTCCTTTGGGAAATTTATTCACAAAATTCCCAGTTTATTTGAAAATCTTAAATTTGAATTATCAAATTTGATGAAATGTAATTTTATTTTATGTCAGTCAAAAAAAAACTCAATTTTATATTCGCCTTCTTTTATTTTAAGCAACTGAGTGTACACCTAAAGCCAGCGAGCCGTTGTTCTACTCTAAGCAAAGTCTCGCTCTAGGTAAATCATAACTGCATCAGCCTGTCGAACGTACTCCAGAGCAACTCCCGGAGGGGATTTCCCATAGGCAAATGTAGAGAAAAGAAGCGCTGCCAACGTCAAAGTCAACGCACAATTCTGCACAGAGCAGCATAGTTTGTAGTATGAAGCATGATTTGGAAGCTCGACAACTTCCACAAGGTATCCAGTTGCTGGCGCTGGAGAAATGGAAATGACGGGCGAATACTTTGCACGAGCACCCAATCGAAATTCTTGTACGTCGCGGTGGAAGTACGCCTCGAGCATACTCAAAAACGGGAGTATAAACTGATGGTTTGACAAGCAGTGGTCCTGATGTTGAAATTGACAACAGAAGAACCTCTGTACAAACTGAAGGTTTGTAAAGCTAATTGTACGTCTAAAAAGTATGAATAACACTTGAGTGCCAATAACTTTTGATGGGGTGGTCAGATCGTCAATGTTTTAGGCTCATTGTCTATATAACAAGATGGGATTTCTTACAAAAACCACCCGTTTTACAATCTTCCAAACTTATGCCAAAATTGTTTTCTTTAGCATAACTTTTTAAGTACTTTTTCTAAACTTTATAATATTAACTAGGGTCTAATGGAACCCCAATACGGATCTAATGAGGCCAAAACGGCCCAAATCGGGTCAGCCAATCCGGAGATAATCGAGTGCATATTTGTCGGTGTACGGACTTGCAGACATACACACGCACATACATTTGTTCAGATTACAAATTTTGTTCACATCTCAAATTAAAGTAAAATACTTTTCAAACTATTTCCCACTGTTTTTGAAAATCGTTTTGCCTTCCTCACTGAGGTAAGGCTATAATCCTGCTCTAAAATTGAACTTTTTATTTAAAGCTCGAAAACCCACCATGATGTATACATATCGACTCAGAATCGAAAACTGAACAAATGTCTGTGTGTATGTGTGTGTGTATGTGTGTGTGTATGTGTGTGTGTATGTGACCAATAATGTCACGCAGTTTTCTCAGCACTGGCTGAACCGATTTTGACCAAACCAGTTGCATTCGACTTGGTTTAGGGTCCCATACGGTGCTATTGAATTGTTTGAAGTTTCGATAAGTAGTTCAAAAGTTATGTATAAAAATGTGTTTTCGCATATTTTTGGAAGTTGAATAAATGGCAGCAAACTGAACCAAACATCATCATGTTATACATCGTTAGTTAGGTAATTGAAAGACCTTTCCAACGAGTCCAAAACATTGATAATCTGGCAACCCTGTCTCGAGTTATAACCACTTAAGTGATATTTATGTACTTTTTTGTAGCCAGATCTCACTTAAATGTATGTAAACAATGTCCGGATCTATCATCCGACCCATCGTTGGTTAGGTAATTGAAAGACCTTTCCAACGAGTCCAAAATATTGAAGATCTGGCAACCCTGTCTCGAGTTCTGACCACTTTAGTGATATTTATGTACTTTTTTGGTAGCCGGATCTCACTTAAATGTATGTAAACAATGTCCAGATCCATCATCCGACCCATCGTTAGTTAGGTAATCGAAATACCTTTCCAACGAGTCCAAAACATTGATAATCTGGCAACCCTGTCTCGAGTTCTGACCACTTTAGTGATATTTATGTACTTTTTTGTAGCCGGATCTCACTTAAATGTATGTAAACAATGTCCGGATCCATCATCCGACCCATCGTTGTTTAGGTAATCGAAAGACCTTTCCAACGAGTCTAAAACATTGAAGATCTGGCAACCCTGTCTCGAGTTCTGACCACTTAAGTGATATTTATGTACTTTTTTGTAGCCGGATCTCACTTAAATGTATGTAAACAATGTCCGGATCCATCATCCGACCCATCGTTGGTTAGGTAATTGAAAGACCTTTCCAACGAGTCCAAAATATTGAAGATCTGGCAACCCTGTCTCGAGTTCTGACCACTTTAGTGATATTTATGTACTTTTTTGTAGCCGGATCTCACTTAAATGTATGTAAACAATGTCCGGATCCATCATCCGACCCATCGTTGGTTAGGTAATTGAAAGACCTTTCCAACGAGTCCAAAATATTGAAGATCTGGCAACCCTGTCTCGAGTTCTGACCACTTAAGTGATATTTATGTACTTTTTTGTAGCCGGATCTCACTTAAATGTATGTAAACAATGTCCGGATCCATCATCCGACCCATCGTTGGTTAGGTAATCGAAAGACCTTTCCAACGAGTCTAAAACATTGAAGATCTGGCAACCCTGTCTCGAGTTCTGACCACTTAAGTGATATTTATGTACTTTTTTGTAGCCGGATCTCACTTAAATGTATGTAAACAATGTCCGGATCCATCATCCGACCCACCGATGGTTAGGTAATCGAAAGACTTTTCCAACGAGTCCAAAACATTGAAGATCTGGCAACCCTGTCTCAAGCTATGACCACTTATGATGCCACTTATGAGCCCTTGAGTGATATGTGTGTTTTTTGTATTCCGGAACTTAACGAAATTAGACGAAATTTGTGTCCAAACCCATCATATCACATATCACCCATTGTTGGAAAAGAGTGAGGAAGGCACCAACCACATAGGTGGATTAAGTTAGTTTTTTCTTTGGAGATTGACAGCAACAATGAAATTTGAACAACTTTAGCCAAAGCTCAAAAGATGACATTTTTATCATCTAAAACATATCCAAAAATAATACATTTTCAAAATTGCTTATTTTGTGCAAATTAATTGTTCCGTGAATCGAGTAAAAAAATAAGTATTTTTATAGATTGTTAATATTTTTTCTAAGCGGACCTAACTCACCGAATCGATCAAAAAATACAATCTCAAGATATAATTTTCAAATATTTTATTATCCTTTTTAATATATACTGCTGCAAAAAAAATATGGAGACTTGTTTCGACGAACTAATTATGCAAAATGTCTTCTTCGGTCATCGAAAACATACATACAAAGTTTCTTCAAAATCAAAATTACAAAGAAAAAAATTTGCCTTCAGGAAGTTTCAGAGAATTACTCTTATTTTATGACCAATCATTTTTTTTTTAATTTCATAAATCAACCTATTGATAGTACTTAACATATTTTGTTTAAGAAACATTTGAAATAGTACTTTCATGTTTGTATACTCACAATTTTAACGAATAGTATTATAACGAACCCAACTTGATAGATTAAATTGCTCATTCAGCCGTACCTGCAAAAGAAGAGAAAAAAATCTGTTATTCAAAAAAAACAACAACAACATGGTCATTATGGTACTAATTACATGATGGCCAATAATGTCAGTTAATAATGCAACGGTAACGACCCAATCAATTCTAGTTTATGTGGCTCCACTAATCATCTGGAAAATATAATAATTAATCTGCACGTTATTTGATTCGATTGATTGATCCGGTTAATGTACATTATCAACACTAGAGGTGGGCAAAAAAAGAGCGAGCCGCTCAAAGAGCCGGTTCACTGAAAAGAGCGAACGAACCGTGGCTCACAAAAAAAGAACCGCGGTTCTTTTTTAAACTACGGTTTTTTTAAAGAACCGTTTCAAGATGGCATGATTTTTGTTATGAATATAATTTATTGAATTCCAAAAATTGTAGTATTAAATTTGTTTTTGAGATTTTAATCCCAAAAGTAAATGATTTTCTTAACAAAATGAAAAAACTTTTCATTTTACAACCGGAATTCAAATTTGAGTATTTCAAATTGCATAATTTGTAAAATATTACCAAAATGTACTGAATAGTTAAGAGATTTTGGAAAAAAAATATCCTTTTGTCCGATTTAATTTAAGTGTTTATAGAAAAGAGTTCACAGAATAATTTCTTCAAATAAAATATCCGCATAAGTTCAATTTTTGCAGAAATAAACGCAATTTTAAAATTAATGGCAGTTTTTCCAGCATCCTAGATTTAAGTTTCGATGCCATTCAATTACTCGAATGTTTAGGTTCGAGTAGAAATCTTGACATAAAGATATAAAATAATTTATAAAAGTCCAATGTGAAATAACTTATAGAATCACACGATTCTTTAAAAACCTCTTTTTATCCAAATTTTGAAAAAGAGCGAAATAAACATTCAAAAGAGCGACTCTTTTTAATGAGCGACCGAAAACAAGCTGCTCCTAAAAAGTGCGGTTTTGCCCACCTCTAATCAACACCAATCGAAGCCTCAATAAGTTATAATGTTTTGGAATATCATGATCCATGTATAACAAAATAAATAAATTATTTTATATATTCAAATTCACAGTTTAACAAATTTAGTAAGTCTGTTTTGTGTAAAATTGGATGGTTTCATGTTTGTGATGTAATAAAACATCAATTCAGACCGCACAAAAATACACTGAAAAAGTAGTTAATTATTTCATCCAACAGCACCCCTGCTCCTAACCCGAAAAAAAATCACGCAGCACGAAAGGTGTGCACTCCCGAGTTTAGAATTTGCGAGCCAAACTTGGCAAATTTGGTCACGTTCGCCGCTTGGAGTACAAAGTCGCGATAATGTGCGCTCGCTCGCATTTAACGGTGTAAATTAATTTCACGGCTGAATGGCGCGACACCGACGCTACACTTGGGCCGTCAGAATATCTGACAAACCTGACCGGGCAACTCAGCTGGCTGGGAGGAGGGTGGAAAATAGCTTTTGGAAATTCAGCCGCACCACCAGCACCACACAAATTAATGCCCCTAATGTGGCAAATTTAACATTTCGACATTGAGGGGACCGCGGGCGCGATGTCAAAATGTTGGCGGTTTTTGGCTAATGCACCGCGCTCGGAATGCCCACGTGATTGTTTTTGGTGCTTGGTTCATTAAGATTTTCTGGTCACCTGTTGAAGGTTTCCAGCAAATTAAGGTTGAGAAATTTTGTTTAGTTAATATAGAATTAAATGAATTTGGAAAGATTCGGGAGAATTGGAAGATGGCGGTCGAGTTGGACGCATGCCGTGTGGCACCGGTTTGTTTTTTCGATTTTTATAGTGTTAGGTTTACGAAACGGGTTGTTAAAGTGGTCGAGTCGTCGCGAGTGATCATTGCCTTACGGGTAAAGGTGAAATTTACCGAAAAAGTTGTGAAAATTGGATTTTTCACTTGATTTGTTTCACAAGAAGAGCAGTCAAAAGCATCCTGCAGTGGCGTTCTGCCCTCCGGAAGGGGGTATAAATGTGTGTGTGACGGGTTTGGTCCGACTGGTGTGAGTGTGTAGTGAGTTTGGCGTCTAGCGCCGACTGCATGAGAGAGAGAAAGAGAGTAGCGAATGATGTTCGTGATGCCTTGGAAACATGTTTCTGTGTGTCCGAAAATTGGCGAAAAGTGGACTGATTTGTCGTGGAAGAGGATTCAACGCGGGAGTGCTGCAAACGGCTGGATCCATGTCGTCGTTCCGCCCGGACGGCAGACTAGCGGCCGGGTCGACGATTGAAGCAGCAGCAGGCAGAAGCGGGTGAGCAAGTTCCAATAATAACATTTTTTAAGGTGTGAATGACTATGCGTGTGTAGGTGAGCGAATGAAATTGAGCCGAAACAACTTATCTAGATGACTTTTGATTAGGGGAGCGGTGCCATATTTTGGGTGCTGACAAATTTACGAACGGTTTTTCGTAGTATGTTGAAATTACCAATGTTTTAGAATGTTTCGGCTTAATTGAGAATGTCCGTGTGAGTGTATCCGTTTATTTTTGTTTTCATTTAAAAACATGTTTTTTTCAGCTTACATGAATGAGTTTGGATTTAAACAGTTTTATAAATTTCGATTGTTCAAATAAAACGTTTGCTCTAAAATTTCGCTAATTTTAACGGTGATTCAGGGTTTTCACAGCCGGCTGTCTAAGGCTGAATCGAATCGATTACGGGTAACCGGGCCAAGCGGTAGCTTTGCAGGATTGATCGTGAGTTTTGCGTCTTATTTCAGGCTTAGAGTGATAAAATCACGCCGCCGGTTGAGTTTGTCGATGTGGTTTTGTTTAAAATTACCTGTTAATTCCACTAAAAAGAGTCCGTTTTGCGATGCCTGTCCGCCGGGTTGCATGTTTTTTTTCGCGTCGTTTGTCGTCTCGAAATTACTTTTTAGCTTTATAGCTCGTAAAGCACGGTGAAAAATATTGTTTCAACGCGTTCAAGTCCTTCAGATATCATCATAACTCATCAATAATTAATTGGTCGCTCATCTTATAATAATTTAAAAGTATAAATAGTCTCAGGTCAACTCTACGTAAATATGTTACGCTGAGTATTATATTTAACCTTTTAATTACACATAATTTTGATTCTATCTTTCCGCAGCCGGCTGTCTAAGATTGAATCATTTATGCTAAACTCAACACCAAATAACCGGGAATAGTCTCATCCGCATCATCCGATTGTTTGCCTTGAGAATACATAATACTTCACCCTATTAAACGAAATTCATTGATTATTGGGCCACATCATCATCCTCTATGATGAATCCTGGCCATTACCCTTTCCCACTAACAAAATCCCAAGTAGAAGTAGTTTTCCGGCACACGCGGGGGTGTGGATATCGTATAGAACCCACCCTTGGTAGCAGCCTGTGCTAACTAACATTCCCGTCCCAATCCCCCGAGATCTACAAACTGACATGGCGGGCGCCGTTGGTGGCCAACGACTGTTTCCTATTCGCACCGGCTCTAGTTTTGATGATCGTGATGTTTTATCTTTTCAGCGCATTCATGCATGCTGTTGATAAGGGAAACATCATTTGATCGTTGAAGCGTATGACCGGATGTGTTGATAGGATTTTACGGTCCTGTTCAGCAACGGAGAAGGACAACCATGGGTGGTCTCTCATGCTCATGCTCATGCTCAATTAAATGAATTTGGAAAGATTCGATGTTTATTTATAACTGTTAAGCATGAATTGACTGAACACTGGTCAAAACTTTTCCAATTTTTATTCAAAATTTGGTCGATACAAATATTTTTATTTTGACGAAAAATTATTGTTGAAATGCATAATGCAATAACAAAATGCCAAACAATTTTTTTGCGTCAGATTCCTCATAATTCTAAATAGCTATTTCAAAATGGTCCATTCCATTGATATGTCTAAGCTTTTATCTCAATTGGGCCTTCAGCACACCTTATGTCTATTTCCTACGCCAAAAACAAGCCACATCTCACATTTGTACCCGTTTCGACCAAAAAACATTGATGAATCGTGCCTCGAGCCAATCAATCAGAGATTGGGTTGGCAGTCGGCGAAAAGGCTCAGGTTATTCGATTGCCCAGCAGGTAAAAAAAATCGCATTTTTCCACTTCGATTAACCTCCATTGCCACCGATTCAGCCCCAAAAACACGCTCACATTCACACATCTGCTGGTGCGTGCTTACTTGCAAAAAGTGGCCCCCAAAAAAAAGGAGTACCCAACTTTCAGCAGCTGATGATAGCTTTCGCCCTTTCTAACGCCATCGATTACAGGGCATTTTTTCACGTCCAAGTCCGTTTACGTTCTACGCTTTCACCAGGTTGAGCGGAGAGAAGAAGAAAAAAAATCACACAAAAAAAAAACCCCGACCGAATTTCCACGTGCAGTTTTCACTTTCAATCTAGGTCCAGCCCACCAGCAGGAGGAAAACGGAGGGAGGGACGAGCCGCCCAGCTTGGATTCAATTCGAGCCAATCGATTGGAAGGAAGATTAGTGGGGCTTTAATTCGATAATACTCTCTTTTTGAAGCTATTATTCAACGTTAGCGCGCGAATTAGTCGAATTTCATAGCTCGATTGGCTTTAAGCTCACTTTGGGCACCTCAGCGGCAGCCCAATTGGTTCAGTGTGTGATTTTCGATGATTCGTTTCGCGAGCCAATGCAGCTGTGCTGTTGACCAAAAGTGCTCTCTGTTGAAGCCGGCATGCCACCTGTGTTAACCCACCGGAGGTCGCGTACGTGTACTTTGTACACAGTTTGTAAGGGCACTTGTAAGAAAGGCGAAAACACGCGACTTCCCGAAGGTTAAAGTCGATGGGCAGAAAATTAGACCATTCAGGTGCCTTTTCCGCTTCGTGTCATTGTGTGAACTTAAAACTTATTTCGTAGTAAAACATTGAAATTAGCCTACTAAGTTCAAAAAAGAGATCAGAATGCAGAAATAAAAGTTTAGCTTTGATTTGGCATCCGTGTGTTTGGACAACTGAAAAAAGTCTTACTTTTCGATACTAGTGCGGAAAAGTGGAACTTTTCGGCACTCGAATGAGTGATATAATATTTTTTTAGCACTGTTATTTTTGGCGGTTATGCCATTTTGTCACTAAAGAATAGCAACTGTCAACTTTTCCTGTCCTTCTGGAGAAACGAAACGGCCTACTTTTCCCTACCTTCAATGCCAGTGCTGAAAAGTTGAACTTTTCAACACTAGTATCGAAAAGTATCATTTTTCAATTTTTTTTTGTTTTGAACGGTGAATTTACTAAACACATAAATGTTTTACATAACATTCCATTCAAGAAGCGTTTTTCGGAATTGCAAAAAATGTTGTAAGCAACTCGTTGCTAAACTTGATTTTTTCAGCACTCGTAGTATTTATCCAACTCGGTAAACCTCGTTGGATAAATGTACAACTCGTGCTAAAAAAATCTTCTTTTTGCAACTAGTTGCATAAACTACTATTTATGATATTTTTATGATTTTTGTTCAAATTTGGATCATTTTACTTACTTTACCTCAAATTTACACTACACTTATTTAAAGTTTGTAAACTTAGTTAATCATCGGGACTGGCAACACCAGCCAGCAACAGTCTACTGTTCGGAGCTCCTCAAACTTTTCGATTTTTTTCGCCGTAATTTACCGTGATTATCCGCGAGTTTGCTGCTCCAGCATGCCAAGGGCCGGCCGTGGCCGTGGCAGTTCGAGTGCGGCCTCGAAAAACCCGCGAAGCTCATCTACCGGCAGAGTGCAGAAAGGTAAACACACCAACGCTGCATCGACCGCCATCGCGCACGGGAGCGTGCCCAGTGACGTCATCGATGAATCGCTATTACACGTGTGTCCACGTGAGTCCCCTGTACGGACGAGACAATCCACCCGGGCATCCGGGAGCACTTCCGGCCAGCAGCAGCAGCAGCAGTCCACAAGCACCACGACGACAACCACTTTCAACGTTCCCACCAGAAACGAATTTGAGATTCTGAGTGGAGAAGAAAACAACACCGACAGTGACAGCAGCAATGCTAGCGACGACGATTACGATGATGAACTTGCGCGCAAGCAAGAAAAGAAGAAAAAATGCAACTCTCCGAAGGAACGACGTCCACCTCCAATTTTTGTTTTGGAAACGTTGGCAGACGATATTGACGAGTTGCTTGAGGGACTCCAATATTGTCTGAAAATAAGTAAAACTTCTGTGCAAGTTATTACGCACAATAAACAGAATTTCGACCTGGTGGTGAAGAAGTTGAAGTTGCGAAACTTCAAATTCTTCACATTTGATCCTGCAGAGAAGGTCCTTGTGAAGATCGTCCTTCTGGGATATCCGGACCGCCCGATCTCCGACCTGGAAGAACACCTGTCGGGCATCAAGGTTAAGCCTCGAGAGGTTAAGGTGCTCTCGAAATCGACAACAGTGACAGGTACGTACACATTGTACCTCCTGTACTTCGATCATGGGTCCGTCAAAATCCAGGACCTACGGCGGATCAAAGCACTGGACGGCTTCTTCGTGACGTGGCGATTCTACACGAAGAATCCGACCGACGCAGCGCAATGCCACCGCTGTCAAAAATTCGGACACGGTTCAAGAAACTGTAATCTTCCGCCCCGGTGCGTAAAGTGCGGTGAGACCCACTTCACCGAAAGGTGCAATCTTCCGCGGAAAGACCAGCTGGGGGAAAACGCCCAGCAGCACAAAGCGCGCGTCAAGTGCGCGAACTGTGGTGGAAACCACACGGCAAATTTCCGTGGCTGTGCCGCGCGGAAAAAGTACCTTGAGGAGCAGGACAAGAAGAAGAAAGCGCCAGCGTCCCGCCAACCTCCGAAGACTTCGAGCTCGAACGCTGCAGCAGCTGGCGGCGGAGCGGTTCCATCGACCAACCCAGCGTTCCCTCCCGGTTGGGGAGGTTCGTACGCTAGAGTAGCCGCTTCTGGGAGCGGTACTTCACCGGGACAAGCAGACGTCACCGGAGATGACCTCTTCACGCTTCCCGAGTTTTTCGCTCTTGCTGGAGAGATGCTCACGCGCTTTCGTGCCTGCCGGAACAAGGCAGAACAATTCCAAGCTCTTAGTGAGCTGATGATGAATTATATCTACAACGGATAAGCTGCCTAGTGCAGCGCAGTTTTTTCGACGTCAACAGACAAAACAAATTGTGATCTAGTTTTAAGCTTTTCTATTTCTATCCTTTTCCTTAGCAAATTTCGAAGGTTTTTTTTTAAATAATGTTTCCTTCTCTTGGCAAATCCATTGTTAGAATATCCAATTACATCTAAATGAATTATAGTACAAATCATAGTTGAAAGGTACCGTAAAACGGGGTGACTTTGATAGCCGGGGTGACTTTGATAGGTTTGCGATTTTTCCGCAAAATGAAGAGTACATTTAAAATACGTAAGGAATGGTTCAGAAACATACTGACCGTGGTAGAGAAGTGTTCAAAGTACCTCAAGAAGAACTTTTCATAAATTTTTGAAAGGTTTATAAAGTTAGTTAACTATAGTTAAGAAAATGTTGATGGAAGGCATTTTCAGATTCTTTGGACAATTTTCCACTAGGAGAAGGTTAAATAAGTTTGTAAATAATAAATAATATGTGTTTTTGAAACACAGTTAAAAAAAACTCTAAATTTGTAGGCATTTTCAGTTGAACAAATTTCATGTAAAATGTGAAAACTTGTGTTTCGTGCTTCGAATTCAGTATAAAATGCAATATAAATCGATAATTTTATAAACAAAACTAGTTTTAACAAATTTCATGCAAAATGTCGGAATTTTACAATTTTACCAAAAAATTATATGTATTTTGTAAAAAAGCTTAAAAACTTAGTTAACTTAACATAAACATTGATGTTTTTTCTTACAAACTATATCAGCTACTTTAGTGATGGTACATTTAACGTACTAATAAAGTTTGAACATCTTAAATATGATTTTAACAAGAAAAACTATGACTATCAAAGTCACCCCGGAATTAAAACTAAGAATTTTTAACGTAACTATTTTTCTAAACACTATTGAAAAAACTTTTTTTTCCAAAATAGTGCATGGACTTTGTGTGGCCTACCCCAGTACATGTTTTAAAAATAATAATCTTGAGAAAAACCTTACCTGTTGGAAAATATTCAAAAAACAAATTGAAATCCTATCAAAGTCACCCCGGTTTACGGTACTCCAAAACTCTATTAGGTTATAAAAATTACGATATTGTGAATTGATTATTTACTAATAAAAACTAATTGAATTGAATTAAACTTAGTTAAAAAAAGTACTATTTTTTCTAATGAAACATTGAAAAAAACCTTACGAATGGTCAATTTGAATTTATCATTTCCAGAGTTTTTTTTAAGATCCTATAAGGTATTGTGTTGCATATGTTTATAGGACCTACTAATAAAAAACTCTAGATTTCAATTTGCACACTTTCAGGCTGAATTTTGTGAGGAACACTTTGACTATCAATGTCACCCGGTTCATAAAACAACAATTTTTAACAAATTTATTTTCTGAAACACTATAGAAATTTTATTTGAAAAACGTAGATGAACATTGTGAGCCTTCCCAAGTACATGTTTTAAAAATATAAATGTTGAGAAAAGTCTTACCGGATCAATAATATTTGAAAAATAAATTGAAATCCTATCAATGTCACCCCGGTTTACGGTACACATTTATTCGAAAAAGTGCACCGCTTTCGAATAATACCCACTTCGTTTCTGAAATTTTTAACGTTTAGGTCACTTAAAAAATAGGTTTAGTAAATGATTTTTTTTGTATTTTTAGGAGAGACATACCATTCTCCATTTTTCTTGAGTCTTTTGTAATATCTTGGGCTATTTCCTTAAACATTTTGAACGAAAAAAAATCTTGACATCCCAACAAATTAAAAATCAAAAATCTCATAGAAGTAGAGTGTTTTTTTCTTTCAGCATATTTTTTTAAGAAAGCCCGTCCAATTTCCCACAAGTTTGTCTTTGACCACTTTTTGATAAGATGCAACGGCTTCGATATACAGTAAGTTTTCAATTACGAAATAAAAACAAATTAAATAACTTACGCCCTTCTCAAATTATATTTTCGAGTGATATTGGCTCCATATACACACAAATTACTTATATAAGCCTTTGATAATATGTCTACAAAGTTTCATTTAAATCGGAGAGTGTCGGGTACTAAAGTACCAGAAAAATTTCGATTTGAGCTGGAATTGCTCTTAATTGAACAGAAACAATAAAAATTAAGTTTTTCAAGTGTCACCAAATCAGCGCTGCACTCAATTTTCAAAAAACGATATCTCGGGAACTGATGATCTGATTTTCAATGTCAACAACATTAATCTTGTATGAAATTTGGTGATCCATAAAAAAAAATATTTTTAAGATTTTAAACTCAAGAACAACTTTCCAATAGATCGTAATGTTGATATTTTGGCCTTTTTCAAAATGTAAGTCTTAATTTCTAGAATAACTTTTCAAAACAACCTATGAGTCATGGGTTTCCTAAGCAGATAGAACCTTTGATAATTTATTCTAGATTTTTAAATTTTTAATTTTGTGGTGACCATAACTTTCAGAATTAACGGCATCTAAAATTGAGGTGTAGTTTGGGTGACACATAAAACAATCAAAATTATTTTTTTTATATTAATATATTAATATACTAATATACTATAAGTGGCTATATCTGAAGATTTAATAGACCAATCTTGAATGTTTTTCTCAGCTTTTGAAAAACTGTGTATTTTCTCAAAATCGAAATCAGCCGATTTCGTTGAAAATTGCTTACCGTAAACTGGGGTCAATCGGGACACATGGGGCGAATTGGGACAGCAGTTTTAACCATGTTGGAGCACAATATTTTGATTTTTCTGGTTGGTTTCGGTTAGAACAGACTCAGGCCAACAAAATGTGTACATCCATTTCCAAATATAAAAGCTTTAAGTGCTCTAAAAACTGCTGTCCCTATTCAGACTGTAGTCCCGATTCACCCCAGATGACGGTAGTTGTTCTTTCTGAAAACTGCTACATTTGTCATCCTCTGTTCAAGCTGTGTTGTAAATTGTTTTGAACCGTTTGACCCATTTTCAGATGCAGTAAACATACATTATGCAGTCAAAAATTCAGCAAATTGTATAACGAGAAGAACAAACCGAAGGGCAAAAAACGCAACGAAAATAAACTTCCATTAGTGAAATGTGCTTAAAGCTTCGCTGATACACCACCACCACCACCACCACCAAACAGTTTGTGGCTGCAGCAATCTGGTACGAGCTTTTCCTAATTGCACGCCTGGTGATGGTGGCGGACGGATGGCAACGAGGCGGGAAATTGAAAGTAATTGAAATCGTTGACTTTGTTTCGGGTGGTCTCCCCGTGCTGCAGAAGTCGCATAAATATTTACTGCGGGGATCGTTTTTATTTTTCGTTCTCCCTTTTCGGGTGATTACATTTTATGAAGTTTTAATTATGGCTCAAAAACATTAGCAACGCTTCATTGCAGCAGAGTGGCGGAATCGCCATTACTCTAACTAGCGCCATCGGTAAGATGTCAACCGTAACTTTGCTAATTGAATTCGCATTCCGCTTGTGACACATAAACCAACGTGAAAATGGCGCACCTTAATCGAACACCACACTAAGCTCTAGGGGGGCTCACAATGCCATTAATCAAGCCCGTTAGTCAACTAATAAGGACGCGCGTATGACAGTACTCGCGTATACATTGAACGCCACGATTTGCCGGCAACGGCAGCAACGAGCCAATAAGTAACTGGTGGTGTTTCAATAATGCACTGCATGACACTCGTTCTGGATGCGCGATGGGAGGTTAATGCTCATAACTTCCCCTGAACACTGAATATTCTGCTTCTATCTTACAAGCAGAAGATTCAAGGATCAAGTCCTGGTCGATTACCAATGAAATCAAATGGGATTCAAAGTCGCACTTTAGGATTTTTGGCCATATATATTTTGTGTCTCAGTGTAGATATTCTGTAGCCTTCTCACCTGATCCCACTAGTCACGTATTCCGAGGGGGTGTTGCAACAACCCACACTCACTCATACTAAACATCAACCCGTATTGCATACATTATTGGCCGGCATTTAGCGGTGATCTAATTGAGCACCACAATGTTCATCAGTTCTCATTAATACGTGCCTCAAAGCCCCGCGGTGAGCGCGATGTGATCGTTGGTGTTTTGCTGATGACGGGAAAATATTGATGGCCGCACGAGTGAAACTGATCCACTAATTTAATATAAGCAAGCTCTATGACGGGAGGCTTATATGCCATCGAGACCCGTCAAGCGCTTAATTCTAAATAATTTATTCTCATGTACCGTAAACTGGGGTGACTTTGATAGCCCGGGGTGACTTTGATAGGTTTTTCAAATGTCCGTCAAATTTATATCGAAACATTTTTGAGAATTTTGAGTATGTAAGCATGAAGGGATAGCTAATTATCGAACATATATGCATAAATGAGACTGTTACATTGGATGTATCAAAATTAGTGGCCAAATCAAATTTCTATCAATGTCACCCCGGGCTATCAAAGTTACCCCAGTTTACGGTATGTCGAAACTGTTAGGTGGTCGCAGTATAGCGGGTATTGGAGTTATTGAAAATAAACGTATTAATTTGTATTGGAACATTATTTTTACAACTGAAAGGCGGCTACCAAAAAACATCTTCAAAGAATCTACAAGAACTCAATTGACCAAACAGTTTTCCTTTCATTTTACCCACAACAAACATGCTGCCATTCCAATGCAATTTCAAGGTTACTTGCCCATGCGAAACAGGTTTGTTCGGTGCAACCGTTTACAGGTGCTGCTCCGAGTCCGGCACATTCACTGACTCGTACACTCACAACCCGCCCATTCATTGCCACTGCACTGTACGTGTGCCTCACGAGGCGAGTTCATTGAGAGATTGCCAATTACGCGAGAGCATAAACGAAAGTGCGCTGTACTCTGTCCCGAGGGCGCTTGTTGAACTTGATTGATGATGCTGTGTTACGGAAAATTTGTTCAAATTGGATTGATTTAAATTGAATTGCATTTTAAAGTTTATAGAAACTGTTACACGGAAAAAAAAGGTTTCCGAAAATCATGCAAATCGTACCATGAAATCGTGAATATCGCGATTTTTGCTTTACGAATTTTTGAACTATGCATAATGGGCACGAATTATCCAGGAATCGTGAATAAATATGCATGACTTTCCATGACCGATTTCACTCGTAAACGTGAATAATATTCATGATTTCATGAAATGGATGCATGAAGTCGTGAAAAATATTCACGATTTTATGAATAAAAATTCATGATTACGATCAAAAAAATATACCTCGTGAATTAAAATTCATGATTTCATGCATAAAATTCATGAAATCATGAATTTTTATGCATGACTTCGTGCACAAAATTCATGAAATCTCGTATTATTTTTACGATTTGTAAATGAAGGAGTAAAAATATTCGCGATTTCATGCTCACAATTCATGAAAAAATGTAAAAAAATCATGAAATCGTGAATTTTATTCATGAATTCGTGCACAAAATTCATGAGTTCTGGAGTATTTTTTATGATTTATTTTTGAAGGCGTAAAAAAATTCGTGAAATCATGTATAAACTTCATGAAATCATGCATAAATTTCATGAATTCGTGATTTTTTTTTATGAAATCATGAATTTAATTCACGTTTACGAGTGTATTCGGGCATGTCTAATCATGCATATTTATTCACGGCTCCTGGCTTATTCGTGCCCAATATGCATAGTTCAAAAATTCGTAAAGTAAAACTCGTAATATTCACGATTTCATGGTACGATTTTCACAATTTCCGGATTACTTTTTCTGTACATTTATCGTGCCACTGGGGGCACATACCGGAATTGACAAGGAATCCTGTTTTGTGAAAAAAAAAACGGAGCACATTTTATGTGATTCCAATGTACTATGGCCCCACCTGGCCACTATGGAACCGGTCACCGGTTACCGGTGGTCACTGAAGACATTTCGGAATGTGCAAGAACCCTGTCTTGTGACATATTAAAATTCATGAAATTTAAACTGTGGCCATTTTATGTGATGCCAATGTACTCTGGCCCCACCTGGCCACTATGGAACCGGTCACCGATTACCGGTGGTCACTGGGGACATTTCGGAATGTGCAAGGAACCCTGTCATGTGACATATCAAAATTCATGAAATTCAAATCTTTGGCCATTTTATGTGATGCCAATGTAATCTGGCCCCACCTGGCCACTTTGGAACCGGTCACCGATTACCGGTGGTCACTGGGGACATATCGGAATATGCAAGGAACCCTGTCTTGTGACATATCAAAATTAATTAAATTTAAAACTGAGGCCATTTAATGTGATGCCAATGTAATCTGGCCCCACCTGGCCACTTTGGAACCGGTCACCGATTACCGGTGGTCACTGGGGACATTTCGGAATGTGCAAGGAACCCTGTCATGTGACATATCAAAATTCATGAAATTCAAATCTTTGGCCATTTTATGTGATGCCAATGAAATCTGGCCCCACCTGGCCACTTTGGAACCGGGTACCGGTTACCGGTGGTCACTGGGGACATTTCGGAATGTGCAAGGAACCCTGTCTTGTGACATATCAAAATTCATTAAATTTAAAACTGTGGCCATTGTATGTGATGCCAAAGCACTCTGGCCCCACTTGGCCACATTGGAACCGGTCACCGGTTACCGGTGGTCACTGGGGACATTTCGGAATGTGCAAGAAACCCTGCCTTGTGACATATTAAAATTCATGAAATTCAAATCTTTGGCCATTTTATGTGATGCCAATGTAATTTGGCCCCACCTGGCCACTTTGGAACCGGTCACTGGTTACCGGTGGTCACTGGGGACATTTCGGAATGTGCAAGGAACCCTGTCATGTGACATATCAAAATTCATGAAATTCAAATCTTTGGCCATTTTATGTGATGCCAATGTAATCTGGCCCCACCTGGCCTTTTTGGAACCGGTCACCGGTTACCGGTGGTCACTGGGGACATTTCGGAATGTGCAAGGAACCCTGTCATGTGACATATCAAAATTCATGAAATTTAAAACTGTAGCCATTGTATGTGATGCCAATGTACTCTGGCTCCATCTGGCCACCTTGGAACCGATTACCGGTCACTGCGGAAGAATTCTGAATTTACAACGGTCCCAGTTATGTGATGTTCAAAAATGCTTTAAATAAATTAAAAATACAATCATAAATTTAGTAAAACCAACATTCAAAAACTTGACATGAGCATTTCGGAAACGTTAATTGGGTACCGATCGTTACTATACAAAAATACAACGAAAACATAAATTAAATACAAAAAGACCTAAGGGATTTCTTGTACAGTCCAGACTCGATTGTCTGATGAACTTATAATAGAATAATCGATAATTCGTATAATAAAGCCATATTTTTTTTGTCTCATTAATAACTCCAATTACAATAAAGTGATTGATTACAATAAAAGGATTTATTTTTGTAAATGCAGATGATCAAACACTTTAATTTGACGCAAATAGAGTCATAGAGAGTTGAATTGAAAATTAAAAAAAAATACCGAAATTCTTTAAATACTCAACAAAATAAAAAACTTTAAAAACTTAAATACTTTAAATACTTTAAATTCTTTAAATATTTTTAATACTTTAAATACTTTAAATACTTTAAATAATTTAAATACTTTAAATACTTTAAATACTTTAAATACTTTAAATACTTTAAATACTTTAAATACTTTAAATACTTGAAATACTTAAAATACTTAAAATACTTTAAATACTTTAAATACTTTGAATACTTTAAATACTTTGAATACTTTAAATACTTTAAATACTTTAAATACTTTAAATACTTTAAATACTTTAAATACTTTAAATAATTTAAATACTTTAAATACTTTAAATACTTTAAATACTTTAAATACTTTAAATACTTTGAATACTTTAAATACTTTAAATACTTTAAATACTTTAAATACTTTAAATACTTTAAATACTTTAAATACTTTAAATACTTTAAATACTTTAAATTATTTGAATTCTTTAAATACTTTAAATACTTTAAATACATTAAATACTTTAAATACTTTAAATACTTTAAATACTGTAGATACTTTAAAAACTTTAAGTACTTTAAATACTTTAAATACTTTAAATACTTTAAATACTTTAAATTCTTTAAATATTTAAAATACTTTAAATACTTTAAATACTTTAAATAATTTAAATACTTTAAATACTTTAAATACTTTAAATACTTTAAATACTTTAAATACTTTAAATACTTTAAATACTTTAAATACTTTAAATACTTTAAATACTTTAAATACTTTAAATACTTGAAATACTTTAAATACTTTAAATACTTTAAATACTTTAAATACTTTAAATACTTTAAATACTTTAAATACTTTAAATACTTTAAATACTTTAAATACTTTGAATACTTTAAATACTTTAAATACTTTAAATACTTTAAATTCTTTAAATACTTTAAATACTTTAAATACTTTAAATACTTAAAATACTTTAAATACTTTAAATACTTTAAATACTTTAAATATTTTAAATACTTTAAATACTTTAAATACTTTAAATACTTTAAATACTTTAAATACTTTAAATACTTTAAATTCTTTAAATATTTTAAATACTTTAAATACTTTAAATACTTTAAAAAATTTAAATACTTTAAATACTTTAAATACTTTAAATACTTTAAATACTTTAAATACTTTAAATACTTTAAATACTTTGAATACTTTTAATACTTTAAATACTTAAAATTCTTAAAATATTTTAAATACTTTAAATACTTTAAATAATTTAAATACTTTAAATACTTTAAATACTTTAAATACTTTAAATACTTTAAATACTTTAAATACTTTAAATATTTTAAATACTTTAAATACTTTAAATACTTTAAATACTTTAAATACTTTAAATACTTTAAATACTTTAAATACTTTAAATACTTTAAAAACTTTAAATACTTTAAATACTTTAAATACTTTAAATACTTTAAATACTTTAAATACTTTAAATACTTTAAATACTTTAAATACTTTAAATACTTTAAATACTTTAAATACTTTAAATACTTTAAATACTTTAAATACTTTGAATACTTTAAATACTTTAAATTCTTTAAATACTTTAAATACTTTAAATAATTTAAATACTTAAAATACTTTAAATACTTTAAATACTTTAAATACTTTAAATACTTTAAATACTTTAAATACTTTAAATACTTTAAATACTTTAAATACTTTAAATACTTTAAATACTTTAAATACTTTAAATAATTTAAATACTTTAAATACTTTAAATACTTTAAAAACTTTAAAAACTTTAAATACTTTAAATACTTTAAATACTTTAAATACTTTAAATACTTTAAATTCTTTAAATACTTTAAATACTTTCAATAATTTAAATACTTTTAATACATTAAATACTTTAAATACTTTAAATACTTTAAATACTTTAAATACTTTAAATACTTTAAATACTTTAAATACTTTAAATACTTTAAATACTTTAAATACTTTAAATACTTTAAATACTTTAAATACTTTAAATACTTAGAAACTTTAAATAATTATAATACTTAAAATACTGAAAAAACTTAAAATACTTAATATACTTAAAATACTCAAAATACTTGAAATACTTGAAATACTTTAAATACTTAAAATACTTTAAGCACTTTTAATATATAAAATACTTTAAATACTTTAAATACTTCAAATACTATAAATACTTTGAATACTTTAAATACTTTAGATACTTGAAATAATTAAAATACTTTAAATACTTGAAATACTTAAAATACTTAAAATACTTAAAATACTTAAAATATTTTAAATACTTAAAATACTTAAAATACTTAAAATACTTAAAATACTTAAAATACTTAAAATACTTAAAATACTTAAAATACTTGAAATACTTAAAATACTTAAAATACTTAAAATACTTAAAATACTTAAAATACTTAAAAAACTTAAAATACTTAAAATACTTAAAATACTTAAAATACTTAAAATACTTAAAATACTTTAAATACTTTAAATACTTTAAATACTTTAAATACTTTAAATACTTTAAATACTTTAAATACTTTAAATACTTTAAATACTTTAAATACTTTAAATACTTTAAATACTTTAAATACTTTAAATACTTTAAATACTTTAAATACTTTAAATACTTTAAATACTTTAAATACTTTAAATACTTTAAATACTTAAAATACTTTAAATACTTAAAATTATTAAAATTCTTTAAATACTTTAAATATGTTAAAAACTTAAAAATACTTAAAATATTTCAAGTTCTTGAAATATTAAAATACCTATAAAAAATTAATTGCTCAAAATTATTTAAATGCTTAACAAACTTTAAACACTTCAATTATTTCAAATACTTGAAATACTTGAAAACTTTAAAAACATTTAATATTAAAATACCTGAACAAATGAATATACTTAAAAAATAAATATTTCAAATACTTAAAATATTTTTAATACTTACAATATTAAAATACCTGGAAAAAATTAAATGCTTAAAATTATTTCAACACTCAACAAACTCTAAACACTTGAAATATTTAAAATACTTGAAATACTTAGATACTTTTAAAAGTCACAATATTAACATACCTGTTAAAATAAAAATTCCTAAATTCATTAGCATACTTAACATACCTAAAAATAATAATATTTCAAAAAACTTAAAAGTCTTTACAAAATTAAAGTACCTAAGAAAATTGAAATGCTGAAAATTATTAAAATACGTTATTAACTTCAAATACTTTAAATATGTTAAATACTTTAAAATAATATGCTTACAATATTAAAATCATTAAAATTATTAACATACTTTACCTATGTCCCCATTTCTAGCTCAAAACAAAGCACCGAAATGTCACTCAGCGCATCCACGAGAACCGATAAAAAAACGGGATTTTTTCGTTTCCTAAACCAAAACAAACCTCACTGTCTGTCACACGTGTAGAATGCTCCGGCAATTGACAGAAAACCGAGATCCCTACGAGTCCACGACCAAGAAACTGTCACACGCGGAGATAAAACACGGGAACTGTCTTATGGACCATGTTCCCCTTGATTCGACAATCGAAACAAACCGGGAACTGTTCTGTCTCTTACCTTGTTACTCCTCCTGCCGCTCGGCCCTCCTTCTGCCGCCTGGTCCTCCTCCCGCGCTCGGTTCTCCTACTGCCACTCGGTCCTCCTCCTGCAGCTCGGTCCTCTTCCTGCTAGCCCTTGGCTCCGTTGCCATTTCCAACGGAACGGCCGCAGATCTTTTCCCGGTTCCGGTGGACAGCACCTCCAAATCCCGGGTCCGCAAATCACGGTCACTTTCACCGGCAAACACACCAGGACGCGACAAGTCACAACGCGATTGACTTCGTGGCAAATAAACACGCGGCTGAACTGGCAAGCGAAAAACAAACTTGACAGTTCGAATGAAACTGTTCTTGATTGATCAAGATCACTCGTCATAAACATGGATACAAATTCATAAACCCATGAATGTTATGCACGAATTCATGCATTTTATTCATGAAAACATGTAAACTTTCATGAAATCATGAAAAACATGATTCATAAATTCGCGAATAAAATTTTACGACGTAAAATTTACGCATGCATAAATAATCGTAAAATCATGAATATTTTTCATGAATTCATGAAGTTTAGTCATGACTTCATGAAAATCAGTCATGAAATCATGAATAGTGATATGCATGATTTCATGAAGGAAAATTCATGAATATTCGTAAAAATATTTTTGCCATGAATTAAATTCATAAATTCGTGCATTTTTATGCACGATTTCATGAATAAAATTCATGAAATCATGAAAGGTATCACGAAATCATGCACAAAATTATTCACGAATTCATGAATCGAAATTCACGATTTCTCGCACACTTTTTTTTCCGTGTATCAGACTTTTAAACTTCTAATGTTCTTAAAAGTCGTAGTTGAAAAGTTAAAATCCTCAGAAAATTACACTTATGTTTGAAGTATTGAAAAATAAACTGATTGAACAAAGTGACACTTTCTACTCTACAAACGTCCCAATATCTGCGTTTGGAAAGTTGCAACCATGTCTCATCAAAGCTCGCAACGCCATGCCCCATAAAACCTATCAGGGTGCGTATTAAAAATTTTACACCCTTCCATGAAATCGAAGCAAATTTCATCGCTTGCCGTCGCTGTAATTACCCACGCGCAAGAGTTCATAAAGAAAAGCTCGGAAAAAATAATAATCCCACGTGGATGCAGCAGTAAAACTCTTCGTGCTCTGAATGATACTGCTGCTGACAGAAATACGTAAGGGATCCATGTGTGGGAAATTAAAATCAAAATTGAGAATCGTAAAAAGCGTCACCGTCGGAAAAAACGCCGACCCTAAACCAAGAAGAGTTCGTTGAAGAAAATGTTTAAAGCTCTGGAAGAATTTCCTCCAACGATCTCGCAAGTCTCATCAACCGAAGTGTTGAACATTTGGAGAGCATTTTATCGACTCTCCTGACCGTATCTGCCCCGGTTAACAGTCAGGTGAAACATGGCTTCTGCGGACCCGGCAGACAAATATTGACCGGATTCGGATGAAATCCTAACCTCACAATAAATTTGGACGTTAATGGCGATGCTGACGTGGCTGGTTTAGTACGTAAGATTTTCGATTTTTCTTTTTGGGATTGTATAGGATTCAATTCGTTGAACGTGGTCCTTAAGAGATTAAAGACATCGAGTTGCTGCTCCTACCTTAAAGATAACAATTTAAAAAAAAACACACTAAAAGCTCAACTCCAACACTCAACACAAACCCGGAATCAGCCATCCAAAAGGGCCAACCTGTATTTTGGTACCATTCTCTGTTCCCTTCGAAAATCCAAATCATGCATGAAGAGATTTCCCCGATTTAGATTTCCGCCAGTTCCACCGACTGTATAACGTAACACAAACAGACACAAAAAAAAGCGCTGAGGTGGTCAAATTTTCGTCAACGGTGCGTGTTTCACAGCCGAACCGCGCAGAAGGGGAAGCTTTTTCCTAACTTTTGAGGCGGCACGTAGTATAAAGTTCACGGCTGACTAGCGCTCCACAATTGGCCCTCTCCCCAAAGTATTGTGTTCTCCAATTTACGGCTTCTTTGGTGTTCCACCCACTACCTTGGTAGCACTATAAAATACTACCACCAGTCTGACGGGCTCCCTGGCGGAGCGTAGTTCTATATGAACGGGAAGTGAATGAATTTTAGAAGAAATGTCCCCAAGAAGGTGCGCGAGGGAAAAAATCAATTTTTATTGCTTCCGGCTCCAATTTCCGAAGTCCCTCCGCCCTCTCAGCGGTGATTAGGGTTACGCGACTGGCGCGAGATAGTGGGTTAAATAGATATGTGATATGGACAAAATTACACTTTTAGAATCAGCCTAAATTTCTAAATTTTAATGTAGTTAACAAGATTTAAAACTTTGTGGATTCCCCTCTTAAACAGAGAGCTTTAATCTCACTGTTCCAAGTTTAAAGAAAGAAAGACCCACTATTTTAGCTGGGAACATGCCAACCCAGACGACCTCATCCATGGTCCCTCCCAAATCGCGTTTCGTAAAACTGCTTCCAACGTACCGTTCTATAAAAGCGAGCAGCGTGCTGGTGTAGAGTATGCAACCAGCAGAGCACATCCTAACCCACAAAGGAGCCGTTTTCCACGCTCCTGGATCGTATTCAAATCTTGGCTCAAATCGCAGGTGTAAAATTGAACCATTTATTGGCCACCAGGTATCTCGGTACATCGCTTGAATTTTATACGGGGCAAATTGAGCGCGATGACGTGACTGGAAAACGAGTTGCAAATCTTTAAATTTAGCTTCAATTTTGATTTTCGAAGCAAATTTCTTCACCACAAAACTCGCAACTCATCTCGGCAGCTGAGCGAGTTACGACGACATCTAAGTGGCAAAATTACACCCCAAAATTGGGCCCGTACCAACCCTACGGCTACCCCAATTAATCGAGCCAGAAACCGGTACCGGCATTCAAAACTTCGCCACCACACCAGTGTGGAATGTGTACGTTGACAGTGCATATAAAACCAACTTCTAAATTGAGGCATTTTAGGACCCTGTGCGAGTTTCACCGCGTGGTTGCAGCAATTTGCCTCGCTCGCGCTTCGTAAGAGTCATTAAGTTTTTAATGAACAGACCTCGCGCAGAGGCAACGAGAGCACTCTGCCAAGTGCAAGCTTGGGTCGGAGTTTGAAATACTGGGAAAGGAATAGGTACCCGCGCGTAGTCTAGTCCAGGTCGCGAAGCCATGGAAGTAGTCGCTGGTGTAGTCTTTGAGAGAAACAGCGCAGCATCCTGGTGGACCATCATTGCTAGGGTTGATGGTGCAGATTGTATTTTCTTCTTTTCAGAAACGTTATTTTAAATCAAAACTTAAACCAACTTCAGCTTTGGCTTCGGAAGAATAAGAGTATTTGACTCCGGCTCCAACTACAACTCACAAACAAAGTTGTTGGAATTGAGCCGACTCCAGCTTTGACTCCGACTACAACTTCTGAAGAGCTTGAGCGGTTCTGACTGGTTTCAAAAATATTGACCGACTCTGACTCCACAGCCCTGCAGATTTAAACCATGTGAACATTACAACCACTCCCCCTGGTGCAAATACGATGAACGAGCTGCTGCACTATGTAGGGGAGAGTGGGGAGACTTGATCCCCTTTTTTTGTATCGCACATAACTCTGTCAATTTCTCACAAAACTATGATCTTTTTGCATGAATTGAAAGCTTAAACATTCATCTATGTTTGGCTAATAAGGGTATTTCATCAGATAAACTCTTAGAATAATGCCAAGCGTTTTATAAAAATATTTTAAACCGGCATTTTCAAAATGTTGGGGGTAGTTTGATCCCCCTTTCAACATTTTGAAGAAATCTTAAGCAAAATGTTTCTTATTAATCCAAACTTTTAATTTTCTATAAGATACAGCAATTTCACATTAAACCTGTACGTTTGTGTTCAAAATATAACAAGTTTAGCATGTGAAATATTTAAAAACTTAAAATTTTCTTTTTTAGACCAAAATTGAGCATGTTTACAAAAGCTGGTAATTTTTGTTTACAAAACTTTTGAAAAATGGTTCAAACTGCAGTTAGTTATGCACAACTAAGGGTTTTAGAGTTGATATGTTTATCAAACAATTCATGTATAAAAATATTTTTTTGAATAATTTTTGAGTGTTTTCTATACTTATCAAAACAAAGAAAAAAGATCTCTTGGAAGTTTTTTGCAGCACTTCTTCGAAAAATGTGTGTAACTCAATCTAAACATTTTTTATTTTTTTTTCTTTGTTTTCTACAATGAGTTTTAGTCAATTTCGCACAACTTTCTAGAACAAAGCTAATTGTTTTACCCACATGCTGACGAGATACAGGCTTGGGATCAAGTCTCCCCGGGGATCAAGTCTCCCCACTCTCCCCTACGAGAAGATCCGTGTTAGATCATTATGCAACGCAAATTAAGTATGGCACTTGCGATTTTCAAGTGCTTTCGTGTACGGGCGCTGACTCTAGTAGTAGACTAATATTCGCTTGAAAAATTTGAGCCAGAACAATCCGCGAAAGAACACTGTGGCACTATCTCCTACTAACTAGCATTGTATGGGCTGCAGGTCTTGTGTTTTGGATATCTTAAACATAGAAGGTGTTAGGGTAATTCTCTACCAACTCACACGAAATCGGAAAAAGTTGCCCCGACCCCTCTTCGATTTGCGTGAAACATTGTCCCAAGGGGTAACTTTCGTCCCTGAGTTACGTTTTGCGTTTCTCTTTGTTTCGTCGTCCGTGTCTCTTGCGGGTGACCATGAACGGCCATGATCAACGACGACCAACTTTTTCAAAACTTTTTGTTCGTAAAATCGCGATAACTCGTGATGTTTATACATCAATTTTTTAGTAATTGTCTGCTCTAAAACTTTGTAGAACATAGTTATACTCTAAAAAATAACCCTGCAAAGTAAGAGAAAACACAAAATTTCAAAACGAAAAATTTTGTTCTAAATAAAAAAATGACCCTTCTGGGTCAATGTGAATTCAAAAAGAACATTAAATTTCCCTTAAAATGACATGTTCCAAAATTATTTACAGTCGAGTAACGGAAAATGGCAGAGTTTTTAAAACTTTTTTTGCGTTTTTTTTTTTTTTTTTTTTTTTGGATTGAAAATACGTAATTTCGAAATTTTGATTACGCCATCAAATTGGGCGTCTAATTTTACATAAAAATTCTTTTGACACCAAATTTCTATCTCATCACTGTTTCAGGCTGCAAATTATTGAAAAACACCTCTTTTTAGCATGTACAAAAATGAAACCGCCCCTCCGTCACGAGATATCAAAAAACGGACCTCGGATTCGTGATCAGGGACAAAAGTTACCCCTTAGGACAAAGTTTCACGCAAATCGAAGAGGGGTCGGGGCAACTGCTGTGTGAGTTGGCGGAAAATTACCCATTATTTTTTTTAAATAATAAAAATTATCATATTTAATGAAAAAATAACTATGAGTTCAGCTATTCTTTTAACTATTCATAGTTGTCATGTCGGAGAGTCAGGTTGACCTCCAGTGGACCTACCTTTTTAAGGATAATCAGATAATGTATATTTTGCTATGTAATTCTGAATGAAATCCTGATTTTCAGCAATGTACCTGCAATGAAACAAAGGAAAACTAATTTAAATATGAATAATGAGGTGCATTTAAAACATTTTAAAAATATAAGTTTTAACAATACCTTAAATAAAAAAATAAATAGCAACAGCGCGTTTTAATGTTTGCCCTTGAATAAACCATTAAGGGGCCATACATAAAAATCAGTAAAAATGTCAAAGGTTGATATAAGCAGACATTTAAACTTTTTGTAAATCTGTTTTCAGGGTATTAAAATATACATTTTCATCTATTAACAGAACAAATTTGAGGACATTTGGTTGTATATCTCAACACTGCTTTGACCCGTGTGCATGACGAAGGCCGATTTACAAAAAGTTTTTTTTTAAGATAAAAATATTTATAAGTTTAAGTAGTTCATATAAAAAATCGTTATTTTTTAATTTTTGTATTTTTTAAAAAGCAAAATTTGAAAATCGGGCTTCGTCATGCACACGGGATATGTCTTGAGAGTCTTCACCTCAAATTTCAGCCAATTTGGTCCATCCCATCTCGAGATATCGTGGCACCCGTAAATCAACTCGATGTTTCAAGAAAAACGATCAGAAAGTTTGACAGTCTGCTTTGCGCGTGGCAAAATTTTGGGCTTGAATCGTCTCTTAC
The DNA here is from genome assembly GCF_016801865.2 of Culex pipiens pallens. Taxonomy (NCBI): domain Eukaryota; kingdom Metazoa; phylum Arthropoda; class Insecta; order Diptera; family Culicidae; genus Culex; species Culex pipiens. The sequence continues at coordinate 54,398,005 of NC_068939.1, forward strand.
TCAGTTTAATCATGAAATATATTCATGAAACTTTTAATATATTTTCTGTACAATGAAATTTTGTGATTTTTTAACATGTACCCCTTAATAGAGCACGAAATAACAAACACGTTTTGTTTGGTTGACCGTTCTGTGCATTCTCAAGTTTGGTTGAATTTGGTTGGCGAGGTCCCGAGTTATAATTAAAAATGTTCACGGTAGTCGGGCTTGTACGTGTGTCAAACGCGTTCTGACTTGAAATCCTTTTGACCAGTTGTCGCAATTACATCAACACGAAAATCACGAAAAGGTTGAAACTTCTTTCATATAAAGAGTGACAACAATGCACGGAGTGCATAAACTAAATTTGGGCAAACATTGATTTGGCGTTCTTAACTAAATTTGGCCAAACATTGACGTGTGACAAGATAGCACGAAGACGACGTAATCCAAAATAATCACACAAGATGGCTTAAATAAACATACCTATACGTTAATTACAAGATGAAAGTTACACCATCGCTGGCGTCCGTTGGACAAAACCAACCACCAGGTTTCGTCCAAAATCGTGACCAAGTGATCGATCGTCCATCGGCACTCGAATACTGTCCAAATCAAATCACGTGTCCGCGTTATAGTTCATCCCACAGATACATCTGTAAATGGTTGTGCCAAGTGCAGCACGATGTCTCAAATACCAGCAATTTGCGCTCAACACGAAACCAATGTTTATCCACGCAGAATACAGGGTCGACCCCCCTCTCTGTCTCTCCCTAGCACTGCATACGACAAGTAACGCAAAGGAGAACAAACTCATCATCTACAGCAGCGAGCTATAACACAGCAAAGTGGTTGCTTCACACATCGCTTTTTGCGTGACAGTTTGGGCAATCTTCATGTCATGGGCATTGTGCCAACTCCTGCCTACATTAGCAGCGACTCGACTCTCGACCGAATGTGGCAGCTCTCGGAGGGTTTGGAGAACCGACCACACTAATGATGGAGTACGAAGTTGTGGTGAATAGCTGCCAAGCTGCTGGAAGAACAATCGTCTCCCTTTTGGCCAATGAAGATGCGGCTCTTTGTAGGCAATGTTGGAGGCGACATTATGTAAAATCGACCCTCTACCCAGATTTGCTGCGAGCCGGCCAATGATTGAAACTGATTGCGGTTGAACGACGACGACGACGATGCCGGTGCGATGTGGCATCTGGTTGTTGACACATTTTAATAGCAAGTTGTTGTCAGTCACGTCACGTTGAGGGCCGGCCAGTTGGACAGTTGGGATTGGCAAACGGTTTAGTGGGTTGGCGATGTTCTTCGCCGTTTAAGCATTTGGTGATTTGATGTAACCTTGAAGCTGGCATGACTGATGATTTCGAGTTAAAATTTAAGTCAACCAGCGATATGAATTCCAAGTTCAACCACATTCTTCAACTGTATAGACTCCTGTCAAATACCTTAATGTTGCGACCTGGGAACACTGGCGGTTTGGTAACCGCTTGCTACCTCTGGCTCATGACTGTCAGCCATCTGACAGCTTTGAACGGCCCGAGCGGTTTAGGCTTTCAGGATTTTTTTGTGATATTTACTTGTAGAGTCAAAACAGATTAGTAAACTTCACTTATTTGTATATTACACTTTTTAAAGATTACATTTTTGCGGTAACACTCTCAACTTTTACGCGCACGATCACATCACTTTGCATTGAGATCTTCGTCGAACCAGTTCTCTACGTTGAAGCCAGACTTGTCCTCCAGACCTCTTCGCCGAGCCATGCCAGACCCGAACTCCTAAGTCCCGGGTGGACTCTTCACGGCGGCTGAGTCCCGGCGGACTCTTCACAGCGGCTAAGTCCCGGCGGACTCTTCACAGCGGCTAAGTCCCGGCGGACTGCGGCCTCCACCGCTAAGTCCGGCTGGACTGGGGCCTCTGCTACTGGTGGCTGCTGGCGGGTCCGGCTGGTCTGGGGCTTCTTCAGGATCTGGAACTGGACTGGGCTTGAACTGGCTGGAACTGACTGGAACTAACTGCCCTCCTCAAGAATTTTGGGGTTTTTATAGTCAGTCCCCGAAAACTCTACTAAATTTTGTTCTACTAAAAGTGGTCCGTTTCGATGAGAAGCATCGATGAACCTCATGAATTAAATTATGCAGACCTCTGCAATTCTTCATGACTTTCCGTATGGTGTAGTGAGTACACCTCAAAATCGGAAGTCATGGGTTCGAACCATTGTCGTGAAACTTTAAATTATGTTATTGGAATTTCAAAATTATGTTCCTAAAACATTCTCAAAAATGTTGGTCAATAATGAGGAGGTCGAATTTTCCATTGAACAAACATGCCAATGAATTTGGTTAAGCCACACCCTCAATTTCCCCTGTGTAATAACATCGCACATTCATAATTGAAAGCTTAACCATTTTTTTAATTGCCTAACAATTGGCGAAATTCAATAAAGGGCTATTCAGGTGAGGATGACTCATGATCCACACCTGTACATAAGCTTAATTATTTGTCGCGCAACGCGAGTCGACGGGTAAAATTATTTATGCTTGCGTAAGCGCGCATGGTCAGAACTGTGGTGAGGATCGAAAAATGGACAAATTTAATGATTTAAATTTGAGGTCGCTGCATTCCCCCACACTTACCAGCTAGATGTTTGTATTCTTGAAAAGCATTAAGAACATCTATCGAAAGTTATTTGAAGGTTGGAAGAAAATTCCCAAAATTAATAATTTAAATTGTAAAAAAAAATACCTTGCAAAAAATCATAAAAAAAACTTAAATGGCTGGCTATAACAAATTTATTTAAAAAAAAATTGGTTCGGTTAATCTCCCCCACACTTATCAGCTAGATGATCGTCTGAAAGAAATGATCATCTATGGAAAGAATATTGTCGGGTGTAGTGATCGTGCGGTTTACAATTTGTTCTTCTTGTGCTTTCTTGTAAATTGCTTTATAATTATAATTGCTCTTTTGATTTTTCTACTGTAAAATTATTTTCATTACTCTTTTGATCTTCTGTCCTGTTAAATTACTTGAATTACTGTTTTGAACTTCTCTTGTAAAAATATTTTCGTTTAAACTGATTTAAATAAACTTGCATTTGAAATTAATTTTCATTATCTCTCCTAAAAAATTAATTGCATTTTTCCCACTGTAAGCAAAATTTGTTGTTGTTGTAGAACTGTGTTGATCGGCTGGTTGTTATCGTCGTCGTCTTCCATCAAAAATCGTCTCTATCGTGAGGCTATTCATTCCACAGTGACTTGGTCAATTGATCAGTTTTCGAGGCTAAGGTGTTGAATTTCGTCGATTAGTGCAATTGTCGTTTCCATCATGAATTATGCTTCATAACTCAACTGTGAGTTGACTGTGGTCAATTTTGAGAGTGCATTGACTTCTCACTTGCTGAGTATTGTGAATTGTTCGTAAATCCAGTATTTTTTTGTCCAAAATTGACTTTTCCAGTTGCTTTGTATCTTTGACAATCTCAAATTATTGACATCGGTTGATGTAATTCTTTTTTCAAATGTTTAGGAAATGTTGTTTGTCCAAAATTGTCTTTTCGTTTAATTTGCAACTTTGGCTTTTGTAAATTAATGACATCGGATGATGTTATCATTTGTTTATCATGATCTTCTCCTTTTCAATAGTTTCAGACGTGCAGTATGATCTCAACTTGCATTTTTGTTCCATAATTGATGTTTCGCATTTCAATCATCTTTACTTCGCTTAAATCCACATTTCGATTTAGTAATTTGTTTTACGTGAATGTCTCGTTACTAAACTAGCGTTTTAATTCGACTTGATCCTCATTGATATGACCTTTTACAACAACATCAACACCGTTACCTGTCCAACCTCCCGCATGACTTTGCCACTCACCATCTTGCCATCACAAACTTCTGCATACGAACGCGTAGAACTTCTCAGCATACGAACGCGTCGATCATCCTTGTGTCTCTGCCATACTTCAGTTTTTTAGTTTTGTTTCTCCCACACAAATTTCTTACTTGTTTTCTTCGCATGAATACTATTTTATAATTTTCAGGAATCTATCATTTAATTTATGTGCAAAATTGAAATTAAAATTTACTTACAATTTTATAAATCTTGTTGATATTTTTATATGAAATCAGTTCTATTATTTTTAATACAAAAAGAAATCAGTTCTAATTGACTATTATTTTTATACTTGAATAAAAAAAAATTACTCTATAAAGTTTTTCATTGATCTATACATCCTATCATCTTGTCATTGCAATACTGCGTATGTTAAAATATCCATTCTGTTCTTCCAACTTTTTATGAAATCTGTACATCACTTTGTGTTTTCAAATTTGTCAAACCCATTAAATTAATTTGTTTATTTTAGCAATTTGCAATAAATGCTGAATTTGCAAGATAATTAGTTGGTTCAATTATCATTCTAATGATAACGATCTGATTTTTTTCCTCTGAATTTTATCAGTTTAAAGGTGTTTTTCCCTTGAAGCATTATTTTATCCCTTGATTTTCCCTTGAAGCGTTATTTATCCATTCCCTTTAATTTTCATTTGACTATCCCCGTAAAGTGCAAATGTTTTGAAATGTTTTTAACATATTGAATCCCCCCATGGATTACAACTGTTTGAAGCTTTATTCGACATAAAACTCTCCCCATAGAGTACAATTGTCTACTTTTTAATCCCTTTGGCGTTGCTTTATCAGTTTATGTATCCCTAGATCGGAACTTATACCGTTCTTTCCGATCTTTTTAGATTCCCCACGATGTACTCACAAATTTTACCCTTTCTTGAGCTGTAGTCCATATTCGTCTTTGCAAGCGTCCTTGCTGATATTGTTGTCTTCTTGATTGTTTTCCAATGGTTTCCTGTAAATCCTTCGTATAAGCGTATGACATTCTGAAAATATATTCTTAATATTTTGTTAAGTAAATTATAAAACACATGTTTACATTCAACATTCATTCTGGGGTGCACCTCCCTTGTCCAATTATTCTCACACACATTCTTACTTGCATACATGTTGTTTTGAAACATTTAATAATCACACCATCTTCATTTGCCTGTCGTTCAAATTTCATTATTGTTCAGTCCGTTTGATTTGTTTTTATTTGTAGTTAAAAATTGCGTCATTGTTTTTCTAATACCCTGTTAACCCATTTTAGCTCAATTAAGTATATTCCCAAAATTGCAACCCAACAGCTTCTTAATTGTTTTAACGTGTTTCATCACTGCTTCATTATTATGTTTATATTTGATCATAATCGCTTCACGTGTCAAAAAAAAAATTATGTATAAACTCAGTACTGGTATTTTTCTTAATCTGTTTCTTGTTTAAATCCCATCAATTTTATCATTTGTAAAACATCTTTCATCACAATTCATAACATTCTTGTTTGCGCATTTCTTTTTTTTTTTTAAATGATCATTCATATTTTGTTTAACTCAACATTCATTTATCATATCAAATCAATCATATATTCTTTTTTCATGTTTATTTTTCTATATAAAAAATCGGTATTTATAACACATTTGTTTGATTCATTTAGTTCTCTTGATAACAATCGTTTTTTTTCTAATTCATCAATCATATCAGTTCAATAAGTTTATTATTATTATTATTTTTTTTTTAATGTACATAAATAATCCCGTGTGTTAAAATAAATATTTTAATTCATTGCAGTCTTTAGATATTGATCGTTTATGATACTATGTCATTCATTGCATAACTCGCTTATTTTTTTTTTACTTTATTTTAATGGTACTGTAATTGTCAAAAATATTTGTCTTGTATTGGAGCATTTAATTTTAAATTATGTTAATTGTATATTGTTAAAAATATGTTAAATGTATTTTAATACGGGTACATTCTGAACTATCATTTAGTGATATGTTAATCATTATATTTTCTTAGTCTATTATTATGTACATCTTCAAATTTGTTTCCATTTTTAATAGTGGTCGTTTGATCGCTGTTGAATTTAACGATATCATAAGGGCCTCGCCACTTATTTTGTAACTTTTGACCAATTCCTGTTTGTACCATTTGTACCAAAACTCTATCTCCCCACATTGGTACCCAATCATTTGTCTTTTTGTCATAAATTTCCTTTCTCTTTTCTTTTGACAATATTAAGTTGTTTCTAGCAGTTTCATGAGCATCCTTGAATATATCTTTCATTGAACAAATATAGTCGTCATAATTTAAATCTGAATCATTGATTTTATAAATTGTGCTTGGTATTGTAGCTTTTCTTCCATACAAAAGTTCATAGGGAGAATATCCAGTTGATGAATTTTCTGTAGTATTGTATTCAAACATAAAATATGGTATCAATTCATCCCAACATTGTGGATCTTTGCCAATAAAATTTCGTAAATAAATTTTTAACTCTCTATTTGATCTCTCAACTAAATTAGCTTGAGGATGATATGCACTTGTAACGATCTTTTTAATGTGTAATATTTTGCATGTATGTTGCAATAATTTGCTTACAAAGTTTGTACCTCGATCGGTTACAACTTCTTTAGGAGCACCAAATTTACAAACAAAGTTTTCGACAAAAGTTCTAGCAACAGTAGTACTTTCTTGGTTTTCCATGGGAGCTACAATCAAAAATCTTGTCAAATCATCTTGTATCACAAGACCACAATTGTTTCCATTATTAGAAATTGGTAACATAACCACATCCATATAAATTTTATCAAAGGGTTCATACGATGTTGTCGTAATTTTCATTGGCATCTTATTTGCTGGCCATATTTTATTCTTTTGACAAGAATCACATTGCTTTACATAATTCAAAACATCTCTTCGCATATTTTCCCATGTAAAAAGAGGAGTCATTCTTTTAATCATTCGTTTACCTCCGACATGACCACCCAACGGTGCGTCGTGAAAATCTTTAAGCACTTGATCTCTGTCTTCTGGCTTTACATAAATTCGTTCATTTTCTGTTGCATATAGTGTAAATGACTTTGAAAGTTTCATTGCAAAAAATCGTAATAAGTTTAGTTCCAACTCTGTTTTAAATATTCTATGAGAAATAATTTGTATAACTGATGCATCTTTAGCAAAATCAGGATAATCATCAAAGCATTTTAATAAACCATCGAAAAATTCTTCATTCTTAACTGCTGAACGATATGTTCCATTCAAAATTAAACCCCAAATTTTCTTTTGCGGGAATACAAATATATTTTCATTGGTGTAATCCTTAATCCCATGTGGAAGGTCAATGTATTTACTCAATTCTTTGTGTACCGTAACACTGTTTAATATCATAAATGTAGCTTCGGCTTGTTCAAATGGTATAATATTTTTAGAAAATTTTAAAACGGTAAAATCGATATCTGTATCTTGGAAATCCTTGTAGGTAAATGTTTTATCGTTGCTATCATCGTCATTATCTAAATTTATGTCAATTTGTTGAAGTCCATTCATATTATTATTCCAATTAGTATTGTTTCTAGATAAATTCTTTCTGTTTGAAGTATTTGTTGTGTTTTGATTATCTGAAATATTTTGTCTATTTTGTTTTGCTTGTTGACGAGTTGTAATTGCTACTAATTTTGATGCTTGTTTATCATCTGCATGATCTTCATCATTATTTAAACGTGAGAGAAAATCTGCAACCACATTTTCCTTTCCTTGCTTGTAACGAATTTCACATCCAATGCCTTGGATTTTCAAACGAAGCTTTGTCAAAGTTGGAGAAGTTTCCTTCAAATGCCATAGAGCTACCAATGGTCTATGATCTGTGTAAACGATAAAATCTTGGTTATAAATAAAATGTTTGAAGTGGTCTACTGCCCAAACAATAGCTAGTAGTTCCTTCTCGATAGTAAAATAATTTCTTTCTGCCCCGATAAGCGCACGACTTGCGTAAGCGATAGGGTGATCATTTGATTTCTCATTAGTAAGAACTGCTCCGATAGCATAATCGCTAGCATCAGTTGTCAAAACAAATTTGTCATTGTAGTTCGGTCTAACTAAAACTGGTTCTGAAATTAAATAGTTCTTTAATTCTTCGAAAGCATTTTCACATTCTTGTGTCCAAATAAATTTCACATTTTTCTTTAATAATGCATTAAGTGGCTTACGTTTATCTGCAATGTTTGGAATAAATTTTCCATAAAAATTAATAGTTCCCAAAAATGATCTCACATTTTTAATCGTCTGCGGCCTTTTCATGTTTTTGATTGTATCAATATTTTCACTAGTTGGTCGAATACCTTCTTCATTAATAATATGACCTAAATATCTGACTTCTTTGTGTAAAATTTTACATTTTGATGGTTCAACTTTTAAATTATGTTCATGTAATGCATTCAAAACTTTATATAAATTTTCATTGTGTTCTTCGATAGTTCTACCGAATACAATAATATCATCCAAGTATACAAACGCATTAACTGGTTGTATTTCATAAATAAGTGTGAATGTAAATTTTTGAAATGTTGATGGACTATTTTTCAGTCCCATTGGCATTCTTAAAAATTCATAATGTCCTAAAAATGTTGAAAAAGCGGTTTTCGCAGCATCCTTTGGGTTAATTGGGATTTGATAAAATCCTGATTTCAAGTCAATGGTTGAGAAATATCGAGCTTCTCCAATACTGTCCAAAATTTCGCTAATAAGCGGTATAGGGTACACAAATGGTTTAGTAATTGTATTTAGGTCTCGAAAATCCACTACAATTCTGTAGCGTTTATTGCCTTCGGCGTCTAAGTCTTTCTTTGGGATGCATAATACCGGTGCATTCCACGGACTTTTACTTGGGCGTATTATCCCTAATTTTAGCATTTCTTCCACTTGTTCTTCTACGTGTTTCTTGGTAGCTTCAGGAAATCTATATTGTCTTTTATTAATTGGAATTTCAGTTGTTGTCTCTATATCGTGCATGGTTAAATTGGTATAAGTCAACTCGTCACCCTCTAAATAAAATATTTCATTAAAATCATTCAAAATATTATTAATTTCTTGATTGATATCGCCTTTCAAGTGGTCTGTTTTAACCAATTCATAAATTTTTCTCATTCTTTCATTGCCTGTAAGTTTCTCATGCTTCATGTTTTCAATCACATCCTAATCCCGATCATTTTCTAAATTCATCTCTTTTGGGTAATCTTGGTTATCATCATCAATTTCAATTTGATCACCATAATACTCTTCAATGCACGGTTGGATTCTGCCATTGCAGCCATTGTCATTATCATAATTATTTCCATTATTTTCATCATAATTTGTATTAAAATTGTCATAACTATTTGCTTCAATACCTGCGATATTTACTTTGTTTATATTTTCAATGTCATTGATTCTAAATAAATTGGTCATTTCATGATTATTATATTGCATATTATTTGTGTCAGGCGTTCGTAAAACTATGTTGTCGAAACTTTGACTAATATATAAGGTGTATTTCTTTAGAAAATGTGCTCCAAGAATTGCAACATCAGCAAAATGCTTCAAAATGTAAAACTTTTCCTCGTATTTTGAATTTCCTATCAATAAAATCATATTTACAGATCCTACTGTATCTTCTGCTATTCCATGAACCCCTCTAATGGAAATTCTATCGTTGAAATCAATGTTAGTTAAACGCATATTACTAACCACATCCCATCTTACAAAATTGTTACATGATGCGGAGTCAATTATAAATTTGTGAAATTTTGTTGGATTTGCCAAGGTAGCAATATTTGCATAAAATATTGAATCATTATTGAAATTGATTTTTAATGTTTCATGTGGTGGAATGTATTCGTTAAATTGCAGTTTAAAATTATTTGGAATTTTATTTTTATTGCGTCGACTATTTGTATAAGTTCGTTTTAAAGTGCTCTTTGCAGTATTCGTTTTATAACATTCATAAAATTTGTTAGCTTGATAATTATTTCTTTGATAAATTTTTTTATTTTTATTGTTCCTGAAATTTCTGAATTTTCTGTCAAAATTAATGTTTGAATTTTCAGTACTAGCAAGTAACCTTTGTCCGAGAGTTCTTAAAGACTCTCTGTCAATTCGTTCATTTTCTAAAAATTCTAGCAAATTTTCCAACTTCATATGACGGTTATTAGTGGCAATTGCTTTGATTTCATTATTTATAATTCCAACTATAAAGTGGCTTTTTAAGCAATAAGCTGTAAATGAATTTTCGTTGTAACTTTGATCAATTTTTATGATTTCGTATTTTATGTCAAGAACTCTTCCTGCATATGATTTAAATGATTCATCCCGTCCTTGTTTCAGAGTTTCAATTTGTTCAATTATACTACCAAAAGTAGTTTTGATACCAAACTCTCTAATTAAATTTGCCTTGGTTTCTTCCCAAGTGCTTGCATAAATTCGGTTAATACGTGCTGCTGCTTTAAATTTTAGTTTCATAAAAACAACATTTAAAAATTTACTTTGATCTTCGCCTTCAGGAATTTGATCAGCATAATATTCTATTAATATTAAAAATTGCTCCAGTGAGTCTAATGACCCATCAAATTCTGGAATAAGCTGGATTAAATCCGTCATCTCCAAATTCGCCATCTTTAACGGTGCACATCAACAAGAGCTTTTGCACCAAGATTTTTGTTACAGATATTTTAGTATTTTCGAAACTACGGTAACTATCGATATAATGTTTTATTCATCCCCTAAAGTACTGTCTACTAAGTGATTTACAACAAAATTTGCCTGTTTTTACAATCAGATTTGTGCAGGATTGGGTCCGTAAGTTTGTCAATTTTGGCATAAGAAGACAACAACTTCCTTGGTTGCTGTGCACCCTTTTAAGCGTGTTTTTAACTATTTACATCAAATTTCGGTATAACTTTTGTTTACTCACCCTAAACTGCCAGATTTCCATGGTCGTCTTCTTGGGTGTCCGATGCGGCTGAATTTCGTCTCCAGTTGATCCAGATGATCTCGTCATTGTTGAATCCCTAATGCTGTCCATCGTTGGCCGGTTTTAAAATTTTTGATGCTTCTGCCATTGGTCGAGCCCGTTTTGGTTCCATCTCGTACTGCTGCACATTTGCTTCCATCTTAGAACTCCTCACATAACATTTTCTTCAATTAAACGTTTTTTTACACTATTTTAACTGTTTGTTACTTCGCGAAATAATTTTGTTCATTAACATTCACACATAGTCACATTTTCAACTCTCGGTTTTGTCCAATCATAATGGCGTGTCCAAACACACACAGCGTTGCTTTCCGCTAGTCACCACCTGAACGGCCCGAGCGGTTTAGGCTTTCAGGATTTTTTTGTGATATTTACTTGTAGAGTCAAAACAGATTAGTAAACTTCACTTATTTGTATATTACACTTTTTAAAGATTACATTTTTGCGGTAACACTCTCAACTTTTACGCGCACGATCACATCACTTTGCATTGAGATCTTCGTCGAACCAGTTCTCTACGTTGAAGCCAGACTTGTCCTCCAGACCTCTTCGCCGAGCCATGCCAGACCCGAACTCCTAAGTCCCGGGTGGACTCTTCACGGCGGCTGAGTCCCGGCGGACTCTTCACAGCGGCTAAGTCCCGGCGGACTCTTCACAGCGGCTAAGTCCCGGCGGACTGCGGCCTCCACCGCTAAGTCCGGCTGGACTGGGGCCTCTGCTACTGGTGGCTGCTGGCGGGTCCGGCTGGTCTGGGGCTTCTTCAGGATCTGGAACTGGACTGGGCTTGAACTGGCTGGAACTGACTGGAACTAACTGCCCTCCTCAAGAATTTTGGGGTTTTTATAGTCAGTCCCCGAAAACTCTACTAAATTTTGTTCTACTAAAAGTGGTCCGTTTCGATGAGAAGCATCGATGAACCTCATGAATTAAATTATGCAGACCTCTGCAATTCTTCATGACTTTCCGTATGGTGTAGTGAGTACACCTCAAAATCGGAAGTCATGGGTTCGAACCATTGTCGTGAAACTTTAAATTATGTTATTGGAATTTCAAAATTATGTTCCTAAAACATTCTCAAAAATGTTGGTCAATAATGAGGAGGTCGAATTTTCCATTGAACAAACATGCCAATGAATTTGGTTAAGCCACACCCTCAATTTCCCCTGTGTAATAACATCGCACATTCATAATTGAAAGCTTAACCATTTTTTTAATTGCCTAACAATTGGCGAAATTCAATAAAGGGCTATTCAGGTGAGGATGACTCATGATCCACACCTGTACATAAGCTTAATTATTTGTCGCGCAACGCGAGTCGACGGGTAAAATTATTTATGCTTGCGTAAGCGCGCATGGTCAGAACTGTGGTGAGGATCGAAAAATGGACAAATTTAATGATTTAAATTTGAGGTCGCTGCAGCTTCTTCGATGTCATCCAACAACAACAATGCGATGTCACTCCCAGCTTCCGGACATCATTCTGTATTTATCTTTGCGACTGAATAAACGTGTTTTATAGTTCTTAATTAAATTCTACGCGTCTTTCTTGTGGTCTCGGTGGTGGTCCACCCCGAGACCACCAGTTCGTAAAAGTGGCGACGATAGCCGGAAAAATTTTTTTAGTATTGATCAATTATCACTAAAAATTTTACCCGCGCGTGAACGAGGCAGCGGAATGTCGATCTCCACCGACCACGGGCAGCAGCAGGATGATCCGAGAAGTGACTGGCTGGTGCTTCCTATCCAACAGTCGTCCTCCCCAAGAACACCACACGGCCAGCAGCCGCCGTCGTTTGTTAGTTGGGACGACCTTGATGCACCTGCGAAGCAGCCGCTGTTCGATTATCGCCCACAAGGTGGCCCGGAGTGCGAAGGACGTTCGCTGCCAACACCCGAAGAGCTGTTCCGCCGTCGCTTGCCCAAGCAGGACCAATTAATCAACGGCAAGTCGGAGCAGCAACACACGACCTTCGCGGCAACAGCGCCGCACATGGAAGGCGCGATGGCGGCCAATGCAGCGTCATCTTCGGCTCCCCAGCAAGCAGATCGAGAGTTTGAGGTTAGGTCGAACTCGTGTGAAAAGATGCCGTGCCATGAAGCCAGCAAGCAGGAATTTGCCGGAGACTGGGTGATCAAGTGTCAAAGCTCTTACTACAGCGAGGAAGGACACCAGGTTGATACCAAGCAGTCTCGGAATTCAGTCTGGGAAAGGTGGCACACGACGGCATACACCATCAAGCGAGGGGGAGCCCGGTTCGATCACCAGTGGCTGAACAAGCTGTGCCGGATTCCAAGCCCGCAGATCAGCCCGATTTCGTACCATCTGCTGGGGGCATCGTCGGCAACTGGCGCATACCGGAAAGCGTCTCCGAGCGACGAAGCAGGTCCCTCGGATTTCACCGGTTCTGTATCGCCAAAGCCAAGCTCACCATTAAGGAACGTCCTCGTCAAGAACCAGATCAAGTCTCCGAGCAGCACCTCCGTCTCGGACCAGACCCAGTGGACAACAACGTCACCATTTCTCAACTGCCGAACGGATTCGCAGTCCCCGAAGCTATCAACCAGGAAACCAGAAAAAGCCATCCAACCGGATCGCGACTGTCTGGTCGTCAACTATGCCGTAGTTAGCCGTACCGTCAAGTCCAGCAAACGCACCAGGCCCTCCGCAGCGGCACGTCTTCCCAGCTGGTCTCATCGGCTGTACGGACATCAACGGTGCACAACGACAACGTCTCATCTCGACACCGCGGCCTCAGGAAGCACGGAGTCCATGTCACCGTCCAGTGTAACCAGTCCCAAGAATCTTACATCATCCACGCCGGCGACCCTGATGTTCTTCAACCAATCCGGGTCATCGTCGGACGTCTCACCGGTAGATCATCAACCATATCGTTCTCTCCAAGGATGACGAACGGTACCTTGGTTTGACCCGCACCACACATCTTCAGAGGGGAGATGTTGCGACCTGGGAACACTGGCGGTTTGGTAACCGCTTGCTACCTCTGGCTCATGACTGTCAGCCATCTGACAGCTTCTTCGATGTCATCCAACAACAACAATGCGATGTCACTCCCAGCTTCCGGACATCATTCTGTATTTATCTTTGCGACTGAATAAACGTGTTTTATAGTTCTTAATTAAATTCTACGCGTCTTTCTTGTGGTCTCGGTGGTGGTCCACCCCGAGACCACCAGTTCGTAAAACTTAACATGGAGTCAATTATGACTGCATTCTTGCTTCGAAAGGAAACCGCACAGAGATCATGACGTGGCAAATTGCAGCAAACCGCATTAATGATTTCCCTTCTTCGTACTCGTATCTCCGATGTCTATCTCCTCTTTCTAGCTGTGCCGCCACACCTAGACCTAGGTCACTGGCACTATTATAGAGTTGGCTTTGGCACTACTCTATCCATGCATGTACAGGAGGGAGCACATGCGAATCATTGTATTCATTTTTCATCACGTTGAGGTATGCTGAGACTGTATCAGTGAGTGGCTGCACGAGGAAAAGTCCAACCAATGGGAAATTCCCAGCCAGATCTCGTGAGCTTGCTGATGAGTCATAACTGGTTGGTCAAGGTGTGGGAATTCTTAACTCTCTGTTGATAATTTATGGAGAGGGAAGTAATTAGCTGACCATGTTCTAGAAATCTCGTTCTGATCCGAGTCTGCGTTATGATAGATGGGTCTCGATTGTACTGTCACTAAATCCTCTACAAAATGCCAAAAGTCCCATTTCAAAGCAATTACTTAACCGAGTATTATCGCACTGAACCGCAATTTTCAACCGCGTTGCAGTTATTGCAATCGCAGATCACGTACCATTACCAACATACCATACCATACCAATCAGCATAGCGCACCAGGTACGCGTGCTGTAGCAAGAAGACGCTTCCATCTTTCTCGGTCTTGTGCTGCTACTCTCCAATTTCCCAGGTTACAGATCTTCCGGATATCACCATTCACTTGATCTCCCCACCGTGCGCGCGGTTTCCCTGCTCTTCTGCCTGTTCCGCCAGCTGGTTCAGCGCGGTCAAATAGCAGTCTGACAGGCTGGCTTTCGTCCATTCGGGCGACATGGCCGGCCCACCTGAGCCTCCCGATTTTCGCCTGGGTGGCGATGGTCGGTTCTTCAAGAAACGCGTGCAGTTCGTGGTTCATGCGTCGTCGCCACACTCCGTCAGACACCTGTACTCCACCGTAGATCGTTCGTAGCACCTTCCGTTCGAAAACTCCAAGGGCACGTTCGTCCTCCTGCCGCATCGTCCAGGTCTCGTGGCCATAGAGGACTACCGGTCTGATCAGTGTTCTGTACATCGTCAGCTTCGTGCGGCGTTGCACTCGATCCGAAGTGAGAGTTTTCCGTAATCCGAAGTACGCACGATTCCCAGCAAAAATACGAGTCCGGATCTCTTTGCTGGTGTCGTTGTCGGCGGTTACCAGCGATCCCAAGTACACGAACTCGCTCACCTCCTCCAACTCATCACCATCCACAGTTAGAGGGGTGAGACTTGGGGGGCCGACATCCTTCGAACCCCTTCCTCTCATGTACTTCGTCTTCGTCGTATTCATGCCAAGTCCTACACGCCTTGCTTGTACCTTCAGTCGGGTGTAGACGTCCATCACCGTCTCCAGGTTTCTTGCCACAATGTCGATGTCATCGGCAAAAGCAAGCAACTGGTAGGACTTGTTCATAATCGTGCCACTCGTTTCGATGCCCGCCCTTCGAATAAGGCCCTCAAGGACGATGTTGAACAGCGCACAGGATAAGCCATCACCTTGCCGCAGCCCTCGGCGTGATCCAAAGGGTTCCGCTAATTCCCCCGAAACACGCACGTGACACATCACACCATCCAAGGTAGCCTTGATCAGCCGAGTCAGTTTATCCGGGAATCCGTTCTCGTGCATAATCTGCCATAGCTGCTCGCGGTCGACTGTATCATAGGCCGCCTTGAAGTCGATGAAGATGTGATGTGTGGGCACGTTGTACTCACGACATTTCTCGAGGATCTGTCGGAGACAAAATATTTGGTCCGTGGTGGCGCGCGCGCCAGTGAAGCCCGCTTGGTAGGGCCCCACGAACCTCCTTGCGTGGGGTGACAGCTGACGGCAGAGGATCTGGGAGAGGATTTTGTAGGCCGCGTTGATAAGCGTAATGCCGCGGTAGTTGCCGCAGTCCAGCTTATCGCCCTTTTTGTAGATGGGGCACACGACACCATCCATCCATTCCTCCGGTAGCTTCTCCTCCTCCCAGATCTTGGAGATCACGCAGTGAAGCGCCCTCGCTAGTTTCTCTCCTCCATATTTGAAGAGCTCACCGGGTAACCGATCCTTTCCGGCAGCTCTGTTGTTCTTCAGCTTCCTGATCTCCCTCTTCACCATCTCCAGATCAGGTGCTGGGAACTGTTCATCAGCTGCGGGCGCTCCAAGGTTGACTCCATCGCCGTCTCCGTTCGCTTCATCGCCGTTGAGGTGCTCGTTGAAGTACTGCTTCCACCTGTCCAACACCTCGCTCTTGTTTACGATCAGGTTTCCACCACTGTCCCTGCACACGTCGGCTCGCGGCACGAAGCCTTTGCGGGACCGGTTCACCTTCTCGTAAAACTTCCGCGTTTCGTTAGCTCGGAATAGCTGCTCCATTTCTGCGCAATCCCGGTCTTCTTGCTGGCGCTTCTTAAGCTTGAAGACCGCGACCTGCCGATTCCGAGCCTGCCTGTATCGTTCCACGTTCCCTCTCGTCGCCTTGTGCAGCTTCTTGTCGTAAGCTGCTTTCTTCTCGGCGGTAATCTGTTGGCACTCGTCGTCGTACCAATCATTCCGACTGACTCGGATCGCACTACCCAGTGTGGCTTCCGCTGCACTGCCGATGGCTGAGCGAATACGGCTCCAACCATCTTCGAGCGAGGCTGCGCCAAGTTCCTCCTCACCTGGCAGATTCGCTTCCAGCTGCTGCGCGTAACTGTGGGCCACTTCCCCGTTCTGGAGACACGCGGTGTTGAACGGAGGGGCCCGCCGGCTTCGGCGTTGGTTGTACACCGTCGACAGCTTTGAGCGCATGTCAACTCCAACTAGGTAGTGGTCCGAGTCAATATTCGCACCGCGAAAGGTGCGCACGTGCGTTACGTCCGAGAAGAATCGGCCGTCGATCAGGATGTGGTCGATTTGCGTTTTCGTCCGTTGGTCAGGTGATGTCCAGGTGGCTTTGTGGATGTCCTTGCGAGGAAAGTAGGTGCTCCTGACCACCATTCCACGGGAGGCTGCGAAGTCGATGCAGCGTTGGCCGTTGTCGTTCGTGACCGCATGTAGACTTTCTGGGCCTATTGTCGGTCGAAACATTTCCTCCCTTCCGAACCGAGCGTTCATGTCCCCAATGATGATCTTTACATCCTGCCGCGGACAGCCGTCGTACACCTCCTCCAGCGTCGCGTAGAATGCTTCCTTCTCATCATCGGTCTTTTCTTCGTGGGGGCAGTGCACGTTGATGATGCTGTAGTTGAAGAAACGGCCTCTTATCCTCAACTTACACATCCGCTCGCTGATCGCCGTGAAGCCGAACACGCGATCCTGCATCTTGCCCCGCACGATAAAGCCGGTACCCAGCTTCTTGTCCTTGCCGCCGCTCAGATAAAAACGGGAATTGGTCTGCCGACCTGGCCAGTCGAGCACCTGCTCCTCCTCTAAGCACACCTCCTGCAGTGCCACAACATCGAAGTTGCGAGGTTGCAACTCCTTCGCTAAGGCGAATTCGAAACCCAAGAAATTTAAAGACCTGCAGTTCCAAGAGCCGAGTCGCCAATCGGTGGTCTGCTTTTCTATGGGCTTCTGCCGTTTGTTCCGGATTTCTAGCCTTCTTGCCATTCGCGATCCTCTTTTTCGGTAGGCAGCCTTATCAGGGCTGCGCTACCTAGTCTCGGGGTGGAGAACCACCTAAGGGCTACCAAGACCTAGCCCCGGTTTTCTCACGCTACCGTAACGGGGCTTTTATCTCGAAGCCTAACGGTCTTCATATCCGGAAGAGGACGTCTTCTACTGTGTGTGTAAGACGTTTCGCTACTAGCACCAAATTTCACAATAATAAAATTTATTTTATTTTTTGCAAAAAAGTTTAAAACTTTTTGCCTGTTTTCTTTTTTAAAAAATTGCACACTCGGCACACCGCGCGCGGTTTCAATTAGTGTGCGTATACGCAATTGACACAACTGCACTGCCACTGGTCTTGTTGCTACACCACACTTAGCCCTTTGTTCTGCTTGTTTGTCCCGCGACGACGACGATGGATGGCAAAAATAAAGTCACTTTTATTGCCCGGCCGTCGATTGCGGGTCAATTATAACACGCGATGCCGGTTCGCGACGCACTTCGGCGTTTGTTAAACACACTTTCGGCCACGACGGAACGGTAATTCGGTGGTTCTAGGTTCACTTTCGCGGAGCTGTATCGAGGTGCAATAACAACGTGCGACGCACACACACATTACCAACATTTCAAGGTTAAAAACAGTCATTTTTGCGCGCCACTGCACTGTCATCGTAACTGGCTGCCAACTGCTACTACACGAACCGTGTAACAACCCATCATACTAAACCAATTTACATTCCAAACAGTACCTACACTATCACAACGAAAAAAAAACCGGTTTGGCAAACAAATCCCGTCACCGTCCAATCCGCCATCGAGCCCCGGAGCACATGCCAGTGGGCCCTAACACCAGTCTAGTGGTTCGCCGATGTTCGGTTTAGTGGTGTGAGACTTTGATATAGCACTATACATTTTTTTTAACCCTATTATTATTCAGTTCATCTCTCCGACATTTGTTTGATTCTGGGTTGGCTTGGTTTTGTAACGTTGATGCGACGTTCCAATTTGTAAATATTACTGCAATAATTGGCGATTGACGTTTGATTGGCCTGTTGATTTTCTCCATTTCGTTTTGCAAACATTTAGCGATTCAATTACCGGTAAAATGTGTTATGGTTCAATTATTTTTCCCAGTATTGACTTTCAGATTTGATGCAATTTCTGTGTTTTAATAAGTTATTTTTATAAATCAAAAGACATTTTGACAATATTCATGTTTCACGCTTAATGAGAGAGAAATGATAATCTTCTCTCTTCAGTGAGATATGAGTGAAATGAAAGATCAAAGAATGATTCCTGGAAAATTTTCGATCTCGATTTTAATTCGATTTTTTCATTCACGAGTAGAAGTTTTCAGATAATTTCATTGTTGATAAAAAAATAAAAGTAGCCAAACAAAACCAAATAATCTTTGAAAGAAATTCCAATAAAATATTTCACGCTGGCACGCTAAATCAATTCACACCAGTTTGAACGAGACTGGCGATGAACGAACGATAACACCCCAATGTAAGCGAAATTTCGAATTCCAGCGACGAAAAAGGGGGTTCCAAACGGATGCATTTAGGGCATCATCACCGGCTGACGACATTTCGATCAGATCCCATGGCCCGTGAAGAGAGAGGTGACAATATTTTAGAAAAAATGGTATTAAAACAAATGATAAACTTTTTTGCAAAACCATGACATCCAGAGTTACTCTTAACAAAACACAAAAATGGAAAAGCTGTTTTTATGATTTGAAATAACAACTTATCCATTCTTTTGGCCACTCCTCAAAAATCTTGTAAAACAGTATCGATAGATTTAACTTTTCCACACTTAACACATCATCCCATACTACTACGACATACTGCAAGTGTATAAATTGGCGATGAGGAATAGATGACATTGACAGAAACTAATTATTTTCAGCACTCGTCGTACTTATCCAACTCGGTAACCTCGTTGTACTTATGCATAAAAATATTCTTATTACAACTTTTTACATTACCAATTGTCGCACGTGCATTTTGAGCCAAATTGAGTTGAAAACGCCATGTGCAGCTTACAATTTGATTCAACTTTTCATCTTCACATTTCCCCAAAATACGATCCAGAGATATTCAATAGAAACTGAAAAAACTCCGTGCATTGTTGTCACTTTTTATATGAGCAATTCTCTACCAAAACCGGAAATGGATTTTATTTTTTGATTTGTCTCAAACTTTGTGGGGGCCTTCGCTATGACCAAAGAAGCTTTTTTGTGCCATTGGTTCACCCATACAAGTCTCCATACAATTTTGGCTGCTGTCCATACAAAAATGGTACGTAAATATTCAAACAGCTGTTACTTTTGAGTGAATTTTCTGATCAATTTGGTGTCTTCGGCAAAGTTGTAGGTATTGTTGAGGACTATTGAGAAAAAATAGGTACACGGAAAAAATTGCAGATTTTTTAATCAACTTTTTTTTTCACAAAAACTCAATTTCCAAAAATACGTATTTTTTGATTTTCGAGATTTTTTGATATGTTTTAGGGGATAAAAACACGCAACTTTTGGGCCATAGAGAAACATGGTCAAAAAATTTGCCGCCGAGTTATGATTTTTAGAAAATATAGTGATTTTTGGAAAAAAAAATCGAAATTTCATGCAAAAACAAATTCGACGTAATTTTTAGATGTAAAATTAAATTTCCAATCGAAAAGTACTTTACAGATTTTTTCATTTTTTCTGTTTTCAAGATATAGCCGCCGAAAGTTTGATTTTAGCGAAATATTTGCAGCTTTTTGATTTATAAAAAAAGTGACCATGAGTGACCATTTCTAAAAATATTTTTTTCAAAAAGTTCAGAAAATTTGCTATAAAATTGTCTAAGAGACATTGAAGATTGGATCTCGGGTTGCTGAGATACAACCGCTTAAAGAAAAAGAAACACGAAAATTAAAGTTTTCGAAGTTTCACCAAAACAACCCATCATTTTCTAATGACGATATCTCAGCAACTAATGGTCCGATTTTCAATGTTAAAACAAGAAACATTCGTTAAATTTTCCGATCTTTTCGAAAAAAATATTTTGGAAATTTTTAAATCAAGACTAACAATTAAAAGAGCCAAACATTAAATATTACGCCCATTTTAAATGCTAGTCCTGATTTAATTTTTTTCTAAATATTTTTTTTCAAAAAGATCGCAAAATTTCACAAATGTTTCATGTTTTTATCAAAAAATCTGTTAAGTACTTTTCGATTGGAAATTTAATTTTACATCAAAAATTTATGTCTAATTTGTTTTTGCATGTAATTTCGATTTTTTCCAAAAATCACTATTTTTTCAAAAAATCATAGCTCGCCGGCAGATTTTTTGACCCTGTTTTTCTATGGCTTATAAGTTGCGGGTTTTTGTCCCCTAAAACATATCAAAAAATCTCGAAAATCAAAAAATATTTATTTTGGGAAATTGAGTTTTTGTGAAAAAAAGTTGATTAAAAAATCTGCAATTTTTTTTACCGTGTACCTATTTTTTTCTCTGTAGTCCTCAACAATACTTACAACTTTGCCGAAGACACCAAATTGATCAGAAAATTCACTCAAAAGTTACAGCTGTTTGAATATTTACGTACCATTTTTGTATGGACAGCAGCCAAAATTGTATGGAGACTTGTATGGGTGAACCAATGACACAAAAATGCTTCTTTGGTCATAGGGAAGGCCCCCACAAATTTTGGCCGATTTCGTAGAGAGTTGCTCATATGAAAGAAGTTTCAATTTTGACATACCCTGAAAATTGCTGTAAAAGCGATGACACACGTACTTGCCCGACTACCATAAATATTTTTGCCTTCCCTACCTCAATGAGGAAAGGCTATAAAATCACTCGAAAAATGAACATCTTTATTCGACCTCGTAGACACACCTTCACGTATACCTTATCGACTCAGAATCAAATTCTGAACAAATGTCTGTGCGTGTGTATGTCTGTAAGTCCGTGCACCGAAAAATATGCAAACCATTATCTCCAGGCTGGCTGAACCGATTTAGACTGTTTTGATCTCATTCGATACGTCTTGGGGTTATACAAGACCCTAGTTAATATTATGAAGTTAAGAAAAGTACTTCAAAAGTTATGCTAAAAAACGATTTTAGCTAAACTTCGGAAGATTGTAAAAAGGGTGGTTTTTGTAAGAAAAACGTCTTGGTTTAAAAAAATTTCCAATATTTTTTTCGAAAAGATCGGAAAAATTCACGAATGTTTCATATTTTAACATTGAAAATCGGACCATTAGTTGCTGAGATATCGACATTAGAAAATGGTGAGTTGTGAGGCTGAGACTTAGAAAACATCAATTTTCCTGTTTTTACACCTTTGCATGGCAATATCTCAGCAATTAAGGGTCGTATCAACAAAGTTCAAAAATTCAAAATATAGAGAATTTTCTCAGCCTTTCAAAAATATTTTTTTCGTAGGTGGGCAAACATGTGCACCAATTTTAAAAAAATGAAAAACTGCGACTATTTTTAAAAAAGTCACCTTAAAAATGGATTTAACTTGAAAACGGTGCACTTTATCAAAATTTCGCTAAAGTACTTTTTGATTGCAAATTTGATTTTACATCGAAAAATTAAGTTGAAAAATTTTTGCGACCAATTTTTCGATTTTTTGAAAAAATCAGTATTGATTAAAAAAATCATAACTCGGTCAAAGATTTTTTGCACAACCTGGAAATTTCTGAAAAGTTGGCATTTGATGTCCTCTAAAATATATCAAAAAAAAAATATAGTGTTTTTTGCAAATCAAGTTTTAGTGACAAAAAGTGAAATAAAAAATCACCAAATTTATTTTTACAGTGTATCATTTTTTTTCAGTGTAGTCCATATCCATAACTACAACTTTGCCGAAGACACCAAATCGATCAAAAAATTCCTTCAAAAGATACAGATTTTTGAATTTTCATACATCATTTTTGTATGGCTAGCTGCCAAATTTGTATGGAAAATTATATGGACAAACTAATGATGCAAAATGGCTTCTTTGGGCATACCGAAGGCACCAAAAAAGTTTCAGTCGGATTAAAAAATACAAAAATTAAAATTAAAGAAAAAAGACCGATTTCGTAGAGAATTGCTCTATTGTTTACATTGCGTGCTCTAGTTTTTTTTTATTCAAGGTCAAACATCAAAAAGCAAGACAACGTCGACATATTGGTCACACAGTAAAAAATCATGGTAATATTACATCAGGGAATGGGTACATCTTTTATGACAGAAAAAATGTGTCATTTTACCTCTGAAAATGTGCAATTTTACCACTTTTTTGGTGTAAAGTTAAATTTTCAGTCAAAATTCAGTTGAAACTACATCTTAAAAGAGGTAATATTCAACCTTCCAAATTTACACATTTTTTAACTACAATTTTACAACCTAATTCTGCGACTCCCACCTAGTCGGAGCTTGGTCAACTACCGTTTAGAAGCCACCGTTGAACTGTGTGGTATGCAGTGCACGTGGCATCTCTCCCAGCAAACTCTCGTACCCCGGCGCGAAATTTATGGAACGATGATCGATGTGAACAACGGCAATAAAATACCAACCCCAACAATAATAGTGACCAATCAAACGGATGATACTGGCGAAACGCTTGGCCGAGAGGATGGTAGAGGATGACCAGCCACTTATTCAGGGACCGGTTTTCCTTTCATAAAGCACTTTGCTGGTTGTTTTGTTTACGTTTTTCATCATCGCAGTCTCTCGGCTGCTGCACAGACTTGGAATCTGTGAAACGCAAAGAAGAGAGGTTTGCTTATTTTTTTGTTGCTGTTGGTTAGCAATGCAAATTAACACCTGAACGCGCGATTGCGCGACCTTCAGCGTACTGAGCCGACGGAATTAGAGAGCTGAAGCTGAGGTGTACGCTCGAAAATGTTTGGAAAAGAACAATATTGATGAACGACAAGCAGTTTTGATTTTCTGCTTTGATGCCTCGGCATAAAATTTGGCATTGCAAACAATTCGCAAAAATCGGAGAAATCCATGCAGTTCAAGGCGTGCGAATACTGGTTGAAGATTTAAAAGAAAAGCTTGTTAGATTGTTGACTCAGTGACCTACATTTTCACAAGGTTTTCACAAACTTATCTCTCTATAAGGGTAAAAACGTTACTTAATCCACCTTTAGGTGGTTGGTGCCTTCCTCACATTCATAAAGTCAATACATTCAGTAAAAATAGCAACATTCCCTTAACATGTTTAACAAATCAACTTTATTACTCATTTCATTTGATAGGGTTCGCAGACCTTCAATTTTTCTGGCTCATCGGCAAGGTCTGATAAAAAAACTTATCCAACATCACATGGAAGATTCAGACAATATTTTTATCACAATATCTGAGATCCGGCCTCCAAAAAGTATATAAATAACACTTAAGTGCCAATAACTTTTGATAGGGTTGTCAGATCCTTGATGTTTTAGGCTCATTTGAAAGGTCTTTCGATTATCTAACTAAAGATGGGTCGCATGATGGACCCGGACATCATTTTCATTGAAATATCTGAGATCCGGCCTCCAAAAAGTGTATAAATAACACTTAAGTGCTAATAACTTTTGATAGGGTTGTCAGTTCCTTGATGTTTTAGGCTCATTTGAACGGTCTTTCGATTATCTAACTAAGGATGGGTCGCATGATGGACCCGGACATCATTTTTACTAAAATATCTGAGATCCGGCCTCCAAAAAGTGTATAAATAACACTTAAGTACCAATATCTTTTGATAGGGTTGTCAGATCCTTGATGTTTTAGGCTCATTTGAAAGGTCTTTCGATTATCTAACTAAAGATGGGTCGCGTGATGGACCCGGACATCATTTTCATTGAAATATCTGAGATCCGGCCTCCAAAAAGTGTATAAATAACACTTAAGTACCAATATCTTTTGATAGGGTTGTTAGATCCTTGATGTTTTAGGCTCATTTGAAAGGTCTTTCGATTATCTAACTAAAGATGGGTCGCGTGATGGACCCGGACATCATTTTCATTGAAATATCTGAGATCCGGCCTCCAAAAAGTGTATAAATAACACTTAAGTACCAATATCTTTTGATAGGGTTGTTAGATCCTTGATGTTTTAGGCTCATTTGAAAGGTCTTTCGATTATCTAACTAACGATGGGTCGCATGATGGACCCGGACATCATTTTCATTGAAATATGTGAGATCCGGCCTCCAAAAAGTGTATAAATAACACTTAAGTGCTAATAACTTTTGATAGGGTTGTCAGATCTTTAATGTTTTGGGCTCATTGGAAAGGTCTTTTTAATACCTTTCTGAAAATGTATAACATGATAGGGTTTCTTGCAAAAATTACCCTTTTTACAATCTTCCGGACATACGCCAAAATCGTTTTTTTAGCATAACTTTTGAAGTACTTAACTAAACATGCTGGTTTTAAATAGAGACCTATGGGACCCCAAGACGGATCGAATGAGACTAATACGGTCGAAATCCGTTCATCCAGTCCGGAGATAATCGAGTGACAATTTTTTTGTCCACCCACCTACACACATCCACACAGACATTTGCTCAGAACATGATTCTGAGTCGATAGGTATACGTGAAGGTGGGTCTACGAGGTCGAATTAAGAAGTTCATTTTTCGAGTGATTTTATAGCCTTTCCTCAGTAAGGTGAGGAAGGCAAAAACCCTTTTATCGTCCACATCGTATGCTGATGAGTACTGAGAATCTCAATCAAGTTTAAAACCAAAAAACAAAATTCACTTCAAATTGTCTTACTTTCTTATAAATTATAAATAAATCACAACTTTCGATCTGGTATCAATAAGTAAACGTTAATTCAATTAACAGTTTTTCGCTCTTTAAGCAGGTTATTCAAAACAAAGTCTTTTCCAGGAAACCCTACAAACATAGTTGATTTCTCAATTTAAAAAATAAAACATACAAATGACTGCTCTTTGATGTCAATCTAGTTAATCATCCTCTATCCAATCACTTCGTTCAAACCAGGAAACCAAGTCCATCCACCAAAACACCTTCTGACCTTCCGACACCTCGCATTTCCTCGAATGACTTGTGAAAGCTTCAAGCCACAAACTGTTGGCGACTGCCGGCCCAACCGGTGGTCAATGGAAAGGTGTTCAAAAATGGTTGTTTCCTCCACCTTCGCTCGTTCTCCAAGCTAGTGGCGGTGTCTCAATTTCAATGTCAACGCTACCCGCCAAATGAATGTCTACAGTGGGCTTTTTTGTGCCGGTTTTTGGTTCCGGTTTACGCCGTTTGTACTACTACAACAACTTCGAGCCCCGGTTGTGCTGGCACTCCTACATCAGAATTCCTTTGACTTGCGACGATCAACGATGACGATGTCGAACGGTAACGTGCACGGAAACCAGCTTCCAGTGAAGTCATGAGAACTCTAACGAATGATCCAAGCTTGAAACTGGTCACGATTAGTCGGATTACGCGGGAACAGACACAGACCATAATAGCTGGAAGCTGCCGGTTGGCTGAACGGTCAAATACTGTGGTGTAGATTGGGACTCAGATATGGATGAATAAGCGTTCGCACGGTTTGTAGTCTGAAAGGCGAGTCGACGTCCTGATGGCGACGCGTGAGGAGCGAGTGACGGCAGTTCAAAGTCAAGGTTGCGACGAAATAAATGGTGGTTTCTAGATTGGAAGCGATTTTTTACAGATTAGCAAAGGGGATAAAACTGACTTTTCTAGAACATTTTGGCTGGATACTTCGAGGATAACAAAAGGCTATGGAGCTGACGGCACAGACTGGAATGGAATTAAAATAGACAGTAACTAATCTCTAATGGTAACATGATTTAATCTAAAGCAAACTAACTTTTAGGGCTCCGTTTTTTGATATCTCGTGACGGAGGGGCGGTACGACTCCTTCAATTTTTGAACATGCGAAAATAGAGGTGTTTTTCAATAATTTGCAGCCTGAAACGGTGATGAGTTAGAAATTTGGTGTCAAAGGGACTTTTATGTAAAATTAGACGCCCGATTTGATGGCGTACTCAGAATTCCGAAAAAAAACGTATTTTTCATCGTATTCGTATTGTATTTTCAGTATTGAAAACTCTGCCATTTTCCGTTACTCAACTGTAATTTTTTTTGAAACATGACACTTTATGGGAAATTTAATTTACTTTTTGAATCTACATTGACCCAAAAGTATCATTTTTTTCATTTAGAACAACATTTTTCATTTTAAATTTTGTGAGTTTTTAAAAAAATACAATAAATTAAAAGCCAACACGGTGGTGGCGGATAAAAAGTGCGAATCGACAACACAAACACCACCCGGGGCGGACACGTGGCGCGCGGGCACAATGTCGAAGATCAATCAATCTACGGCAGGGTGTTGACCATACATTGACCCAGAAGGGTCATATTTTTCATTTAGAACAAAATTTTTCATTTTAAATTTTGTGTTTTTTTCTAACTTTGCAGGGTATTTTTTTAGAGTGTAACAATGTTCTATAAAGTTGTAGAGCAGAGAATTACCAAAATTTTGATATGTAAACATAATCGAGTTATCGCGATTTTACGAAAAAAAAGTTATGAAAAAGTTGGTCGTCGTTGATCATGGCCGTTCATCGTCACCTGCGACAGACACGGACGACGAAACAAAGAGAAACGCAAAAAGTAACTTTTTCAAAACTTTTTTTCGTAAAATCGTGATAACTCGTGATGTTTATAAGCAAACCCCTTATGTGTGCATATCAAATTTTTTGTAATTGCCTGCTCTACAACTTTGTAGAACATAGTTATACTCTAAAAAATAACCCTGCAAAGTTAGAAAAAAAAACGAAATTTTAAAATGAATAATTTTGTTTTAAATGAAAAGATGACCCTTCTATGTCAATGTAGATTCGAAAAGTACATTTAATTTCACTTAAAATGACATGTTCCAAATTATTTTACAGTTGAGTAACGGAAAATGGCAGAGTTTTTTAAACTTTTTTAGTGTTTTTTTTTCGATGAAAAATACGTTTTTTTCGGAATTCTGAGTACGCCATCAAATTGGGCGTCTAATTTTACATAAAAGTCCTTTTGACACCAAATTTCTATCTCATCACCATTTCAGGCTGCCAATTATTGAAAAACACCTCTTTTTTCGCATGTTAAAAAATGGAAGGGGTCGTACCGCCCCTCCGTCACGAGATATCAAAAATCGGACCTCGGATTCGTGATCAGGGACAAAAGTTACCCCTTAGGACAAAGATTCACGCAAATCGAATAGGGGTCGGGGCAACTTCTGTGTGAGTTGGCGGAGAATTACCCTAATATAATGGGTTTGGACACAAATTTCATCTTTTTTTTATAAATAAAAAAAGTACACAAATATCACTTATGTGGCCGAGACAGAGTTGCCAGATTTTCATTTTTTGTTTTCGGTGAAAAGGTCTTTCAATTTCCAGCCCAAACGATGCGTTGAATGATGGATCCGGAAATCGTTTACATACATTTAAATTAGATCCGCTTTCAAAAAAGTTCATAAATATCACTTAAGTAGTCAAAACTCGAGACAGGGTTGCCAGATCTTCAATGTTTTGGACTCGTTGGAAAGGTCTTTCGATTACCTAACCAACGATGGGTTGGATGATGGTTCCCGCATAGTTTACATACATTTAAGTGAGATCCGGCTCAATAAAGTACAAAAATATCACTTAAGCGGTCATAACTTAAGACAGGATTGCCAGATCATCAATGTTTTTTACGCGTTTGAAAGATCTTTTGATTACCCAACCAACGATGTATAACATACTGGGACTTAAGGTGTTTTAATGCAACTTTTCTAACATATGGTTATTTGCGAAAACACATGATTATGCATAACTTTTGAAATAGTTATCGAAACTTCATACTTTTCAAATTTATGTCAAAATTTCAAAATTTAATCGAATTCATATCGGACAATGACAAGATTCTATACATGAGGTTTCAAACATTCTCCATCATCGGACCAACTCTGGCCGCTAATAAATGGTCAACAGTGAAATCAGCCTCCACAGAATGCCCCTCAGAGTGGTTGCCGAAAAATAAACCTGTTCCCTTTTGATTTCGCAACAGCTCCCTTGCCTTGTTGACGACAGTGTCAGGGACCACACCGGCTGCCGTTGTACGGGACAAGCCAAGTACTTCTAAGCGGACAGTAGATTTAATCTTCGTCCAAAACCCGCCACCTGCGCGCCTTCAAGCCAACACGGTGGTGGCGGATAAAAAGTGCGAATCGACAACACAAACACCACCCGGGGCGGACACGTGGTGCGCGGGCACAATGTCGAAGATCAATCGAAACAACTCTACGGCAGGGTGATGCTTAATAACGGTGTCCACGTTGACTGCGGCGCGACAATGGTTCCGGTGTACCTGTCCGCTGGATAGCGCTGAATAGCCCGTGACCACCAAGGTCTATCGCATTCCAGCCGGGCTGGTTCAAAGCAGGACAACACTGCTACAAAAAAGCTCCAGTCACTGGTTTTGAAAAGCCTCTACCCGGGCCTACCGGCCCGGTCAACCCTGGACTTCACGACTGCCAACGCTAGCAACGTGTGATGGAATCTGGGCTCCCCTTGCCGCTCGGCATGAAGTAATAATCGCTTTATTAAAAGTCTATAAAGCCAACAGCCGCAGCTGCTGTGCTGCAAAAAATATCTACTACATAAAACGTGAGGGAGCAAACTTGCTGACCCCTCTCTGTGGCACGTCCCTCCCCTAGGTCAAATAACCCCCCCGTTTTGTGGGGCCAACTTTCAAAGTAACACGTTGTCTCGCTCTCGACTAATGTTCTGAACGGAGACCGGTCCGGTGCGATTAACCTGCGACGCTTTGTGCAAGGTATCTCGGTGGACGGATCCAAAATCGGCGAAACAACCGATGAAAATTATAGCTAGAGGCTATATTTTAAGGCGATTTTAGAGCAAAGCTTAATTTTGTCACACTGTAAAGGTGGCTACAACATTGCCTTGGATTTATTTCTAATTTGCGTGACTGTCGCTGACTAATTTGTTATTTTAAATATCATTATTTTAAGCATACAATTTTTATGTTGTTATTACGCATCAACTGTAAGATTTAGGACCATGCACAACGTTGAGCATGATTTAAAATAAACAAGCCATTTCGAAACGGTTACACTGCAGTGTCAATAAACTTCATTCTTTACATCCATTAAAGCCTCCACCACCATTCGGTAACATCCACCGCGTGAACCTTGAAACCTATCACACGATGGAACATCCCTCCCCTACTCGTTCAAATCCATAATCCCGCGCGCAAATCTCTGTGCGGCACCGTCGAAACATGTGTTCAGATTCCCACCATACCACGCAGTGTAACTTAGAAGGGCTGAACTCCACTGCTGCTGGATGGACCACACAGTCTGGCTGCTACTTATGTAATCTGCCATCAAAGCTGTCTGCCATGTACCGGCCAGGTTCACCGTGGTCAGACGCAGCATATCTCACGAATTAGCGGGACAGGTACATAAACTCGGCATTACCAAAACCATCCATCGGTCGTTGCAGGCCTCGCTGACCGGTGGGGGCTCTTATGCTGAAGTTCAACAACAGATACCTTTGCAAATAAGGTCTGCTAAGGACGGCTTGTTCTGATGCCCTGGTGGTGTTTTTGGGTTATTTGCTGTGCAACGGGGTTTCAACATGGGAATGTCCATCACGGTGAACCGACGTAGACGATGTATGTCAATCAAGTCTCGAGCTTTTGCGGGATTAAAGGCGAGAGTCATCGCAAATATTTGCATTCACTTTGACTACCTTATTTCGCTCAAAACTGCATTTGAAAACATGTTTAACAAACGCCAGTTCAACGCTCTTTCCCTCTATTTTTGGAGTTGCAAAATTTTCCAATAACCTTTCGGCAAACCATAATCACGTTAGGCTATCACTTTCGCCAAGTTTCCATATCT
The DNA here is from genome assembly GCF_016801865.2 of Culex pipiens pallens. Classification (NCBI taxonomy): domain Eukaryota; kingdom Metazoa; phylum Arthropoda; class Insecta; order Diptera; family Culicidae; genus Culex; species Culex pipiens. Next base: position 54,428,693 of record NC_068939.1, read on the forward strand.
GCATCACAACTCATCGAGCAACAGTTAATCCAAAACCGGCATAGTTCCTCGCTCATTTGCAAAGTCTGCGTCGTCGTCGTCGTCAACTTTTACTTTCGCAATTTGCATTTCAGGGCGCCCCAACGTTGAGACGCGTGTCGACGCATCATCCCATGTGGCCCCCCTAGCGCGCACCAGCCAATTGTATCTAATTGGGGGCGCTACTTTCTTCCATCACTGCGCCGGTGTGACAACGCATCACAGGGGCCCCATATTCATAACGAGCAAATAAAAGTGCAATTAAATTTTACCCCAAACGACCCTCCCCATCTTTACGTGTCATTTACACCTTATTTCATGCGAAACGACTTTGACTGGCAAAGTTGGGTTTGTGGTCGGAACACCTGAGCTGAACGCACAACCCCACCTGAGGAAGGGGAGAGACATTTTTGGCTTGGGGTGGACAGGATTCCAAGCAAGCGTTCCAAGCGTTGCATGTTTATCCATGTGCTACGATGTAGGTCATACAGCAAAACTCGATTTCTACAGCAAAATCGTTGTAGTTGGTGCAAGTGTCCCAAGGTCCATGGGGCCGCCGGCCACAGCGCACCAATAAGGGACAATTTTTCTTACACATTCCACGTTGATCTACGCCATTCCATCTGTGGTAATTCGTCGCGACTTGCCACGACCGTCCGAGACCTGCGTGCCTGTTTTGCGAGCTCCGACTTGTGCAATGACAAATGTTTATTTACAGGTATCAATTAGGCCTAAGGTTTTACCACAGACAAACAGACGTGACTCTCCATACAAATTATTTTTGAAATCTATCGTCCTTCCATAAATCCATCAAATCAAGGCGATACTAGCGCTGCCTGGTGAGCTACTGCCGAAACAAGACTTGAACGTACCTATACCAACAACGGTGCTGTCATAAATCTGTCAGTGTATGTGTGAGACTTTCTGCTGGCAATGTCAACACCTACTGCGAGCACGTGCTCAACAAAAACATAAACAATTGTGTTTTAGCATTGAATCTATTCAAGTGCTGGGACAGGTTGTCAGATTTTACCTCATCCTGCTCCGGAGGTCGGAGTGCCGGAGGATATGTTTTAGGACATTCCAGTAAATTTCGTCCGCGGGTGTCATGGCGATTGTGAGAAAGAAGGAAATCACCGTACAAACACAAAAAACGCGTGTGACGACCAAAAGGTGCTGCACGAAGAAGATGCTGGCCCACAAAACGACTCCGCACGGTACCACCAAAATGTGCTGGCCAACGGGTTGTTTCGTCGGAACACGGATAGAGGAACAACTTGTTGATCCAAGCTGGAGCAACACGACTAAGTTCAATCGGAAGACCAAGCCCTAGCTGTCTGACCTACTCCTCCGGAATGAATCTAACTTGTGTCTAAATGATAATCAATAAACACTTGCTTTCGTTTTGCTTTGCGTTTTATCTTTTAATTCTCAGACGGACCCGTAGGCCAGTAAATCTCTTCCGTCGTCCGTAGCGGGGTCTCAGGGTCCATCTCGTCGTACAGCACATATTGCCCATCGTCCGTAGAGTCGAGCAGGGTCTTGTTGCTCCAGCTTCAGTGTCGAGCGGGGGACGCGTTCCTCCAGCTGAGGACAGCATCTTCTTCCTTCATCTCATCATGTAGGCGTGTTCCCCCGGACCAACCCGGAGGCCGGCATGTCTCGTTCGTCGCCCGTTGTGCCGAGCAGGGTCTCGGGGTCCATTTCGCCGTGCAGCATTTCTTGATCGTCGCACGCGTTGGCAAGCGGATTGTGTTCCTCCAGCTAGAGCCAACATCTTTCTCCGTCCCATCGGTCCCATCACGTATTCCGACGAAACAACCCGTTGGTCAGCACATTTTGGCCGTCTTTTTTTTTCAAACAAAAAAACGTGCAGCGCGCGCATTGTTTTTAAACGTCACTGTGGGCCAGCCTCACACGCACACTAAAAAAACGAGGGTGAGCTGTCAATACATCAGCGCCACCATGTCGTGGGTGAGCAAATGCCGAAACTAAATTAGATTTGAAATGACCGTTTTGGATGGTCGATGAGTTGGAACTCGAGTGTCCCGTCTGTTTGTCTGTGGTTTTACTTTAGCACAGCCACCACGACTACCACAACAACAAGTCAGCCACCTGTGAAACCTTGGCCGAAGGACTGCGTCAGTGGAACGCTAGCAATGGCGGTGAACCTTCTCGGGTCCAACGAGGCAGATAAAATCAACCTTTAAATTAATTTGCCTCCTCCCCCTCCATAACACGAGGGTTGGCAAATTTGCGCGTTTCTCAGTGCCAAAATTTATGACATCTCACCTCTATAAATCCCCCCCTACTGCAAACAATGACCCATTGTTACGTATTACCCCGCTCCAGGTCAGAACATCTCCATCTTCATCTTTTGGAGTGAATAGTCACGGCGGATTGTTCCCTTCACCGACCGTACCGCCAAAAAATGACGCGCGCGCGTACCAGCGATTATGACGGCTAGGCACCCCAAATCCCCAGCAACAATCTGTCTGACACGACCGACAAGAAGTGAAACCGTAAACCTGTTTGTCCGATGGGGCTGACTTGGGGGCAACCCGTGGTTTAGTCCAAAGACGATCCACCGCGTCTTTTTGCAGCACGAGCGAGTGGAGATACCTGTTGCCGCGCGCGATGCATGACCGGCTGGTTACCGTTGGGGGACCAAGTTTGGGTAGATTTTGCTGTACCGAGTAGCCAGCTCTTGCGTTTCCAAGTTGGAGTTGGAGTTGGACTACCTTTTTAACCCTCTACTGCCCAATTTTTTTCGAAAATTTTTATTTTACCTTTGTTCAGGAGGTCATTTTGTTCTACGACAAACTTTACTTCTACTGTTCTATATTTTTTTGTTTCATTTTTAGTATTTTAATCTAAATTTATCTTGTTTAGTTTATGCTTCTTTTTGATAGTATTTGGCCTATTCTACCACCTCGTGTCATTACATTTTGCCTATCTAATTTTATCATGTTTTAATTATCATTTAAATTGAAAAAAAAACGCGTAGAGGCATAGTCTTGAACACTAAAAAATTATTGCATACATTTTTTTACTTAAAATCTAGGAAATGTTAGTAAAAAACACAGCCAAATTTAACCCCTAAAAAATTACATTTTTTTAAACTTTGCAAAGTCACATAAAACAAGTCAAACTTCCAACCCTAAAATTTTTCTAATCTTAAGAATTCTTCTTTCAATGCTTATTAAAGATCAAAAATTGGTTAAAAAATGGATTTTTGGTTATTTTTAAAATCAAAACCCGTCTAAAGGCGGGTTGGGTTGTAGAGAGTTAATAAGACAACAGTGCTAAACTCTAATATAGAACGTCAGTCGATGGAGCGTGACATCTTTAGATAAGAAGTAAAAAATCGTGTATTTTGGAAGGTGTTATTCTGAAAGGTTTAATATTACCTCTGTTTTGGTGTAATTTTACCTCAATTTAGGCAGAACAATTGAAGTAGTAAAATTACACATTTTCAGAGGTAAAATTACACATTTTCTGACATAAAAGATGAACCCATTCCCAGATGTAAAATTACCATGATTTTTTTTTTACTGTGTGAAGAAAGAATGGAGATACTTTACAGGCTTTTTCATATCACAAAAATTTCTCTCATAGACATTGATTGTTTATATGATTTAGAAGCTAAACACGTGTTTGAAATACAAGTTTTAATAAGCATTTATGAGGGGAAAAGTAGTTGTATGGTTTGCGGAAAAATGCTAACAGTAGAGTAAGCACTTGGTAAGAACCCTATCAAGAAAAACCCCGTTCCCTCTCCTTTGTTCTGCTGTTACCCCTTTAATTTCGAAGAGAGATTTGAAGATTTCTCATCGAATTTTTTTCTTATTATCAAAATCTCTTAACACTGCACAGTAAAAATTGTGTAAAATTTGGAAGGTAGAATATTACCTCTATTTTGATGTAATTTTACTTCAATTGAGTGAAAAAGTAACATTACACCAGAAAAGTGGTAAAATTACACATTTTCAAATTTAAAATTAATCACTATGAATTACGACCATTTTACTTAAAAAGTGATGGTAATATTCATCAAGGAATGGTGACCGCTTTTGTGTCAAAAAAAAATGTGTAATATTACTCCAGGAGCTGGTGCATTTTCATCAGTCTCTGATAAATTTTCAACAGGTTCTCATTTTTACACATTTTTTATGTAAAATTACTCCAAAAAGACTTTGCTTGGAGACGGTGATTTTAGCGGATTGCATACTGGATTTCGTCATGTTTATGTGATGATTATCCAAGGTCAAGTTACCTAGGAATGGATAAATCAATTTAAAATGCATTCCCATGCGTTAAGAATTTTTATTTAAACATCTTTTGAATTTTTGAAAATTTTCGATGTTAAAATTTGTGTTTTCGTCAATCTTACACGGATCGTGAACAAGCGTTCATGAAAATGGGAACCACGAACAAAGTGTTCAAATCCCATGGCACGTTTTTCAAAATCGCTTGTTCACGATTTTGGGAACTCTTTTTTCTCCGTGTACATATTTTGAAAGTTAATGATTGCAAAACAACTGAACTAGTGTAAACTGCATTTTAAATCACTTTTGCATTCAAATGTTGCGACTATGGCTTGTTATTTCAAAATTTTAAATTTTTATGCTAAATGCTTTTTCAAATTGTTTTGAAAATATGTAAAAAAATTAAGATCTTCAAAGTCGTTTCAACAACAAAATTTATCATTTGCAAATCCAGACGAATTCTACTGCAAATACGGTACAAAACCTGTCTTTGTGCTCGTGGTAGCCCCCCTCGAGGGGACCTCCCCACACTGTTACAACAGGTTTGTTCACCTATGACGAGACGAAGTCTCCCCCATGCACCCATAGGTGTACCTGTAGCTTTAATCAGCCGGTCTGCAAAAGTGGCGCAAATATCTGTAGTAAACTGCGTTCATTTTCGCTTTCGATAGCACATGTGTGAGTGTGAAGGAAAGCGAGTTTTTTTTACGCGGAATATGCCAGTGACAGGTTCTTGGGGTTTTCTTTTGGGGTTTTATGCAATGAATAAGAGAGACCTGAATGACCCATTTGTCACCCGTGATGGGGCGGTTATTTATTATGCTTTGTGGTTAATGGGCGTATTGTTGTGTTTTGCTATCGTTTGTTAACGAGGTTGAGCGTTTCTGTTTTGCTTGTTTATAATTGGTAGGAAAAACGTGAGCTTTGGCGGACCATGTTTTGCCTATTTATGTTTTATTTTATAGTGACAGCAACTATCAGATTAATTCTATCATTTCTAACTATTCGTCAGAATTTTTTTGTGAAAATAGGATATTGTTATCATTCAAAACAAAGTTTAAAAAAAAATCTCCTAAGAGGTAACACACACGTAGAGTACCTTCATTTGAGTCAAATTGGAACAGCTGTTTGATTTTACTTAATATTCTGTTTGGGTTGGTTTTGGTTACAGAAGATTTAAACCTAAAAAAAGTAAACGTTCCAACGCTACAGTTCTGGTTCTCCAACTTAAATTTTAAAATCAAAAGCTAAGGTGAGATGATTACAAGTACAGGAATATTTAAACTAATCCAACCGTTCAACCCATATCTCGAGTACCATTCGTAAATCGACAGAAAAGCGTAAATCGAAGAAAAAAAACTGTTCCATGAACACCACTTGAGCAAACAGATCACCCCAGTCTCAGACTTACGTCAACAAAATTAGCCAAAGCTCACACACAAAGTCATTCAACTTTCCGGCTCAACCCCGGATAATGTCTTCATCCCTATTTCCTGACATCACCCCTTTGCTGCAGCAGTGTGCATGGGGCGCTGAAAAGTAATTTCAATAACACTGATTTATTCATAACCGCGAAGAGAAAACAACGAAAAGTTTAAACGACCACAAAAAGGTACGAAAAGAAGAAGAAAAAACTATGAAAATTAACTCACCTTATTCTCTATTCAGTGGCAACTAAACTGTGCGCGGAGACGTGGAGCAGCAGTTCGTTCGATGAGATGATTCAACGTCGAGCGGGGATGACGATGTTGTCGTGTTCAGGAAAGTCCACGACGACGGCGGTGGAGCACGGAAAGTACGGAGGTAACGTGAACGCGCGGGTTTAATGGGAACAGATGATAGAGAAAATGCAGGAAAAATTAATTATAACGCTAGGATGGTGTGGAGTTCTGAGTAGTGCTTTATTACAGCAGAAAAAAACGTTATTTCCAAGAAGATTAAAAAAACGGATTTTACAAAAAATGAATATAAATTGCACTTTATATCTTTTATTTAGTTCATAATTGCTTTGGTTGCTCTTGTTATATGTTTCTTTAACATGTATGTATACATTTTATAATTTATGAAATTAACATTTATTGCATTGTTATCAGAACACTTGAAAACTTAAAAATTCGTCAAAATGTATTAAAGGTAAAACCATCACACAAAGAAAAACTGGTTATAACAAGAAAAGTGGTTGGATGACGTCTTATCAACGTTTGAATAAATGAAAAAAAGTCAACAAATCACAACTTGTGCATACTCTTTTGTTGACTTGATTACGTTATTGTAAAAAAATTGCAGGCAAAAAATATGCAATTAGTAAAAGGCAAAACAAATAAAATATTTGTTGAAGCTCCATAACCTAATCAAACACTTTTTTCAACTATTTTTTACGCAAATGAATGGCTCATTTTTTTTAATTTAATACTATTGTTAAAGTTTCTCAGCCGAAAATAATGCAATAAGAAATATATATATTTATTGTACTTTTTTATTATTCCAAGGAGTTAAAAAAATATATAATAATTATATTTTCTCTGAATTCTTCTTATATGTTAAACTTTTTAAACACTTGATTTTAAAATTACTTAATCTGATGCTTATATAATTGTTCAGTGTGTGTTTTGGTTATTTGGCGAAAACAAAAGAAATTACAAAATGATCTATATTTAATTTAATTCATATTTATTTGGAACTAAGCTAACTAAACTAAACTTAGCTATGTCAAAAAAAAAATGTTATTTTCCCTCTAAAAATATGTAAAATCACCAATATTCCGTTCTAATGCAACTTTTCCATTCATATTGAAGTAAAATTACATCACAAAAGAAGTAATTTAAAACCTTCCAAATTTACACAGTTGTTTTTTGTGCAGATGGTTGAAATTTTGATTCAAAAAGTAAAATTTAATCGATTCTTCAAATTCACAACAAACTCAATATAGTTCATCTGTTTAACGATTCTGTATTTCCTAATAACATATTTTTATTATGTTCAATAAAACAACCGATACTTCTGAAGTTTTATTGAAAAGGTCCAATAAACATTTTTTTATGTTTTGCTTTTTGAGTATTTTTGAATACCTCTGACTCAAGGCAGTTTCAAAAACACCCAATAAGCAAAAAAATTTGTTTGTTTTAAAAAAACTCCAGAAATTAAGAAATAAGAGTTCAATAGATTTTTTAAACATTTTATAAATAGTTTCAATAGAAATAGATGCATGTTTTTTGGACCTTTTAAAAAAACCCAAATTCGAATAAAAAAGACATAAGCAAAATACTATTTTTGGCAACCAAATTTTGCAAACGTGTTTAAACGGAAAAGCATCGTGATATTTCTTTGTTTTTGGGAACCTGTGTTGCCAAAACCTGGATGTTATTATATAATCTCGATGGTTTAAAATTGATTAAACTTGTATCTTTTTTTTTATTTGCGATACATTGTTTTTTTCTTCTGTTTATTATCAGAATTCAGTAATTAGATTTTCCGTGTCAAACCTTCAAAAATCACAAAAAAAAAAACAAACAGTTTCATTCACTCCTCCCCTTGACCAGCCCAACCCGCGGTGTTTGTTTTCCTCTCCACCTCCCCCGTGCTGTGTTGGTTTATGGCCGAAAGTAACGACAACTCCACAGTCCTCACAATCGGGCAAAAAGGGAGTTCACACGACTCGACTATTGTTAACAGATTTTTGTTTTTATTATTTTTGTATGTTTAATATTCGTTTTCACTTGTTCGCACGAGCCATCAGACACAATAGAGATCACGTGGAGCCGTCGTCAAAACCGACGCTGACGACGACGTAATCAACTGTCACTTTCTACCCGATGAGTCTCTCGTCAACGACGCGCTAACAATATAGGCGGGCTTGAAATTCCGCGCCAGTTGATAAAACAGGTTCTCTGCCGAGATCGAACGCTGACATCATCCGGATTTCGAACGAACAGGTATCGCAATCTGCTTCTTCCGGCCGTTCGGCAAAGTCTCGCGCAGAGATAGCTACACGACTGGTTCGACACGAAGTTCCTCGTGGTTGACACCGAGATACCGAAGATGAGCGAACGGTTCAGCTTTCGGAACCCTCTAACTTGGCGTCGCAACGCTACGGCTCAAGCAGTCTACACAGTACACACAGCCGAGAGATGCAAATGACCCAAAACCGTATTGAGTGCATTGAGTTTTCGTATAACTGAATAGATAATTATCCAGAGCGAATCCGGCACAGAATAGCTTCTTCATGCAGTGCGGTAGCACACGCTACCACTGTTCACCGATACAGGAAGCTACAATCAATTTTCCTTTGGCTATTTTCGCAAGTTTACGGTTCCTGGAGAACGTGGAACACTTTACTAACCGTATCGAACGAAGAAACGCACGCACCGACACACAAACGCAAACACACACACACCCGCGGCAATTAAAAACCTTTCAAATCACGTCGCGGTCTTCGCAAAAAAGGGAAACCCCGCACAAACTATAAAACACCAACTAAAGCGCGGATCAAGAGATCCGAGACCAAGATCAAACGACACACACAATAGACAAGCCGACGCGACGCGACGCGAGAAGAGAGTTGGACGACCACTCTCACCGAAGGCACTTGCAAGACTGCTACTTCCAAACGGCTTAGCGTGATCGCTTGACTCGTGTTCACTACAACTCCAGCGATTCGCGCGGAACTCGACGGCGAGGTAGTCTGTGTGGTAAAACGAGTTCTGTGGTCGCCTGGAAGCCCTCCGAGTGGAGCAGCAACACTGTGGCAGGTTACTTGCCGCGGGCGAAGTGAACAGTCAAAAATTATGTAAAGTTAGCGCATGTAAAATTTCACCATGTAATTCAACATACATTTTCTTTAAATTTACATGACATTACAAGAACAATCACAGTCAAACAAAGAACGATAATTTCAAAAGAAGTATTTCTTATCAATTTTAACTGTGTACTGACTTCGCGGTACTCACGCAGCCAGTGCAACTCGCAGGTTACGGGGAACCTCCGGTCACTCACAGTTGAAGTAGTGTGTGGCTCTAGTGTATGGGGTGGTTCTCGTTGAATATTTGAGCCTAATTTTTATTCTATATAATTTTGTCAAATGCTATTTTATATCCAAAATTGTATCAAAATTCGAGCGGAAAAAATAACAGGGTATCAAATTTATTATCTTCCTTGAAGTGATTGTTACCTAAATCACATTTTTATACATTTTATTCGAAAATATACCAATATCCCAAATCAGTAAAGATTAAAAACAATGGTGGATTTTAAATAGAAAACTCTTAATATTTCATATATAAGGTATTTGAAAGACATTTCCAGCTCGTCCGAAAGATTGATTGATCACTTTAGTGTCAATTGTATCAATTATTGATTAAAAGTTCAATAAATTAGTACTAACGCAGTATATAGGATTTACATCATTATTTAGCTCATTATAATAGTTTCAAATTCCATTCATCAGTAAATAGTACTTCATATATCCACACAACAAAAACAAATACAAATACTAACACAAAGACGAAAAAAAAATACTTAAGATGGTCAACATAAACATCCAAACATGTGTAGCATAAATCAGCATAGTGTATACGAAACAAAAACAGGTTTCCCGCTTGACTATCCCCAACGTCCAAAAACCGCTCAACACACTCATCGAATTCACTCAAATCTGGCGTGTGGTTGAGTTCCTCCACACCTGAGGAACCGGGGAACCTCAACACAAAGCCAATCAACCTGTTTGGGCTTCACGTTTGTTATGGCAACCGCGAAGGAAGGCACACAGGTATGTTGAGTGGATTTATTGCCGGGGAGTTTTTGGCTTTCTTTCGAGAGTAAGAGAGCATCAGGCTGGGTATAACGTTATACTCATACCACGCTAGCGGTACATGGCTGCTGAGGCCTCTCTTGAAACGTGGAGTGGTGATCGTCGCAAACTATGGAAACTGCTCAACTCTGTTGAAGAGGACTGTTATCGAATGAGAGAAACAGCAACTTGTTGATCGACGGCTTGCAGCGACAGTGGCGATATCTACATTTGACATGGGAAAGTTTGCATTTGGGAAGCAAAACTTAACCTTTCGTTTTTATGTATTTTATCATTTACTTGTAATTTCCCTAGAAATTGTTTTTTTTTATTGTTGACATTTCCCAATTAAAAGTTTATAGTTACTCTTGAATTTAAAAAAAAATGGAATAGGTTGACTTGTTAAGTTCGGCTTTGCCCATGTTGTTCATGTTTTAAAAAACCCATAGGGTGACATTTAAAAAAATCGGCATCAGGGATACAATTTCTGAATAGATTTCCATGACTGTAAATTGATTTATTTGAATTTTAGACAAATGCACAGACATACACAGACTTTTTTACAGACATTTAAAAAACCATGTGGCATCAGACATACACACAGACTTTTTTACAGACATTTAAAAAACCATGTGGCATCCCTGATACATTCTGATTCGATTCCTTAGGCAAAAAAAGAAACTGTGCCAATTTTGAGCCAAATCGGTAAAGGTTAAGGGGCGCTATAGATCGTTAATGTTGGTGAAAAAAATCGTTTCTTCGTCTTCTTTAAATCTCTAATAACTCGTCAGGGTTAACTCGTATCGTTTTGCGGTCTTCGTAAGTCATTTGTCATAAAATTTTACATAAGAATCTCACACTTGACAATGATCCGACCTATTTAACGCCACCTTTTGGTGGAATTTTGATTTTTTTGATTTTCCCTATACTATACTATTTTTGGCGACTTCAACGATCAATGGCGACCCTTTAATCTTCACAGGCTCAAAATTGGTACAGTTACTTATTTTTACCTAAAGAAATCAGCCTATTGTCCCATCACATCACATTTAGGGGGTTTCTTCTTTAGTTCCAGAGTTTTTTTTGAAAAGGTCCTATAACCTATTGTCTTTCATATGTTTATAGGACCTAATCAAACTGTTGTTCCGCAACAGACAAAACGCGAAAAATATTAACGACTTTTTTGAAAAGGCGGCAAAGAATCGGCCATTAGAGGTTGAACAATAGGACAAGTACTGTCAGAACAAAAAACAATCAATTTATGGGTTATCTACAACCACTTAGCTTAGATCATCTAAGTTATGTAAAATAGATAAGTTACTTAGGAAAGTACGTAACTTATTACGGCCGTCATCCACAATCAACTTAGAAAACTTGCTGGGCTGATATACGTTGCTATGCAGTTGTTTGTTTACCTTTACCGTAGATTTTGAAATTTTTCAATCCATAAGTCAAGTTTCTAATTTCTAGATTAAATTTTCAAAACAACCTATCCCTCATGGGTTTCATATGCAGATAGGGCCTTTTGAAAATTTAATCAAATTTTGATTACTTTTCCATTATAGAAGATCAGATTCATTGATTCGGGGTCGGAGGCCGTGTTACGCTCCATACAAAAAATTTAAAATTTGTATGGAAATTTGGTTTAGAGGAGGAAGAAGGTCTAAAAATCCGTTTTTTGTGTTACGTAATAAGAGAACGCTCCCTAAGTACAATTTTCTAAGCTAAGTGATTGTGGATCTTGTAGATAGCCCATAAAATGCTGAGAAAAAGGCAAAGCATATTTGTCTCACACATAAGGCTACGAGTTAATTTTCCGAGCAAACAAGCTATTTCTTTGTTGCATATTTTTTGTTTTAGTAAAACACATGATTTAAAACAGAACTGCATGATTTACTCAAAAGTGTATTTTAAAAAAGAAAATCATGAAGTTATTTGTAAAAAAAAGTAGCTGGAAATTACAAGATAACTCTACTTAACCTCTTGAGTAAGCTTCTACATTAAAAATATAAAATTGTTTTTTCCTACCAATGCTGATTTTCAAAAGCATTGGATTAAAAAAAATCTTATCTGAACACAGAAACCATTTTTTGTAAAGTGACTTTTAAACATAATCGTAAAATGACACAAAAGGGACGAATCGAGGCAGTTTTTACTTTTTGTTTTCCCCAATTCATAGATTTTTTGTTGATTTCATTTAAAAAGTGTCCTTATTTTTTTAAGATTATTTGATGATTCCAGCAGCAACAAGGGAGTTACCAGCAATAAAACATGATTAAATTTGTAAATTTCTCTCCACGGTGTTGACCGAATTATGTGCTGTAGACACCGTCACTGAATAATACATATTTCTTGAGAACTCTCCGAGCATTAAAAATGCCATTCTAGCATCTGTTGGTCTACTAACCGGCATTCGGAATATGTACCCAATAAATAATGCAAAATTGGCCATGTTCTCGAAGCTCTGGACAGGGAATTCTCAGCGGCATTCCCTTCAACCCCTATCATCATCGACTGCCATGAAATAAGCTTGTTCTCACACAGCAATAAAGAACACCGGGAGCTTTGCACTTTGCAATGTGATACACCACCTTGACATGGTGCCCTTAAGCGGAGCTTTATTATTCATGAGGTTCGCTCTCTACGACAGGATAACAGTTCAATAAACAACAACAGCAGCAGCAACAAATGAAACAATCCTCAAATCTCCCGAGCTTCGGAGATCTTGGTTTGTAACGTATACAAATAGTCACCACTCTACTACTCGAAATAGATGGCATAAATGGTTGCAACGGCAAACAGGCTCGGCGAAGCGTCGTAAATACAGGACACGTAGCTATCCTTTTCCGGATCCCACAGGAACTGGGCTATTGATTTCATGCCCTGCATGTACCGTTCGCCCATCGTAACGGTCACCACCAGTTTGTACCTGGAACGAGCAACAAAACCAACAGGAAGATACATCAGAAAGATGTTGTGCACTAGAACATGGTAAACGTTGGCAAGCCAACATCAGAAGTGTTCTCTTCGAAACAGAGTTGTTGAGTTGAGGCTTTCATCTGACACCAGCTCCCGAAAGCGTTTTCCAATCCCGATAAAATCTCGCCCCATGCGTGCAACGACCTTTCTCCAACCCGCATCTGTACTCTCGCCGAGAACTTTTAACCCACGTCGCTAATTTACAAAAGTTGAACAAGGCGACGCTACCGCCATCGGGAAAAGTTTAAGCAAGAAAATTTCCACCTTCTTCTCCCGCATGGGTGGGGGAAAATTTCCGCACCGCACAGATCGAATCAGCAAAATGTTTGTACTAATCAGAAACAAGTAAAAATCAAGATCCGCCCTGGTGCTGGCGATGATGGTAGGAGATGACGACATCCACCAGGACGACGACGACGACATGCCAAAGAGCATACGCCACGTAGAACATGGCATTTACTGGGGTGCAAAAATTAAATGCTCGAAAAAGTATCTACAAAAATAACATAAGAAACAATGAATAAAAAATAAACTTCAGCTATAAAATTGTATACGGTTATTAAGAAGAAAAAAAACAATACAAAAAAAACTTGAAAATTAAATGGCAACTTTAAATAAAATAAGCCCCCCAGTGTAACCGTACAGCATCACCGTACAGCAATCAACACCGAGGAAAACCCCAGAAAAGCTGCAGCACAACATAAGCTTGTTTTACAACGATATATAGATTAAGCTACAAACAAGGCAAGGCATTTTCGCCGGCAAAATCGAACGAGCCGTCGTCGACAGCAGCAGCAAACAGCAAGATTATGTTTCTTTGCTCAAGAACGAACGACGAGAGCACACACACACACACAAAACATATTCTTCGTTGTACAGGGAAAGGGGGCAGAATTCCTACTCATTACGATGTTTAGGAACTACCGTGCGTCTCCATCACCACCCCCTCAGCAGCAGCAAAGCTTTCATTTATGGGTGTACTGGTAAGCGAACAAATTCTAATTAAAATTCAATTTCGTAAACGTTGTCTGCTCATTAAATTATCCAAGTTCGACAGCAGGCATGGAGCATGGATTTGTGTGTATTGGCAAATTGAGCCCCGGGGTATTTACGGGTTGTACTTATAGTTTCATGAGCAGTGGCTGGTGATGAAGTTCTGCTGAAGTTTTAAACGTTCCTTTGGTGGAAGTGCTCTCTCGTTTGGAAGCGGTGATTATGTTCAATTAAGTTTTTACGTGTACGTCACAAACGACTGGGGATGATGTGGAAAGTGTGGTTTGTGAAAACTTTTTAATAAATTGAATTCGGGCTAAAAATAGACTCAATTTATGACTAGGTATTCAGCGATTTTGGATAACTAAATTTTTGGAAAAGGTTCACGAAAAAGAGGTCGACAGAGTTTGTGAAAATAACCCAGGACTTAAACCAAAGATTGTTTTATTGAATTCTGAAAATTCAGAACCAGCACACATCGACATTCCAACTACCCGTATTGATATTTAAGGTGCCATATTCTTCAAGCAGTTTTTCCATCCTCGTCTTCATCGAGATCAAATCGCAATTTTCCGAGCTAATGCGCCTCGGTACAGAACTGAGCATCGATAAACTTCATCAATCCAATTTCGAAAGCAAGCACACCAGGAGCGGTTAATATTTTCCTCGGTAGTAAACATCTTCTTGATGGTTGCAACGTTCGTGCAACTAAATCTCACGTTTCTACAGCCGTTGTATCCACCCCGAGAGTAAGTACACACTTTGAACAGTCAGCGTGCTCAACAGCAGCCAGGATCAACCGGTATTGCATAAAATATTGCACCAACACACACACACACACGCTTACTGCTCCGGTGGTACCCTCGAGGGAAATTTCCTTATAAAGTGCAATCTACCACCCCTCGGAACGTGTGTTGCAAAGCCGCACATGTGTGTGTGTTTGTGTACAATTGCGCCCCTCTACTTCTCAGCCATTTCAGGCTCGTAAATCTCCAATCTTACCACCATTCAATTTCTCCGAAGCAATATGTATGCAACGCATCAGCTGTGTCCCAGGGTTTAAACCAGTGGTTCTTACAAACAAACAATCAATTATCTTAGTTGTTGATTATCCCGTGCAACACTACTTTGCATACAAGACGAGTTACGAACATTTAATTGTTCTAAAGATGTTATTTTAAAAAAATTAATTAGTTTCTTTATCTAAATTTATTTTTCCACATTAACTTCATATTATATCTTTTACTAATTGAATTTTAGAAATATTAAAATAAAGATTATTGAAAAATGTAATATCTTTTTCCTAAAAAAAAATACTGTTTGTCAACTTATATGTCACTTTTCAGTTTGACTTTGTCAAATCAACGGGTTACAAGCTAATAAGTGAGCAATCCTCTACTTAATCGACCGATTTTGTTAATTTTTCACTATGACCAAAGAAGCCATTTTGTGTCACTGTCTCCATGCAATTTTTGCAGCTGCCCATATACAATTGGTACATAAATACTTGTTCGAAAATCGGTATCTTTTGATGGAATTTTCTGATCGATCTGGTGTCTTTTGCTGTTAGGTCACTAATAATGATAAAAAGTAATAACAATAATGACTCATAGGGTTAGTGAATTTTCATGATTTCGTGGACAGCGTGAAATTTGTGAAATTTTAAGATTTTCGTTAAATCCAGTGGAATTTATCAATTTTCTCAAATCAATTCTTTGAAATAACAACATAATAAATATTTCATCCATAAGGGCATATTAAATAAATTTTATTAGTATTAAATAAAAAGCGTGATATGAAACATTTAAAGAGTTGTTGGCAAAACATACATTAACAAAAAATTGTTACCAAATTTACTAAAAAGTGAATGCTGCTGTTGTGTTAACAAAAATCTGTAAAAACGAATTCTCGGAATCATCAACCTATCACAAGCATGGTAAATATTAACAATTATTTATTTGATTGCAGTTATTCTTTCATCAAAAAGTACTGATTTGTACAAATTTTGGCTTTGTCAACCAAAATTTTACTGAACAAGTAAATTGTGATAATTTTTTTAAAGATTTCACAGATTTTTTTTTCAATTTAGCAATATTTCCATTCGCGATAATAATAATTAGATTTCTTTTTATAATTTAAAAGGTATAATTTTAAAAGACATTTTAAGATCCAAGCTTGGTTTTTTCAAGATTAAATTAATAGAATTATTGATTTTTAAAATCACATTTTAAGCACATAACTGTTTTTCAGAGTTCTGTTTAATTTTCACGATATTAGATTTTTTGAGTAGATATTGGAAATTAAAAAAAACACTTTTTTTGTTCTGATTTTGATTTTCAATATAGTTATTAAAATGTGAGATGAAAACCTTTAAAAATCTACTCTACTGTCGCAGAACATTCAAGTTATTTTAATCATTTTGACAGGACAAGATGTTAAATGTTGCTGTACAATGAAATTCAATTAAATGTAGAAGCAATTCAGCTATTTTTTTTAACTTTATTAGTCGAATATTTAAAAAAAATCAGTTCCATAACTGAGAATACACATGCCCTACATTTCGTTTCAAAATATATATAGATCAAATTCATAAACCACGTGGAAACTTTTTTGGAAATGAAGATATTTTTTGGCCTATTGCAATATAAAATAAAATA
The DNA here is from genome assembly GCF_016801865.2 of Culex pipiens pallens. Lineage (NCBI taxonomy): Eukaryota > Metazoa > Arthropoda > Insecta > Diptera > Culicidae > Culex > Culex pipiens. The sequence continues at coordinate 54,445,393 of NC_068939.1, forward strand.
AAGCATAACAAGTAGTTTCTGTAATTTTAACATCAGATGTTCAAAGTTATTTTAACGTTTTTCACGTTCCGCGAAATTTCCGTGAAATTTGATGGTTTGAAATTAGGGGTCCCGTGAAATTTGCAATTTTTGAACGTGAAAAATCACTAAGCCTACTTATAACCTTTAAAATCCATCTAATTTGGTCGATCCAATTACGAGTAGGGTAGAGTAGTCATCAATGAGACACGGGGAACAATGATAAAATGGCTCGCACAAGTCGTAGTTTCAACCAATCAGGCTCATATTTGGGGGAAAGGTGTGTCTACTGGATACATGTCTGCCATAATAGTCGCTTTGGTTATGGACGCTCCCTTGAAAAGTTATTCATAAATGTTTGATTCTGGGGTGTAGAAGTAAATAATGGCCAAAAAATACTTTTTCGCTCGTAGGCTGCCATTTACACCAAAACTAATATTTCTTCAAATTTCTTTCGACGTTCCATAGGGATTGAGTTGGGCTACAATGTCCTTTCATTAGGTTTGGCCAGAATCCAGAGCAGTCTCATTGTTCCCCACTCATTTCAGCCCATGGGTAACAATGAGACACTTTGATTTTTCTTCATTAAACTTTTCAAAATCTATGGAAATCTTTCAAAACATGAATTAAAAGCGATTTTTGGCATATTTATAGAGTTTTAACTTCATTTAACAAAAAATACAAAGTTATTTGGTATAAATAGGGGAACTATACCCTTTCTAAGCCTATTTCTATTATCGGCCTATCAGCACTTTGATCATGAATTACAGCTTTCATAAAGTGTTTTTGACTGTTCCAAAGTAATAAATAGCTCAAAGAAAAGTGAGCAGTTGATACATCTGAAAATGTCGATTTAATAGCGCTTAGATTGATTAAAATGGGTATATTTCCCCTATATGGATTTTACAAAATTTAAATACTTTTTAATATAACTTTTGTTAATTAAAGTTTTATGTTGTCAAAATTGCTCTAAAATGTTCAAGGCAAGTCACCTGCAATGGAACAATACAAAAACATGATGTTTACTAGAAAAATGTTGATTTTCGTAGAGTGTCTCTTTGTTCCCCAGCTGTCTCATTGTTCCTGCCAAGTGCGTCTACAATGAGACAGTTGAATAACTCTGGCTGTAGATGTCGGATCGATCTCATATTTTGGTCAATGTTAGAACACATTAAAAGAAAGAAAATGCAACAAAAAGCTCATTAAAACATGCTGATGAAAAAATTAGGAAAATCGTAGAAAGTTGAAAACCAAAAGTGTCTCATTGATGACTACCCTACCCTAATGTAAATAAACGTAAAAAAATCTCGATTTTGCTCTGGGCGTGAAGGGGTTAATATATATCCAAAATAGCATAAGAACCACTGATCTAAGCACACTTTACGACACGGATTCCAAACTAGACGGAGCCCATCTGTTTCCGCGCTTTAGTTTCGATTTTACGACAGAAAAACAAGAAAAACACGAAAGTGGCCATAAAACTCACCGATCAAAATTCAGCTCCTTCACTTTGGCCTTGACGTCCTCGCAGATCTGCTGGCACAGGGACGGCGCAAAGTACGAGCTGTACTCCACACCCTGCAGTGCCTTGTCCAGAGCTTCCCGCAGGATCACCTCGCAGGCGGCCCGATTGAAGGGGTTCTTCGAGTCGAGCCTGTACGTCGGCTGAAACTTCAACGCTGGCGGAGTATCCGAAGCGACCATGGCACAAATGGGCGGCGGAAGTGGCACGTTGTTCAGCACTTTGAGGTTCGTGATGGCCAGGCTAACCTTGCCCAGGTTGCTGCTGTTGGCCCGGTACCGGTTGGTGATGCTGAACGCTGACCCAAAGAACCGACCAGATTTCGGACCCGACAGGGCAGAACTCACATTTGGGGCGGTTTTGCGTACCGCTAGTGCTGCCGTCGCTGTTGTCAGACCGATTGACGGAATCGTTGTGACCGCGACCGGGGCCACCGAGGCTGTTCCGGCCGTAGTAGCACCAGCAGCATTGGCGCCAGTTTGCTTTAATTATGTACCAGTCACGTGTCACGGCCCAACCGCACACCAGTCACGACGACGACGACAACCAAGAAATAAATAACAAGATGTAAGGATAAAACTTTTAATCAGTAGCAATATTTAAAAAAGAAAGCGAAAAGAACAAATTACCTCCATTATGAGGCCGGAATGTTGTTCCGAAGAAGGTCGCCGCCGATTCCGCGCAACGTCACTGATGATGCTCCACGTGGGACGAAGCAAAGCCAGCAGCACTCTAATAAATAGTCCTTTGTCATGCTCCCCGCGAGCGGCCGGGCGAGCGTTTCTTTTCTTTTCTGGAAGGAAAATGGGCGCAAAACTTTTCCAAACACACTTGATTTTCCACGCGCGCAAGCATCGCGCAGGGAGTTCTTGAGGAAGGTTAGGGGGGTTTTCGCGTTTCTGGGGGGAGGGATTCGGAATGGAACAAACAAGGGCCCAATTGGGTGCCCTTTTATTTAGGGGAAAATTGGTTTTCAGTATGTTGGCTGTTGAGAATTTTTGTATTTATTGCAGCAATTTATCTTTCATATTTTATTTTATTCAAAATATACAGTATAAAATTAAAGAAAAGTTTTCAGATTACTAACTATTACCTGTTCATCATGTAGTTTATATTTGTCAAATATTTTTCTATTTTTATGAAATGAGAAATGACGTGAATGAATTCGATGATTTCATAATTATTTTTTCTGAAGCAAACTTGGCCGAAAAATTGCCGAATTGTAATTAAATCTTTGACAGCCTTAAACGTTTGTTTTTCTTTTTTATTTGCTTCAGAATCTCAATTTCTCCTTCGTCCTAATTTTTCCCCATACAATCTGCATGGGCACCAAATCCATGTGAAGGACGAACCATTCCCAGGGGCTCAAATCACCCTCACCCTACCCCATTCCACCGAGGGCGGTAAGGGGTTAACATGCAAAAAGCGTGGCGAAGACACACCATTACGAATCAAAAAGTATACAGTCAATGTAGTGGTGCAGAGGGCAACTCTGGCTGTTGTTTTTTCGTTAATCTCAGAGTGAGTAACTGAAGCTGAATTTGGATTATTTTCATACTTTTGGATGATTTTCTGAATATTGAAAATTAGCAGTGAGCTTAGCTTATTACTTGGTTACACTTGAAAAAACATTGAAAAGCTATTGAAAAAAGAAGTCAAAATGTGTCATTTTTGGTCCAAGTACCCTATGCTTCAGGCGAGGAAGGAAGTGGGTGGTTTGAAAATACCAGGTCTAACAAAACAGCTGTCTGTATGTCTACTGCAGACATTTGAATTATGGCAATTCTGGATTCATTCGTGGGTATTCGTCCTTCAGGTTAGAAGAACGAAGCGCAACTGACAGAAAAGTATTGCAATTTGAGGGAATTTAACTAAGCTTCAATATTTAGAAGATTTTTAAATAGCTTTTCATGACAAATTCAATAAAATTTCAATTAACTCAATTTTTTTATTAAATATCAGCTCAACCCTCTAAGTTTGAATTTTTAATTAAGTTAAACTGCTCGCATGTTCTGGTGAAATCAGGGGTTTCTTAAGCAAACTTGGTAAGCCCCTGAACAATGCACCAAGACCAAACAAGCAAAACTTTACTCTCCGATAGGCCGTTTGGTCGATACTGTTTGGAAAACCGAGTGGCATTAGCCGCAAACCACAGACACACGTCAGTCACAGCCAGCCTGCCAGATCCGGAGGAACTGTACCGTAATTGGTTTTGCGTTGGATTGATCGGATGTGAATTTAGGTTTGTTTTCAGTGAAATAATGTGTACATTGGAATGCCACTACAAGAAATAAATTTGCGGCCCAAAAAAGAGGAAATGCTTCAAAATTAAACCTTTCACCCGTACTTGAACGGGCAGATCCTCTGACAAATTAAAGAACGCTTTTCAAATGGATGTTAAAAGTTCAAGGTGTCAAAGTGGATCGAAACACGCTTTAACCTTTGAAAAAATAATTGTTTGGCATGTTAAACAGCCCTCCAGAAAAAAAACTTTTAAATTTTCATGGAAATACATAAATATCCAAAACCACCATATTAAATCGGCTTTTCATGCTAACCATTTTTGGACAGCTGAGTTCAACAAATGTTTTTCAGTTAATATTATTCTAATTTTCGGAAACAAAAAGAATTAGTTTTTAGCTGTAGGAAATGCAACAAACATTCAGAAGTGATAAAAAAATCGCGATATTTTTTAAAAATAAACAAAGCAAGCTGTTAGAAACGTTTAATTCTATTGTAATTGTGAAATTGAATTTTCCATCGGAAAATAAAATAAATAACACGATTTTTAAATTTGGCTTTATACACAAAATATTGAATTGCGCTATACAACTATAAAATCAAATAATTTTCCAATTTCTAATAAATTCGGCAACACTTGTATCTTTGCTCAAAGTTGCCGTTAACTTCGCAAATTTATTCGCGATTTTTTTTTTCATTTATGTCCCTCGACTCTGACCAAAGTCAAGGGGGGGGTGGGGAGGGGCAAAAATATAAAAAAATATATTGAAATTACGAGCCATGGTTTCAACATTTTAATGAAAAAAGCGTTTTAAAATGCATTATACACCGGTCCAGTTGTTTTGCCATCATTAGTTTCCAAAATATCTAAGTATTGACGAAAATTTTATTTATTGCGAAAAAATTTTTTTTTTGCGGAGCTGTACATTGGAATTTAATAAAAAAAATTCAAAACATTTTTAAACAAGCCCAATCATTCTAAATATGATTATCAATGCAGAAAATGCATTTTAGATTTTTTCAGTTGATTAGACTTCTATTTTCATGGAAATTTTGAAGTTTTTTCGAAAAATAGTTGTTTTGCCCCCTGATTTTTCAGACCAATTTTGAAGGAGGGGGGGGGGGCGACATAAACATTGAAAAATATTTGCAACGGCCTTATTTTTTTTAATTTGGGTGCCAAATTGTCCCCTAAAGGAGTCAAAGGAGTCATTTTGCATCATTAGATTTTCCATACAAGGCTCCATACAATTGGGCAGGTCATAAATTCTGTATTTTGAGAAGGGATTTTCTCAACGTTGTAGGTAATGATTAGAACTTTTCAGACTTCAGACTTACACGGATTTTTTTTTTTTTTTTGTAACTAAAAGTTGAATTTCCAAAATGCGTTTTTATTTTCGATTTTTTTTTATATTTATATAAAAACGAAGTTGACTTTATAGCTGTCGGCCACCATTGCTAGTACCAACCACTAGTGTCTTCCTTTTTAACTATACAATGACTTCGCCGCCCTGGGCTCCTAAGTGTATGAAAATATGGCACGGAGCGACGGCGCCGAATACCCATATTTACACAAAGAATTTTAGAGCGCCCGCCGCGGGATTCGAACCGGCGACCTCTGGATTGTGAGTCAGTGAATTGTGAGTAAGGGGATGTATATATATTTTTTAAATAGTGTTTTTTTTTAAACATATTACATCTGGGTAAAAAAAAAATGATCTTTTTTTTTGATAAATTGTGCTGTTTTTATCCCCTTCCCGCCCAGAGCAAAATCGAGATTTAACTGGTTCGACCAAATTTGACAACATTTTAATGGTTATTATTTAACATTCTATATTAACTAATGCAGGTTGAAGCAGGTGAAAAAAATGAATGGTTGCAGAGAAATTTAATTTTGAATCCAAAAATTAGTGTTGCTCTGGAGTAACCATGGGCGTTAGAGGGTTAAGTTATAGCTACTTTAAGGTTTAAATTTTTGTTTTATTAGGTTTTTTTAGTCGAAAAAATAATTCTTGACAAAAGCACCTCTGATAAATAATATTTTTGAACAGCTGAGGAAAAATTCTGTAATTTTCTCCCTGGAACTTTGAAAAAAGGGCAATAAGTTTTTAAGATTCATCCTTACAAAAAAAATCGAATCGATGACAATGAATTTCGTTATGTGTAACCGTATTAGCCTGCAATTTTCAACTGACGATATCTCGTAAAGAATTAATTCGATGTTAAAATTTTAAACTTTTAAGAAATTTTCTGATCTCATCAATAGAAATAGTTCAACAAAAATTAATTTGGTTTTGAAATTATTTTTATTAAAAAAAATCGCAAAAGATTGTGTAGAAAAAATTATTTGTCGAAGTGATTAGACCTCAAGTCTCTTAGATAAAGCCACACAAAGAAGATAAATGGGATAATTAATATCGAAAAGCAAATATGTCACAAAATACACAAAGTTATTGGAAAACATTAGCAAATAAAGACTCAACTTACCATAAAATATGTGAGTATATGTTATCTTTGCAATTGATAAAATTATTTCAATGCCTTTAGTCCACCAGTCCACCTGGCATTTCCAATTTCGCAACAACCAACAAAATCATCCAAAACCCCTTGCCCGTGAGTATAAACCACAGGTGAACGGAAAAGGATAATAGAAAAAGGGTCCCTCCATTTAGCCACAGAAATTACTTTCACCCAATAACATTATTTCGCCCCCATCAGAAAGAGGCCCACTCTGCCCGAGGAAAAAAAACGAGCTTTCTTTCCCATCACCATCGGCACAAATTGCGCGCGTCATGGCGCCATTTCCGATTTTCACTTTTCCCAAACAACAACAACAACAAAAAAGCCCTCTAATATCGGTACACAAACATTGCTCCACTCTCGTCCGGAAAGTTTTTTTTTTTTTTGTTCTGTTCTGTTCACTTCCTTTCAATACAGTTTTTGTACGCCCACCCACGACGTGTCGACTTTGCCCCCTACGCGGGAGGGAAAATTATGTTTCACCCTTCTTGAAAGAGGAAAAATGTGTGAAAAAGAAGGAAGCCCACCCCTCAATAACCACCGGAACCACGGGAAATTCGCTCACGAACGGGGAGAAAAAAAAACCTGTTGAAGAGCTAGAGGAGTGTGCGCCGCGTGTGTAATTATGTGAAGTATTAAAAATTGGTCATTTAGAGGTTTCACAACCCTTGGTCCTTGGGAGTTTTTCACCCCTCTGAAAGGTGCTAGACTGATAGAGATGGTGAGAAAATGTACACTGCACGGGTGAAACTTTACTGTAATGACTCCATTCAGTGCAAAGAACGAATTTATAGTTTTATTCTAAACTTTTTTGCAGGGCTGTGGAGCCGGAGTCGAAGTCGGAGTCAAAGTCGGAGTCGGTTATTTTTTTTTGAGCTGGAGTCGGAGTTGGAGCAGGAGTTGGAGCGATGTTATCTGACATTTACACAATTTATGAACTAATTTATTATTCAGTATTTGTTATAATGCAGGTTAATTCTCAAAACCCAAAACAATGTTTTAAAAAAAATAGTATCGCGAGTAACGCGTAAATTTTTTTTTTCAATTAATTTTGTTTGGTTCAAGATATTGATCAGATGCTATTATATTTTCAAAGCAAAGCACGATAGCAAATGTCTTGGAGGTTTTAAGTAGATCATTTTATTTTTTTTTTTTCGAGGGAAAATAGTTACAAGTTACATAAACCTTACAACTTGTTTCCCTCGAAAAAAAATAATGAGAAATTTCTACAAATAATAATAAACACTGTTTTTTTTTAAATCGAAAGAATAAAGGTTCATTATCAGTACTTAACAAAAATAATGTTTTTGTTTTAAACATTTGTAAAATTGACATAAATTATCAACATTATGCTCATTTTGCATGTAAATAAAAAAAATAAAAGTGTCGTGTTGAAAACATTTGATACTGACAAAAAAGTTCAAAAATAAGTTACAACTAATTTTGAAATAATCATATAATTTATTAGATAAAACGATTACCTCAATGGTTACAATTTCTCTACAAAACTCATAAAGTGTTGATTCTTTAAAAACATCGTTAAAACAAGGCCTAGAAATATTTTGTTAAATACCAGAAGTCGAGGTGACATTGATAGAATTTTAATTCATTTTTCTAATATTATTAAATTGGTAAGAATTTTCTCATGATTTTTTTGTTTAAAGTGTGTACTGGGCTGGATCACACAATGTCCATTTACGTCTTTTCTAATTTCAATAGAGCTTTTTAAAAAATAGTTACGTTGAAAATTGTTTATTTCAAAACCAGGGTAACTTTGATAGTTACTGTGTTTCTTTAAAATTTCAGCCTAAAAGTCTGCAAATTGATTTTATATGTCAAATCGATCATGAAGGCTAGTTTTTTTTTATTGTTTCATTTGAAAGAATAAACAATTAAATATGTGTTTAGCTGGTTTATGATCTTTTGATAAAATGAATGTAAATTTAAAGTAGTTAAATAAATAGTTCCAATTTTTCAAAAAACAAAATCCAAATTTACTTATATTTTTGTGCTGAAAAAGCATTTAAATCAGAATATATTTTTGATTTTTGTTTCAATAACGCGTAAACTTATTATGGATGTTTGCTAAAGAATCCGATTATGCAGTCAATTGTTGCGGTTTAAACCCAATTGAATTGAAAACAACATGACACTAGGAGTATTTAAATAGTCCTATTTATCACTGTATTCATAATTCCAGGTATCTAATTAACTTTTGAAACATTTCAAAATGTGGGAAAACTACATCTTTAGATACTCTACCATGCTTAGTATGTTTCCATACCATTATGTTTGAATATAATTTGTACTTATCATTTTGCAAAACAAAAATTCAACCTATCAATGTCACCTCGAACATCATCATTTTTCACCAAAACAAACTTAAGAATGTGATAAAGTCAAAATCGTAAGATTGCATAAGATTTTTTTTCGAATATTTAATTGTTTAAAAAATTTAAAGTCAAAGTTACGTTCCAAATCGGAAATTAGTCAGTTATTTTCAGATATAGTTGATAAAGTTGATGCAGCGCTCATTGAGGACTTTTATAAACTTAGCTAGACAGCAACATTAATCGTAATTTTTCTGTCCCAAAATTGAATTATCTAAAGTTAAATTTTGCCGAGGACTTGAGATATTTTAGTCTGGACTGTACATGTAATGACAAACATCTTTTTAAGGGGTTACATACATGTAGAAAATCATATAATTTCATATTTTAGAAAATTTATTAAATCTACTTAAAAGATGATTTTCAATCACTCCTGAAAGTTTCATAAAGATATTTCATGATTAAACTGAGTAAAAGACGATTTACGCTCAAAATTTGGCCATGCGCAAAGCGAACTGTCAAACTTTGTGAGCGTTTTTCTCTGAACACCGAGTTGATTTACGGGTGCCACGATATCTCGAGATGGGATGGACCAAATTGGCTGAAATTTGAGGTGAAGACTTGCAAGACATATTCCGTGTGCATGACGAAGCCCGATTTTGAAAATTTTGTATTTTAAAAAAAATACAAAAATCAAATACTGGCGATTTTTTATATGGAAAACAGAAATATTTTTATCATTTTTTCAAATAGTTTTTTTGAAAATCGGGCTTCGTCATGCAAACAGGACCGGTTTAACGAGGCTTCACCAAAATTTTGAGCCGATTTGGTCAAAGCAGTGTGGAGATATCGTGGCACCCGTTTTTTGAAACTGCTAACTTAAAATAGCTATATCTCGGCAATTATACAACCAAATGTCTTCAAATTTATTTTGATAATAGTTGAAAATATATATTTTAATGCCCTGAAAACAGATTTAAAAATAGTTTAAGTGTGTGCTCAAACCAACCTCAAACATTTTTGCCGATTTACATGTATGTAACCCCTTAAAATAACGCAATCAAACACAGTAAAAAAGTTGAACGAACACGTTTTAAAAAATATTCAGAAAACTAATCTAGATTTAATTTTACACATTTGTAGATTATACCTGCTTCACTGAAATGTCAAACTTTACGTAAAAATACTTTACATCCTTGCATTCTGTTTACTTTTTTATAAACTTATAGCTTTTATGATACAGTATTTTTAACTTAAAAGTTTTCTAGTCGGCAGACGATAATCATTTCAAGCCATATTATCAAATAACAGTTTATTAGCTGACATTGATTATATACCTTCTTTTACTTGAAAGCTTTCCAGGGGTTTAAATTTGAATACTGTCCATTAATCATGATTCAAATTCATCCTGCAACTGTTAGTGTCAACATGGTGTCGATTTTGATAACTTCATTGGTGGCATTGAACGCATTGCTAGTAGCTTGCAAAGTACTATATTCCACCGAAGTAGTAACTTACGTTGAATCTCTAATCCTTCACATGGCCGAGCAAAGATCAGGTGCATTCAATTGCTGGTTTTTGAAATTTTCTTCCGATCCTACCCAGGAAACAGCTTTGGACGCGATAGCAACTTCTCAGAGCCTTGACATGGTGCCAAGAAAATTGCTCCATACTGCAGGGAATTTACATGTTGCGATTCACCCAGACCCTTCGCTGATGGTGGTGTACTGTGAGAGTTACAAGAAGTTTTACTACAATTTGCAGTATTTTCTCGCGGTCAACGAGTTTCTTGTGTCGATGAAGGTTATTGCGTTGCATGACACTTCCGTTGGTGATGAAATGATCTATTTCGTGAATGCATTTTATACGACACATTATTACAACACGGTACATATTTCAGTTAATAGGTTAAAGGTGAGCTATTTCCTTGCCTACAGGCAACAGTACAAAACGCTTCAGTCCGTAACAGTGGATGGGGTGTTTGTTGATCAAACCGCAGATCTCACAGGAATTACCTTGCGAATATCGACCCTTCACTACCCTTCGCATACAAGAGATGATCTTTTAAGAGACTCCAATACGGAGTGGGTTGTGAATACAATTAAAAGTGTTCATGGAGGGTATATTTTAGCCACGATAGACGCCAATCGATCAAGCATTACTACGCTTCAGAATACTTTGTATTATTTCACCGAAGATATCTTTTACGACTTTTGCTTAATTCGCACAGTTCCACTGGAAGGACAGGTTCGCCCGTTCTACTTGCAGTCGTCACTTCCGTACACAATGGCGGTGGCTGCTCCCAAGGGACATCGTCTCACAGCGCTGGAAATCTTCCTGCTTCCGTTTGAGCTGGAGGTTTGGTGCACTTTAATCGCACTGCTAGGAATGTGCTGTGCCGTGATGATGTTCTGTCCAATTCACTTCGAGAACGATCTGATTCTGCATCCATTGTGTGGCTTTGAGAAGAAGTGCCTCGACAAAGTCCCTCGTATGGAACAATTCGTTCTCATTTCACTGATAATGTTCTTCTTTCTACTTACCAATGCGTTCGAGGCAAAGATTATTGCGCTGATGACGAGCATCCCTTCCACGCCAGATCCGCGAACCTTGGAGGATCTCATCCGGCAGAATATTACTATACAACACGCGGCAACCACCGATAATTTCTTCTGGGAAAGCGAATCGCTTCAAGCGAAGATCTTCACATACGATCCAAACGACAGACAGTTCCAGAACCGATCGGAGATCAGGCGGAACTTTAACCGGAAACGTGGCTTCTCCGGAGTGCTGGGCGAGATCAAGTACGCCATCAACAACCCCGACGAGTACGACTTTGAGTCAGACCAGAGCAGGTTCGTCATTCTTGATCAATTTGCTCTGGGGATTCGGATTGCGTTTCACTTTTCCGGCTATCGGAACCCACTGGTTCCGAGGTTGGAACGTACTCACAGAGCGTTTTTTGAAGCTGGTTTGCTGGATTTTTGGGATCGACGCAAAATTCAGTATAGCTTCGGGGTGATGCATCTCAATCGGGTTTCTGCCAGTTTGCAACAGAAGATAGCGAACAGACGAGATCTGGGGATGCTCGAACTGGAACTGGCCTGGTACGTGCTGGCCATTGGAAGTGGTTTGGCGGGATTGGTTTTTGCTTTGGAGCACGGAATGATTTTGCTGCTAACTTTGAAGAAAACTGCACTGCATAGTAAACGGCGTGGTTAGTTAGAAGCAAAGCGGAAATAATGTTTGAATATTGCACGAAAAAGTTTGCAGTTTGCACTTAAATCCACCTTGAATGTATCTAAATCACAAAGTGAGAAAAAGTTGCACATGATTGTTTTGAAGCAATATAATAATCTATACAGATTATTGAAGGATCTTCGGATAATCAAATCAATCAAAATATGGAAAACGAAAAAAAAAATGTTTTTAGTGAGTATTGCGGAATAAAACGTAACTAGACATCGCCCTTCTTTAGTATCTTGAAAAGTTTTCAAACTTTGAAGATACTTCGAGATTTTCAAAATACAAAAATGCAGGTGATCTCCGGTAAATTGGACCATATTTTTCCTCCTTCTGACAGTCAACATATTGTTGATTATTAGACAAATCTGGATCTTTTGCAACCAGATAAATCAAATTTGGTCAATTCTACCAAAAATACTAAGATTTCAGGAAAAAATTGGTTAAAACTTTGGTTAAGTTTTAATAATTTAATGACTACCAGAGCGTTAGTTAGCTGAGAAGCTTTTTGTTGTAATATCTCCTTGCCTTTTTTTTTTTACTTACCACTTAACCCTCTACTGCCCAAATTTTTTTATTCCGAAAATTTTTTTTTTCCCGTGTTCAGGAGGTCATTTTGAGCAACTTTTGTTCTACGAAAAACTTTACTTCTCTTGTTTTATGTTTTTCTTGTTTCAATTTTAGTATTTTAATTTGCATTTATCTTGTTTAGTTTATGTTTGTTTTTGGTAGTATTTGGCCTACTCTACCACGTCCTATCATTACATTTTGCCTATCTAATTTTTTCATGTTTTTACAGTAACTTTTTCAATTTTTTGCATGTTTTTCACATTTTCTGCTATAAAATGGATTCAATCCCAGACGGACCCGGTGACATTTTTCGAGACGAGATTTGTCTGACTACGCCTTCTATCGGATGGGGAAGTAAAACGTCGGTCCATTTGCGTAAAAGAGGTTTTGGGTGACTCACCACACATAACTTTCGGACGTCTAGAAATGAGCAGAAACTTGCAACAGAGACCACAAAAGATCCGGGGGTCGTTTAAGTGGATGACTTTGCTTTTTGCTATAAAATGGAACCATTATCATTTAAATTGTAAATAAATGCGTAGAGGCATAGTCTGGGGCACTAGAAAAATTACTGCATACTTCTTTTTACTAAAAATATAGGAAATGTTAGTAAAAAACACAGCCAAAGTTGACCCCTAAAAAATTACATTTTTTAAAACATTGGCAAAGTCTCATAAAACAAGTCAAACTTCAAACCCTAAAATTTTCCAAAATTTCAAAAGTTCTTCTTTCCAATGCTTTTTGAAGATCAAAAATTGGTTGAAAAATTGATTTTTGGCGATTTTTTAAATCGAAGCCCATCTAGAGGCGGGGTTGGGTTGTAGAGGGTTAAAATTATCATGTCAATGGTCATAACGCTTGCTTCGAGCGTATTCTAAACCTTATACCTTTCCCAAAAAGTGCAGCATCAACACTTCCCGTCTTCCTTTCTAGTCCCTAGTGCGCGGTGGAGATGGGAGCAGCCGCCAATGGATGGCTATCATGGTGGTGAGAATCTGGTTCAGGTGTAGTTGGTTATATTCTCAATTATTACTTCGACGCCGTCGTGCTAACTTGTCGTACCGTCATCAGGGGTGACATTGGGTCTGGGGGGTTAGATTGGGTCATACAAATTTCAGTATTTTTGTATGACCCAATCTCACCCCTAATGACGGTACGTCGCTTTTTGACGTTCCGAGAAAAACGCGTTTCAATGTTTGACCTAGAACAAACAAAAACGAGAGCACGCAATGTAAACAATAACTAACACGTTTTGTGTGGTTTAACATTCTGTGTATTGTCCTGAAATTTGGTTGAATTTTGTTGCTGGAGTCCCGAGTTATAATAGCAAATGTTTACGGTAGTCAAGCTCGTACTTGTGTCAAACACGTTCTGACCTGAATTCCCTTTGGCTGATTGTCGCACTTACAAACTTTTTCAGGGTGTGTCAAGATAACACGACAAGATTAAAACTTCTTTCATATGAAAAGTGATAAAAATGCACGGAATTTTTTCGGTTTGTTATTGAATATCTCAAGATTGAAATCGAATTTTGGGGATCTGTGAAGGTAACATTGTACATTCGACGACGACAGCAACGACTTCCTAGGCAACTTGGGCTTAGACAATCTTCACACTACATGGCGAAATCCAGTCTGCAAATCAGGGAAATTTCTCAAACAATCAAACGCGAAACAACCGAGCTGCGTTATCCAATTTGACAAATATACTTCTCTGGTTTAAATTTGAATCATAATCTGTGTTCACGGAATTGTTACTGAATGCCAATATGCGGTCTATGAGTTCATTCCTGCGGGATAATTCCTTCGACGATTTCTGTTTCCTCTCTGCCTCTCGATCGGTTGTCGGTGTCTCGTACTGCAGTTTAATATATGTATGTATAAATAACTTATACCGTAATTGTTCAACTTGTTTTCCGCCAGACTGTGTGTGTGTGTGTATGTTATTGTGTTTTTGTGTGTTTGTAGGTTGCAGACGGCTGACCAATACTTTAATCCTTTGGAAAATGCAACTGTTTTACTTGATTTTTTGTTGGTGATTATGGTTTTGCACCAACTTTATTTCGTGTTTACAATACGACGTATAAAAACTACATTGATTCATACTTGTTTTGTTCAATGATTGATTCTGGACTGACTGCTCTGCTGCGTACGTGTGAATGTGCTCAAAAATAGATGGATCTTTTGTTTCTGCTCTTGTTTCACCCTGGGAAGGACTACATGTTCTTTGAAGTGGAACTTGCTAGATAAAACTGGATGTCTTATTCAAATGTTATGTTTTTTTTTTTTTGTTGCATGTATTTGTATTAATGTTTACCACAGATTTACTCGGATTGTATGCGTATTATAAATGAGTTTACACGTTAGGTTGCTACCTGCTGATGCTCTTACACTGGTTCTTGGGATCGTTAGGTGTCGTTAGTGTGTTTTTAGAGGTGAGAGTACTAGTGGTGAATAGTCTGCGTATCGAAATGAGTGTAGTTTCTATAAATTTAGTTCCATTATCAAAAAGTTGATTTATTCTTTTGTTAACAACATCCGCTGCACGAAATATGAATAGTTTTTGTTTGTGTGTTTAAATTTAATGTTGATATTTTGCTAGTAGAATATTTTTTACACTGGTGTAAGGTATCGTTTAAAATTGTATAGTATATAATGTTGTTATAAAAGGGGAGATATATATCAGGATAAAAGTTAGTTGACATAAATCACAATTATAATGAGAGATAGTGAGAAAAGTTTTTCTTGCAATAAATGTTTAGAGTGTAGAATTGTATTATTCGCTTGCAACAGTATGCCTATCACGCCCTACAATGTCAATGTTTCAAAAAGATATTAAATTTAAAACTAAATTTCAAACATTTTAATAAGTCGTACAACCAAATTTGAAACGAGGTGAGACTAGATAAAATGCTTGTTTTTATCAATATTGCATTTCCGTAAAGATTCAAATCAAATGTTCAAAACGACTTGCAAACGAAAAATAATTTTAAACAATATTACAGATATTTGCGATTAAAATTATTTTTTCACATTAACTCGATACAATACTGTGAGAGCAAGCATATTTTTTCAAAAGGTTATTTTTATGCATGATTGGAATTGATCGATACAAATTTTGAAACATCGATTTAGCAAAGGGCGCTAAGAACTTTTCCACTCTTACTACACTGTCCTCTCTCTCTCCTCTCCAGGAGGTTTCGTATGGCACAAGGTTTGTAAACAACATAAATAATTACGTGAAACTGCGACTGCGATAGATGAACAGGTATCGAGCAAAACGACTACATCACTTTGTGAGTAAGTGTGTGTGTGTGTGGGTTGGAATGTATTTTATTTTACTTTTTATAATAGTTTCTCTATTCTTACTGCTGGGCGTGTCCCCTACGAACACTCCGATTAACGATTAGTACTGCGTATTTGTTTTATAAGAGTTATATACGCGAGTGTGAATCGCAAATAACCGTTAGTTCTTTCATAAGATCATTTCCACTTGCCACGCTTTCGATTCCAACCAAGAAACACATTCAACACCTCTCCGTAAGGGGCAAAGCCGCACTTTGCCCTCCAATCTGTTGAGGTATCCGAACGTTGTTCGGGGCTTAAAACACATAATCACAGACACGAGCAAAAACTCAAACAAGGAACAACAAGGTGGGTGGGTGTTGGGGTGTTTTGTGCAACTCTCTCTCTCTTCCAAAAACGTCAACCATTAATTTAGGAACAACTAGGATGATAAAGAAGGGCTTCGACACAAACTAGGCTTACCCCACGCGTGAGGTTCGTTCACATTTTGCTTGGGACTGGGAGGACCAACTTATTTCTTATTCCACAATATTTTCTTTTCTCACATAACGACAAGCACAACTAACTGCTTAATAATATATGTTTCTTTGTTACTGTTACGCATAGCCATCGAATGTGCTAACTATTTAGGATGTTCTGTGTGTTGATTAAATTTAAGGTTCATCTCTCCACCCACATTGGTTTGTTTCTTTTTAAAGCATGTTTATTTCCACGTTCGGTTCCTAAAGCTAATCCAGCCGATTCTTACCGGACTAATCGTGTGCAATTTTGGAACCCGGCTGGCACTGCCAATAGTTGATCATGTGTGGTTGGTTTTTCCAACGAGATGTGTTTTATTATAATTTGATTTAGTTTCCCTAGAGTCTTGCATTTGAAGGTACCTTGCCGAAATGATAAATTTATTTCAAAAATAATATTTAACAAATAAACTCGATCAAAAATGTCTCGAATCTCTTAATCTTAATCTTTAGGAGAGATATTGGTGGAATATATGAAATACATTTTCTCAAATTTTCATGATTTTGGGAATGTAAAATTAACATAAAAAGAAAACAAACAGGAAACACATTTTTAAATCTTCTGAAATGGCAATATCTCTGCAATGATTAATAAAATTTTCAATATAATGACTTTTTTTCAGGATTCAACAAAAAAAAACAAACTGATACGATATTGAACGTTTATATTTCCAAAAACGAACAAATAAAAATATTTCGTTTTTTAATCACTAAGCAAAATTGGGATCTTTTTTTGTAATTGTTCTCTAAAATTCTAGAAAACAGTCAATTTAACCACAAACAAACCAACTTTAATCTCTTTTTAAAACCAACCATCAATTATCGATTGACCTGGCATTTTGAGTGTTACGAAATTCACCACCGTAAATTTTAATTCACCACAGCTCAACTACACGCGTTTGACAGATGTTTAAAACTACACACAGAAAATATTACTTCAATAAAAAAAAGTAGCTTACTTTTGAAATAAAAAGTTGTTAAAAATCGCTAGATTAAAAGCTTTTTTTCTTGTTTTAAAAATGAAAACTTTTACCCTCCGCCGCGTTCCAACTGGCTTTAAATTAGACCCAACTTCACCGCATCCGGCATTCTTGCGACGTGTCCGACAAAGATCGTCCTAAGCACTCGTTGTTCAAAAACTTCAAGCGCTTGCATGTCCCCTTCGAGCATCGTCCACGTCTCGTGCCCATAGAAAACGACCGGGACGCCGGGAAAGGTGACCAGACCTTAGGGTCTATAGTCCAAACTCGTCCCTGTCGATCGTCCTATGCGAGCCCTACGGGACTCGGTTCCTCCTGCCAGCAGATACTTCTGGTACGTTCGTTTGAAGAGCCAGTGCGGCACTAGAGTTTCAGTTCCAAGAGGGCAGCGAAACTCGTGCGGAACTAGCGCGAGTTTTTTCAAAGAAACACTTTAACAGCTCTGAGTGCGACACCATTCGTCTTCGCCACATTCACCAACCTTCTCCGCTTCCCACTTCAATTCGGTGTACCTCCTAGCCACTTCCTCGAACGTTCTGCTGACAATGTCTATGTCGTCGGCATAGCAGATGAACTAGCTGAATCGGTTGATAATCGTGTTGAAGCCCGGCCGTCTCATAACACCTTCAAGCCCAATGTTGAAACAGAGGCCGGAGATACCGTCGCCTTATCGCAGTCCCCTGCGCGATTCGATCGGGTCGGACATCGCACCCCGTTGATTTCACCATTCTGATCAGCATCCCGGAAAAGTCGTTCTCGTACATGATCTTCCATAGATCTTCGCGACATTTTTGGAGGTTTTGACGTAGCAAAAAGATTTGGTCCGTCGTCGATTTCCCCTTCACGAATCCGGCCTGGTACGTACCAACAAAATCCTTTGCTCGCTCCAACAGACGACAGAAGATGATCTGAGACAGCACTTTATAGGCTACGTTGAGAATAGTGATGGCTCGATCTTTCTCACATTCCAACTAATCCCCCTTCTTATAGATCGAGCATATTGCTACCTCTTTCCACTCCTCCGGTAGCTGTTCTGTGTCCCAGATCTTGACTGTCAGCCGGTGTAGACTGGCGGCCAGCTTGTCCAGGCCCATCTTGATGAGTTCCGCACCGATGCCATCCCTACCCGCAGCTTTGTTGTTCTTCAGCTTCTTGATGGCATCCTTAACTTCCCTCATCGTGGGTTCTGGCTTGTCCTCGCCGTCCACCATGTTCGTTCGTAAAAATTTCCCCGTCCTTATCCCGGCACATTTCGGCCCGCGGCATGACCGCGGGATTGACTGAGTTTCTGGTAGAACTTACGCGTTTCATTGGAACGATACAGCTGTTCCATGTCCTGGCACTCCAACTCTTTGCTGTCTTCGCAACTGTTTGTACGACTCTTTGTTCCCACGGGTGTTATGCAGCAGGCTCTTGTCCCAAATCGCCAGACATTCCTCGTCGAACCAGCCGTTCCTCCTCCACTACCAAACTTTGCCTGCGGTACGTTCGTACACAAGTAGATGGCTCTAGTGAGAAGTGATTGATGGATTTCTGATTTAAAAAAAGTAATTTACGTCTGTTTGACTGTTTTTAAAACTTCCCTAGAGCTTAAACATTTCATACTTTTGGAAACTTGTTATATTCGCTTTTTGAGACCTAACTTTTGACAATCAAGCGGATCTTTTTTGGTTGCAACAGGTTAACAATCAAACAAAAAAACAAGCAAATGAACAGTAAAATTCTCTATTTTCAAAACAAGAAGTACCTTCATGTGTGCTTCCTACAATGCTACACAACAAACTAGTTGCATTCAACTGTTTCAACAGCCACTGATGTCGGATTCTCCATTTCCTACTGTTCGTTTGCAGATCCTCAGTTTACAATCAAATAATTCCAGTGTGTTTTATGTTATCTACGACTTTTTGTTTGTTTGTTTGTTTACTTTGTTCTGTGTTTGTCTCATTTTATTGATTTTTTTTCGTTCCCCTACTAATAATTCTCTACAGTACGAAAAAATTGGTCCGAAACACTTCCATCAGATTGATCAGTTGGTTTTAGGTATCGTCAGCTGCTGCTGTTCGCCCCTCGTCATCGTCTCCACCTTATGTATTCTGCTGAGAAATGATTTAGTTTTGTTCTAGCTTGCGTGTTAAACGTAGTTTTGATTGATTAATCCTTTGTCAGGGTGGTGGGATTTCTAGTATATATTAGTGCTCTGGATTTTACACATCTTTTGATTGATTGGATCGTCGTCGCCGATCTAGGAAAGAACACGTTCATTTCTCACTGCTGCTTACCTTCTTTAGACCGCTCTTGTTAAAGTTGCAAATCGAGTCCAGCAGGGCGTTGCGGGTGGTGCTGCAGTAGCCATCGTCACCGGAAATTGACTTGTTCAGCTGGGGCCGACCGGCGGCCTTCAGATGTTGCTGGTTGGGACTGCCACCACGACCGCCACCACCACCACTGGCGGCGGCCTGCAGCGCCTGATCAAACAGGGCCAGCGTGTTGGGCGGCGGAATCGGCGGTGCCGACGGCGGGGGCTGCCTCAGCGGAGACGAGCCACTGCCGCCGCTGTCCGGGGCGCCGTGCGGAGGCGGAGACATGAGGGCCGCATCGTGCGGCGAGGTAATACTATTTGCACTGTCCGACTTGAACATGACGGCCCCGGCCGAGCCGGAACTGGCGCTGACCGTCACCGTCGTTGGTGGGCCGTTGTTCAGCTGGAGTGAGTTCTGAGCTCGAAGCTTGGCCTGACGGTGCTCTTGTTTCTGGAAGGGGAGGAATATTTTTCAAAATCACCTTCATCTATCAATCAACCACCCAAAACGCTCACCGCTTTCTGCTTGATCTTCTTCTTCTCCTCCTCGGAGGTCATCATCTCCTGCACCCTGACTAGACGCTTCTGGTTTTTGACCGACTTTTGCTCGTCGCGGACGCGGTTCTCAGTCTTTTGCACCGCCAGCTTCAGCTGTTCTTTGGCATTGGTGGAAAACTTCAGGTGTGGCTTTTGGGCTGCGATGGCCGCGGCGTACTGCTCGTTGAAGGTGGCCGCGTACTCGCTGAAGAACGCGTGCGACGCCAGCTGATCGAGCGTGGGAAGCGATGACTTGCAGGCGTCCTTCAGCAGGATCGACTCGAGCAGAGATTCTGGGAACGAAAGCGGACATGTTATTGATTGGGCAAACTCTAGAAAACTCATTGAAATCAAACTTACTCAAACTATCCGGACAGTCGGTGATTTGGCGCGCGTACGAGTCCTGCAGCGGATAGCCCATGCACATCTCGTACAGCAAATGGCCAAAGCCGTACACGTCGATCGATTCGCACGAGTTTATTTTGCTGTGCTGCACAAAGAACGGCCGGTAGAACGACGGTACTCCAAAAAGGAAATTCTCCACGTCCATCAGCCGGGCCACTCCGTCCAAGATCTGCACGTTGCCACAGTGGACGTGACCGCATGCCAACCCCTTCGAGTGCAGAAACCGAATCGCCTCCAGAATCTGCCTCGCGTACAGTGCCAGCTCCTTCAGCGGCAACGGGGCTCGCCCCTTCGGACTGCCATACTTGGACAGAAACGGATTGCACGGCGAAGTCACGCCACACAGCACGTCCTTCAACGAGCCCTGTTTGTAAAACTTGCGAATCACCAGCGCGCCATTGTCGTTCGACGCAATGTACTCGATCGGCACGATGTACGGATGCTGCACACTGCCAAAGTTCTTCAGCACGTTGTGAATCTCCTTCTCGTCAATGTACCGATCCGGCCCGAACTCGGTCCAGGTGAGGATCAGATCGTCCCTACCGCTGCCCTCCTTCGAGTTGTTGTAGTCCTTCTCGGTCGAGGTGGTCACGCAGACCTGCGTCGTGTGCTGCTTGCCGTGCGACTGCGAACTCGACTTGATCAGATGATGCTTCGTGGTCGAGTGCCCCGGGGAGTGCTTGTTGCCACCCTGGGGCTTGTGCACCACCTTGAAGTAGTGCTTCCGCAGACGCCACCCGATCGGCCCGAGCGACTGGCCCAGCGTGTAGACGCCCTCGGTGCGCAAACACATGGACGCATACTGCAGGGCAAGATCTGAGGGGGAAAGAGCGACAGCGTAAATCTTTAAATTCTTCAAATTCCCCAAAAAATAAACGACTCACCATGGAACGGCGTCGAGTAGCTGTCCGGGTCGATGAATTTTTTGGTCGGTAGCGATGATGCCAAAATGGGATTCATTAGTACTTGATTTAGGTATTCTTGTAGTGCAGACAACCGCTCAGCTATGAACTCAGGGCGCATGTTACCTAAAACAAAGCGTTTTCATTTAACCCCTTTTTTTCGCTGAGTAAAAAGCACATAATACCCACCAATGAACTTTTTTCCAGGAAACGGCAACTCAATCCCTGATATCTGCAAGCACTTGTTGAGCGAAGCGAAGTCATTGTAACGTCTTAGAATGCGCCAGCTGTTTTCGGGGTATGGTCCACGCTGAACTCGCAGCACGTATTCCTGCGTAACAACAAAAGAAACCGTTTGAAGGCGAGGCAGACAAATGATGTTATTTCACTTTTGATTTCTATCATTTTAAAAATACTGAGAATGCAAGATTTACATCACTTTTGAACTATTTTCTTCCTTACTGCGGTAAGACTATACTAATCCCATAAGTCCGTATTGAAAATTAAAAAGTTTTGTGCTGTACTTACAAAGCATTATTTTCCCATATAAAATTCAATGTTTTTTTTATGATCGTCAGAGTTTTTTTTTTTTCTATGAAATACTCAAATGTTCATTATTTGGAATATTGGTATCAAACGACGCAATCTAAAAAAAAAATCGCTAGATTATTCTTTTCAGCTTGAAATACTCAAAAAGCAAAATAAAAAAATCAAAAGTCTGATAAGATTTTATTTGAATAAGTTCATTTTAAAAAATAACTTTTTATGAGTTATTGGTTGTTATCACAGATAGAATTATCGTATTTCGATTGCCTTGGACGTTAAAATTATTGGATATAACCTTATCGGTTAAAAATGTTGCTATCATGTAACAACATAGAACAAAAGACAATATAGAAAACCAATAGGGATCCTATCCTTTTGAGAAAAAAAAACTCTAAAATAGTAAAATTTTAAAGTAATTTAAAATGGTGTTAGTTAAATCTTTTTATCAGTTTGCAAGCACATCTAAGAGTACTTATCTGCTGTTCTTTGTAACGAAAAACGCTTGTAAAATGTTTAAATCCTTCTGTGTTTCTACGATTATTGTCCCAATCTAACCTATTTGTCCATTCTATATTTCATATGCCATTTTCATTTGATTTTAGCCGAAGATTATTATTTACTTTATAATTGTATTTATTTATTGTATTTTTACCGAAAAGAAGCAGGTTTTTATGCCAGCATTCTAGTGGCTTTTCCTGTCCAAGGAAAATTGATCAAATAAACAACAATCAATCAATTAACCTTTATGTCCCTATTTACCCGAGATAGCAATTCACCAATCTTATCAATAACCCTCTCGTTATAAAACAGATTAAAAAATATAAAATGCTTCGTGAAGTTGCCGAAAAAAACATGGAGGGAAAATAATTCTGTACATCTGGGGCGTTTGGTACGGTATGCCCACGCATCCTTCCTCCCCTGTAGATTCAGTGAAATGTGATCCGTTCACAGAATCCTCTCTTCGGTTAATGCAACGTAGTAGGCGTCGCCTTGTATGTACTACAATCTTTAATATTGACAAGAAAGAACATGGGGCGTAATCTAACCACATATTCTTCCAGGATGATTTCTTCAAGGAGGTATTAGACTATGACAAACAAACAAGCAAAATCGCCTTGAAATGTTTGACAGTTTGCCAAACTAGCAAACTTGTTTGTGGCAAACTCGCAAACTTGTTTGTGGCAAACTCGCAAACACGGGAAAATGTATGCAGGTTGACGTTTCTGCAAACAAACAAAGTAGACAAACTGTCAAAATAGCGAGTTTGTTTGCCGTAGTCTAACACCTCCTTCAGACTGACTGTGCTTGTGTTCGATTTAATAAGATTTGATTAGAAAACTGTGCGTAGAAGTGCAACGATGGGACAAACAAACTCCACGATGGCGGCCAAAATGGCGGTGATGAAATATTGAGAAAATGCACTTGGTGAGCAATCGGGTCCTAAAATTAAGCTTCAATTTGTAATATTATTGTTCACAACGATAAAGCTTATTTTTCTGAGTACAATGACCCTTTGTACGACCGCAAAGGATTTAAAATGGATTTTTAATTCAATTTTTAAAAAATAACTTCGCGGCCCTTCTTGACAGAAAAGGTCCTACTTGACAGCTCGCTCCAAGGGGACCATAGTTGATCCATCGAAAAAATGTTGTCTTGCCAATATTTTTTTTGCATTAAAATGAAAAAAAGTGATCAGAAATGGATTTTAATCGTGTTTTTTACCGTTGTACACGTGGATCTCGTGGCGCAGGGGTAGCGGCTTCGGCTGCCGATCCCGATGATTCTATGAGACGCGGGTTCGATTCCCGCCTTATCCACTGAGCTTCTATCGGATGGTGAAGTAAAACGTCGGTCCCGGTTTCTCCTGTCTCGTCAGAGGCGCTGGAGCAGAAATCCCACGTTAGAGGAAGGCCATGCCCCGGGGGGCGTAGTGCCAATAGTTTCGTTTTACCGTTGTACATAAACATTGACATAGGGCTTTAGTACCCAATTCGATCAGCTTTTTCTTCGTAATCTGTTAACCCACGTGCAAAATTGCAAGAATAGCTTAGCAGGTACACATTGTTTCGCACAGACGCCATTGCTCCCTTCACGTCACTAAAGGTATGAAGCGACGCGAATGTCAAAAGGCGAATGTCAATACAAACTTATCAAAAGCATAAAGAAGAGCATGGGTGAGATCCTTGTTGAATAAATTTCCAGTGAAATGATTGTTTTTTTGAATATCTTGATATATATTTTTTCAAACTTCGAAGCTTTTTATCTCAACTTGCTGAAAATACATATGAACAATTCTCTACAAAATCGATTTCGACAATTTATACTTTTAGTATTTTTTGATTTGGCTCTAAATTTGTGGGGATCTTTCCTATGACCAAAGATGCCATTATGTGCCATTGATTCACCCAATGTTACTTTAAAAGATTTTTTCTGATCGATTTGTTGTCTTCGGCAAAGTTATAGTTACTATTCTGAAAAAATAGGTACACGGAAAAAATTGCCGATTTTTAAATTGACTTTTTTCAAAAACAACTCAATTTCTCAAACCCCGTTTTTTCCTTTTTGATTTTTTTATATGGAGGACGAAAACCGTAACTTTTTAGCCATAAATTTTTAAATAAAAAATAGAAATTTTCAATGTTGAAAAATGAAACATGTGTGAATATTGGGATCTTTTCGAAAAAAATATTTTGAAAATTTGTGAATATAGACTAACATTTCAAATGGTCGTAGTTTTGAACGTTTGGCCCTTTTGAATTTTCAAAATATTTTTTTCGAGGGGATCATAAAGTTTTAAAAATGTTTTTTTTTTTTACATTGAAAATTAAACCATTAGTTGCTGAGATATTGGCATTAGAAAATGTGGGAATGTAATTGTAATTGTAATTTGTAATTTGTTGTTTTATTGGTTACTATAGCCTGTTAGTATAAACTGTGAATCAGATCATGGATGAGACTTGAAAAACTAAAATTTTTTGTTCTTTTTCTTTTATTCGCTGTAATTTAGCAATCAGAGGTCCAACCTTCAATGTCTCTTAAGATATTTTATTGAACCTTTTTCTTTATTTTTGGAAAAAAAAATATTTTTAGGACAATCATGGACAATATTTCAAAAAACGACAAAACACAAAAAATTGACTAAACTTTTCTTTTTTTTTCCAAAAAACACTTTTTTCAAAAAATCATAACTCGGCGGCAAAATTAAAAATACCAATCTTGGAAAATTTATTGAGTGTTAAAAAAACAACAAAAAAACAACAATTCCGTGCGCCTATTTTTTTCTAAATGGTCCTCATCAATACCTACAACTTTGCCAAGGAAACCAAATGGATCAGAAAATTCCTTCAAAGGTTACAGATTTTCGAATATTTACGTACAATTTTTAAATAGACATCTGCCAAAATTGTAT
Source organism: Culex pipiens pallens (assembly GCF_016801865.2). Lineage (NCBI taxonomy): Eukaryota > Metazoa > Arthropoda > Insecta > Diptera > Culicidae > Culex > Culex pipiens. Next base: position 54,470,738 of record NC_068939.1, read on the forward strand.
GGAGCCTTGTATGGGTGAACCATTGACACAAAATTGCTTCTTTGATCATAGGAAAGGTTCCTACAAAGCTTGAACCAAATAAAAAAATATAAATACAAAAAATCTATTTCCGGTTTTGTTGGAGAATTGCTCATATGGGACATTTATGCCAACAGGGGCAGTATAGATGATGACACTTAAATTTAACTGCTGCCGTTGCGAAAAAATAAACGGCTAATATCCCATTAAAATGTAAACTTGTCTCGACGAAAACTTTCTTGGTTGCAGCTTATCGAACATAGGACAGTTATGCGTAGAATGGCAGTGATGACTTTATTTTTTTTTTTTAATCATTTTGAAACTATGGGCTGAAATTTGATTTTTTCAAACAGCTTCCATTCTGGTAAAATATCGAGTTTTTCAAAAACGGCGCATAAGTTTTTAATAGAGTTTATTCAACCCTAACCATCAAATTTTCCACCTTCAATTATGCTTCAATCATCCTTCAAGTCATTTCCACATGAAATTACGAAATCAAACTCCAATCTATCCATTAGCCCCCATTCGCTTCACTATTATGCAAAACCAGATAGACAATTTCCTGTGCTCAAGGAAAACGGTCCCCACTCGCCCCACCCCACCCGTCTTATCTTTTTGTCCTTAACCCCTGTCCCCATTCCCTGAACACCCCTTATTTCCTAACGCTTACCGTGTGGCCGTCGATGTTTTGTGCGGTCTCGATGTGGCAGGCGATCGCTTCCGTATCATCTAGGACAACCTTCTGCTCGAGGCGCCGCTCAAATATAGCCATTTGTTGTTGTCTGGACCGGAGGCGGGTGGAGGAACGGTGCTACAGGTGCTGGAGGTGCCTTTATCGGACATTTTTGTTGCTCCAGAGGGGCGGTGTCCGAGGCAAACACCACGGCCGGACAGCTGACGGTGATCCTTGGCGAGTTTTTGGATTTCTTGTTTCGGGGGAAGAGTTGTGTGTCTATTTGCCTGATGGGATTCACGGAAAACGGGGGAAGAGGAGGGTGCTGAAGGGACCACGATCCCCACCCACTATTAACTAAGCGAAAACTATTTGTGGTCACTTTGGGGAACCCTTTTCTGGTCGCACAATTCTGCTGAAGGCTGCAGTTAGTTAAGAGAAACCGAATAGCACAACTTTTTGCGCAACATTTTTCTACACACGCCTATTTAATGGAAAATAAAAGTCCTTCACAGGCAGGAACTAGAGTTTCCTTGGCCAATAGCTGAGAAATTTCGATTTATTTATTCACTAGCACCGGACGAGTATGGAACCAGTTCAGTGTCTCTACTTTGTGCCAAGGAATAAAAGCTATTGTGCAGCACACACAAACACCACTAGAATTACACTAATTTTTCAGGAACGAACAAATTTCCTCCGCGCGGCTGGAGAAAATGCAATTGATTTTCCCGATTTTTCACACACGCAATTTTCCACTGACTGTTGGATGACACATCACACACAGAGGCAGAAAAAAATATGAAATAAAAATCGGGATCGTTTGACGTTTTGTTTTGTATTTTGGTTTTTCTTTGGCCAGACGGGGGGTGATTCGACGAGCTGCGCGATGATGCCTAGTGAGTTTGGGTTTGGATGGAGCAGCGATGAATTCATCAATAGGGTCCTAAAACCGGGTATATCCCATTTGGCATAAAGTCATTTGGCATTATGCCGTTTGACGTAACGCCGTTTGGCATAATGCCGTTTGGCATAATGGACGTTTGGCATAACGGCGAATTGGCATAATGGTCATTTGGCATAATAATATCAAATTTTCAAAATAAATTCAATTTTAGAATCGTTTCAAAAAGACCTTCTTGACTTGTGATAAACGCTTACGCAAGTTGAGTTTTTCCTTCTTTAAAAAGGATAAACCATAGACTAAAAAAAGACAACACAGTGGCCTCTGAACCAAGACTCAACCTTTTTATGACCCCTCGGCACGACCGGTTCACTGTCAAAAATGACAGACGAAATCATTTTGCGCTGTTAATCACCATCCTACCAGACAACGACCACGTGAACACCGTCAGGGTTGCCTAGCAAAGCCTGCGTATTTAGACGCGGGACGCCTCCGGATAATACCGCCGGGGCAAAACCGATCTCCATCCCGGAATCTTCACCCTGAAAGGCAAGCAAGTCCTTGCAAACGCCATCTGGGCCTCGACGTATCTGTGGAGGTCAGCCAAGAGGTCTGCACAGTTTGTTCCATGTAGAAAGAGTCCCCACAAATGAAGCCACCCCGTCCCCCGGAACCGAAACCCACCGCCGACGCTAAATCCAAGAATGAGGAATCGACGTTCTTCTTGTCGACAGACGCCAAACCTCGGTTTACAGCGATAAAGTAAAATATTAAATTAATTTCAAAAAAATTAAGATTTTGACAATTTCAGAAGAATTTAAAAATAACAAGCCACAAACACTTTCATTGTTTTGACACAAAGAGAAAAATTGAATAATGAGCCTCTAAGATAAAATTAAAAATTTCTAAATTTTGGAAATTTTTGTTTCTCTGATTAAATTTAAAAGGGATTGCAAAAGTGAAAAATTCTTTTATCAAAATCCCTTGAATATGATTACAATTACATATTATTCTTTACCCATTTTCATATAACAGTCGACAGGATACCTTAAATAGGCCTTTCATTCTCAAATAGATTAAAAAAATGATAGGAACCTCCACATATTAAGTACGGTGTTTAAGACGAATTGAGTGCAATTTAAAAAAAAAAATCAATATATTGTAAAATAAATCAATCAGGGTGACCACTCAAATTCCATTTTCAAATTCCCGACTTTTTCCCGACTTTTTTCCAGACTTTTCCAGAATGCTCAAATAATAGGCATTTGTTATCTAAAGAATGATTTCAAACATAAAACTTTCTATAAGAAAAGTCAATATTAACCACAGAAAAAAAAACATTCTCAATGAATTTAAAAAAAAATCCAAACATAGGCATTTTTTGTAAATACAGAAACTAAACAACAAATAAAAAAACTTCAAAAATTGAATTTCATTATTATGATTCAGAGTAGAAACACAAACAATCAGTCTTTGAAAAAATAATCAAAAGTTCAACAATACTTATAACTTCCATGTTATTTTTTAAATTGGCAAACGTATAGTATTTGATACTTCGTTTCAACTGGAAATGACAAAAAGTTAAAGATGAGTGAACTTAGAATATCGTTCCTATTTTTTTAAAAACTTCATCATCATTTTAAATCAAAGAATGATTAAAACATAATTGCTGTTATTATTGATTCAAAGGATTTAGAAAAATGTCACAGGAATTCATAAAAAAAATGTTTTTGCCAAGTTCCCTTTTTAATTTTATAATTTTGATATTGAATTTTCTAATCAATGTTAATTTACCTAGTGGCCAGTATTTAACTATTTTTTTTTTCAATGAAAATTCAGTTTGATATGATTTTATGTTTTCTCACTTATTTTAAACAAAATGTTTGCTGAGAAATATTTTTTAAACAATTTTGCAATAACTCAAAATATCTAGGATTTTTTTTTGCGGTTTTAATTTTTTCTTTATGTTTTTTTTTCGTTTTGCAATTTTGGATTTTATTCGATAATTAAGTTTTCCGAAAACTGAAAATCAAGCTTTATCTATGTGACAAAATGAAATAGAATCTATTAGGCTTTATTTTTATATTAGTTTTAAATTAACTTTACCTCTTGTTTAATGAACAAAAATTAATAGCGCAGGGGCGCCGACTAGTCCAAAATGTGGGGGGGGGGGGGGCACGGTTGTTTTCCGAAATTGATAGCTAAGAGTGGCGATTAGATGTTTAAGTTTCTTGTATATCACGAATTTTACTAATTTGAATATTACGATGTGATAAGAATTTTTTGCATCTGGCATCCATTTTTTTTTTGGAAAATATAATTTATTTAAACGTGATTGAGAATGTTAATTGGGGGGAATGTTTTATATGTTTGGAAGGCATATTCTCACTTATTTTTAGAAGTAACAGTCAATAATAAAAATAATCAGATATTTAGAAATACGCTAAAACAAATACTCTAAAAATAAAAAAATAAAGTAAAAAGCAAACATTTAGAGCTACAGAAATTTAAAAATACACATACACATTAAAAAAAGATTATAAATCAACAATTTTTCAAATCGGCAATTTAAAAAAATAACTGATACACAAAATTCACAAAAAATTATTATACAAAATTATAATAATATAAAAAAATACCAGGGTTAAAAAATATAAAGAAAAAGAAATCAAATTAGAAATTAAGAAAATACAATAAAATTCGATGTTAAAAAAACGAAAATTTCAAAATTATGATACATTTATTCTTTTAAGAATTTGAGAATTTAAGAATTTAAGAATTTCTGTAATTCTGTAATTCTGTAATTTCGGAATACATTCGTCCGGCTTCAGCTGAAGATTCATGCTGTCCCATGTTGCATGTTCGAGTGTAGACCTACGGAAAACCTTGCCGCGAGGAGAGGTGAGTGAGAAGTACACGAACCACCTACGACATAATTCCTCGGGCGGCCCAGGTCAACTCGAAGTTACCCCAGGCACCCCCAGTGCAGGACACATTGGGGGTAGAAAGTGGATAGAATTTTCAGTGAATACAATAATTATGACAATATAGTTTCATATAATCCTTATTCCTTGATCTTACCTTTTGACACTATCAAACCTAGCAATATTACTATTGCATCTTACCATTCCCTTTTGATAGTGTCAACTTCAAACCTTCATCCATTGTGCAATTAACACATAATTTCCGCTATATTCTTCATGCGGAATCGTCGTCTACTTTCTTCGCCTTATTATCACTTAACCACGACGCGATATTGTTCTCACATTTTTTGAGCTTCAACGACCGATTGTTATTCACGCACTTATAAAAATACTTGTTCTGTTTCGCGGCTTTGTCTACTTTAATTTTGGACATGATTATCTTTTCACTGTGAAATACACACTGTTGGCTGATACAATGACTTTTTCGGTCATCGTATGCTCGCAAGTACATGAAAAAGACAAAGAGAAAAAATGGGATTAGTACAATGTAAAATAAAATCGAACATTGAATAACAGACTAACACAGAAAGAAAGAATAAAGAAACCTTCAGAACTACCAACTTGTAACGAGAAGCTTACTAGAAAACAACTGAAGTTGTGAAATATGGGACAAGACAAACAAACTTGAATAGCTAACATATATAATAAAACAGTTTGAACGTACCTTTAATCATATTAACAGTTATGCCCAAATTTCTTACCAAATTATTTTCAGCAGTTACATTTCTACAATAATGTATTGCGATTCCAAGTTAGAATAATTGAGTAGTTAAAGTTTATGGGGTTAGAGACAAGTTATAGCAATAGAAAAATAAATAGATGGATAGATTTTACTAAATTTTGTCTTAAAAGAATAGGAAAAATCTAGCTTGTTTTTTGAAAATAGCCAATGCACCAAGAGCAAACATACAGCATGTCACGTTCACACCGTATGGAGTAAATGTGATAAACTATATGTCCACATTCGGGGCACCACCTTTTTCAGAATATAGGAAATGATAGAAGGAAGACCCCATTCTGTATAGTGGAAGATTTCTGCAACACCTTGGACTCGGACCAGACATTTTGTCTGAAATAAGAGAGAAAGACAAATATTAAATTGTGGTATTATCACTAAATCCTATCATCCTTTCACCCTCCAAGACATGGTCTATCCATCGTGCCTTCGTGTCTTGGGTGATGGCGAATTCTACCTTCTTCAATGATCTTCGGACCACCTCCAACTAGAATTCACAACAGGACCTCCCTCGGCTCCAGTTTACAACATGACAGCGACGAGAACACAGCCGAATGGGAGTTGACAGTATCAAATACATGCTATACCCTTTGCTTTGCTGGATACTTACTAATAGCAAAGGGCGAGAGTCCTGCGACTCTCAGCAATCATGAATACTGCCCATTTGCCACAGAATTTAAGAATTTAAGAATTTAAGAATTTAAGAATTTAAGAATTTAAGAATTTAAGAATTTAAGAATTTAAGAATTTAAGAATTTAAGATTTAAGATTTAGAAAAAAATGCATCTAAATCCCGAAAATTGTGAACGATTTTGTTAAAAAACTTCACCGATTTCGAAAACAACAAAATTTACTGTTTTTGAACTATTTTACGGCTTACAAAAATTCTATCTGTGTGTACAAACAATTTTCCAATTAAGTTTTAAATATTATTTTCAATTTCTTCTGTGATTTTTTTTAATAATATTTGAAATGAGAATATTTCTCGGGTGAGTTTTCAAAAAGCCGTAAGAGCCGCCGTGACCTCCAACACTAATATTCGTTTTTCTCTCAATTATAATTAAATTTTATTTATTTTTAGTTTGGGGCACTTGAGAGACGTATAGATGAACAATCTTAAGCATTTTTGACATTTGTTTTTCGTAAGTAGGTCGGATACCGATGCAAAAAAGACTTTGTTTACCATTGGCTCTTACGGCTTTTTGAAAACTAATCCGAGATTTTTCTTCCAACTTCTGAGGGGGGGGGGGGGGCACTATGTATAGGCTGCCCCCCCAGCCCAATTTTAAGGGAGGCAAAAAGTACCGTGCCCCCCAGAGTCGGCGCCCCTGATAGCGATCATTTGATTCATAAAAAATATTATGAAAATCTGTGTCAAAGACCCCAATATTCATTACGATTTGAAATGTCTTAAACAGTGTTTCCATACTCAAATACATTGAAATAGTGAAAATTAAAGTAAGTTACTAAAGCGGAAATGAGTGAATTCAATTTGAAAATTGCACAAAATATTACAAAATTATTTAAGAGTTAAAAAATAATTTTCAAACAAGTATGCTCAGAATTCCAGACTTTTCCCGACTTTTTGACAAAAAATCACAAATTCCCGACTTTTTCCCGATTTTTGGCGGATTTTGGCGAATTCCCGACTTATTCCCGACTTTCCCGATTTCCCGACTTGAGTGGTCACCCTGTAATCAAGCTAGACATTTTATTTTCAGACAGGTCTGCTTAAAATTCCCGACATTTTTCGATTTTTTTACAAAATATCACAAATTCCCAATTTAGTCATTCTCTACAGGAGGTTTTTTGTTCTACGTTCTGTGTTCTACGAAAAACATGACTTGCATTTTTTTTAGTATTTATATTTGCATTTATCTTGTTTATTTTATGTTTGTTTGTGATAGCATTCGGCTAATACCTCGTGTCAATATCTTGTGTCTATTTATGTTTTATGTTTTTACATCCACTTTTTCATTATTTTTTTTCAGGAGGTGGACATTACCACAATAATCAGGATCGAGGTATAGATAAATCATCAAAACTTAAAATGTTCACTTAACCTTAATTTTAAGAATTCTGAAGTTTTTTTTTTTTTTTGAATAGGTCCAATAAACCAAATTTTCAGTTTTTGCTTTTTTGAAACCGCCACATTTTGCCCGCGGGCTTTACTTTGGTCACCCCAGAGACAGATTTTATGCAGAAGTTTAGAATTTTGTAATTTCGAAAAAAAAAGGTGCAGGTGGTTATGTTACACATGACCAGTATGACAAAGAACTTTGCTAGATGATTGTTGAAATTTTCGATTAGAACGTCCGATCCAAATTTCCCCATGATTCCCTTATAATTACACAAGACAACTCTTTTGTGGTCTATTTCGTGGCTCTGAAACAGGCTGTTAAATTTGTAAAGTTTTAAGACATAATATCAACGTCCTATCGAACTAAGGGGATGAAAATTGCAAGTGGAGCTGAGCTGCCCTATTCAGGGCTCTAATTGATTACGAAATAGTTATTCTAAATTTCCAGAAACAGATTTTAGAAGTTTAACAGTCATTTTTCCCCAACTCTTATGGTTCGGCAAATGTCCCCCCATCGGAACATCCCCGGGGCCTCCGGCCACTTTGGAGTGTGGCCACTACTGCCGAAATTTCAAATTTCATGTCCAGTATCAAAATCCATAAAGTTTGATACCCATATTGTACCAACTCTTATGGTTCGGCAAATGTCCCTCCATCGGAATATCCCCGGGGCCTCCGGCCACTCCAGGTGGTGGCCACTACTGCCAAAATGTCAAATTTCATGTCCAGTATCAAAAACCCTAAAGTTTGATACCCATATTGCCCCAACTCTAATGGTTCCGCAAATGTCCCCCCATTGGAACATCCGCGGGGCCTTCGGCCACTCCAGGTGGTGGCCACTACTGCCGAAATGTCAAATTTCATATCCAGTATCAAAAACCCTAAAGTTTGATACCCATATTGCCCCAACTCTTATGGTTCGGCAAATGTCCCCCTATCGGAACATCCGCGGGGCCTCCGGCCACTCCAGGTGGTGGCCACTACTGCCAAAATGTCAAATTTCATGTCCAGTATCAAAAACCCTACAGTTTGATACCCATATTGCCCCAACTCTTATGGTTCGGCAAATGTCCCCCCATCGGAACATCCGCGGGGCCCTCCGGATTGTGGCCACTACTGCTGAAATGTCAAATTTCATGTTCAGTATCAAAAACCTTAAAGTTTGATACCCATATTGCCCCAACTCTTATGGTTCGGCAAATGTCCCCCTATCGGAACATCCCCGGGGCCTCCGGCCACTCCAGGTTGTGGCCACTACTGCCGAAATGTCAAATTTCATGTCCAGTATCAAAAACCCTAAAGTTTGATACCCATATTGCCCCAACTCTTATGGTTCGGCAAATGTCCCCCTATCGGAACATCCCCGGGGCCTCCGGCCACTCCAGGTGATGGCCACTACTGCCGAAATGTCAAATTTCATGTCCAGTATCAAAAACCCTAAAGTTTGATACCCATATTGCCCCAACTCTTATGGTTCGGCAAATGTCCCCCCATCGGAACATCCGCGGGGCCCTCCGGATTGTGGCCACTACTGCTGAAATGTCAAATTTCATGTTCAGTATCAAAAACCTTAAAGTTTGATACCCATATTGCCCCAACTCTTATGGTTCGGCAAATGTCCCCCCATCGGAACATCCCCGGGGCCTCCGGCCACTCCAGGTGGTGGCCACTACTGCCGAAATGTCAAATTTCATGTTCAGTATCAAAAACCTTAAAGTTTGATACCCATATTGCCCCAACTCTTATGGTTCGGCAAATGTCCCCCTATCGGAACATCCCCGGGGCCTCCGGCCACTCCAGGTGGTGGCCACTACTGCCGAAATGTCAAATTTCATGTCCAGTATCAAAAACCCTACAGTTTGATACCCATATTGCCCCAACTCTTATGGTTCGGCAAATGTCCCCCCATCGGAACATCCGCGGGGCCCTCCGGATTGTGGCCACTACTGCTGAAATGTCAAATTTCATGTTCAGTATCAAAAACCTTAAAGTTTGATACCCATATTGCCCCAACTCTTATGGTTCGGCAAATGTCCCCCTATCGGAACATCCCCGGGGCCTCCGGCCACTCCAGGTTGTGGCCACTACTGCCGAAATGTCAAATTTCATGTCCAGTATCAAAAACCCTAAAGTTTGATACCCATATTGCCCCAACTCTTATGGTTCGGCAAATGTCCCCCTATCGGAACATCCAGTATCAAAAACCCTAAAGTTTGATACCCATATTGCCCCAACTCTTATGGTTCGGCAAATGTCCCCCTATCGGAACATCCCCGGGGCCTCCGGCCACTCCAGGTGATGGCCACTACTGCCGAAATGTCAAATTTCATATCCAGTATCAAAAACCCTAAAGTTTGATACCCATATTGCCCCAACTCTTATGGTTCGGCAAATGTCCCCCTATCGGAACATCCCCGGGGCCTCCGGCCACTCCAGGTGGTGGCCACTACTGCCGAAATGTCAAATTTCATGTCCAGTATCAAAAACCCTAAAGTTTGATACCCATATTGCCCCAACTCTTATGGTTCGGCAAATGTCCCCCTATCGGAACATCCCTGGGGCCTCCGGCCACTCCAGGTGGTGGCCACTACTGCCGAAATGTCAAATTTCATGTCCAGTATCAAAAACCCTAAAGTTTGATACCCATATTGCCCCAACTCTTATGGTTCGGCAAATGTCCCCCTATCGGAACATCCCCGGGGCCTCCGGCCACTCCAGGTGGTGGCCACTACTGCCGAAATGTCAAATTTCATATCCAGTATCAAAAACCCTAAAGTTTGATACCCATATTGCCCCAACTCTTATGGTTCGGCAAATGTCCCCCTATCGGAACATCCCCGGGGCCTCCGGCCACTCCAGGTGATGGCCACTACTGCCGAAATGTCAAATTTCATGTCCAGTATCAAAAACCCTAAAGTTTGATACCCATATTGCCCCAACTCTTATGGTTCGGCAAATGTCCCCCCATCGGAACATCCGCGGGGCCCTCCGGATTGTGGCCACTACTGCTGAAATGTCAAATTTCATGTTCAGTATCAAAAACCCTAAAGTTTGATACCCATATTGCCCCAACTCTTATGGTTCGGCAAATGTCCCCCTATCGGAACATCCCCGGGGCCTCCGGCCACTCCAGGTGGTGGCCACTACTGCCGAAATGTCAAATTTCATATCCAGTATCAAAAACCCTAAAGTTTGATACCCATATTGCCCCAACTCTTATGGTTCGGCAAATGTCCCCCTATCGGAACATCCCCGGGGCCTCCGGCCACTCCAGGTGATGGCCACTACTGCCGAAATGTCAAATTTCATGTCCAGTATCAAAAACCCTAAAGTTTGATACCCATATTGCCCCAACTCTTATGGTTCGGCAAATGTCCCCCTATCGGAACATCCCCGGGGCCTCCGACCACTCCAGGTGATGGCCACTACTGCCGAAATGTCAAATTTCATGTCCAGTATCAAAAACCCTAAAGTTTGATACCCATATTGCCCCAAGTCTTATGGTTCGGCAAATGTCCCCCCATCGGAACATCCGCGGGGCCCTCCGGATTGTGGCCACTACTGCTGAAATGTCAAATTTCATGTTCAGTATCAAAAACCCTAAAGTTTGATACCCATATTGCCCCAACTCTTATGGTTCGGCAAATGTCCCCCTATCGGAACATCCCCGGGGCCTCCGGCCACTCCAGGTGGTGGCCACTACTGCCGAAATGTCAAATTTCATATCCAGTATCAAAAACCCTAAAGTTTGATACCCATATTGCCCCAACTCTTATGGTTCGGCAAATGTCCCCCTATCGGAACATCCCCGGGGCCTCCGGCCACTCCAGGTGGTGGCCACTACTGCTGAAATGTCAAATTTCATGTCCAGTATCAAAAACCCTAAAGTTTGATACCCATATTGCCCCAACTCTTATGGTTCGGCAAATGTCCCCCCATCGGAACATCCCCGGGGCCTCCGGCCACTCCAGGTGGTGGCCACTACTGCCGAAATGTCAAATTTCATATCCAGTATCAAAAACCCTAAAGTTTGATACCCATATTGCCCCAACTCTTATGGTTCGGCAAATGTCCCCCTATCGGAACATCCCCGGGGCCTCCGGCCACTCCAGGTGGTGGCCACTACTGCCGAAATGTCAAATTTCATGTCCAGTATCAAAAACCCTAAAGTTTGATACCCATATTGCCCCAACTCTTATGGTTCGGCAAATGTCCCCCTATCGGAACATCCCCGGGGCCTCCGACCACTCCAGGTGATGGCCACTACTGCCGAAATGTCAAATTTCATGTCCAGTATCAAAAACCCTAAAGTTTGATACCCATATTGCCCCAAGTCTTATGGTTCGGCAAATGTCCCCCCATCGGAACATCCGCGGGGCCCTCCGGATTGTGGCCACTACTGCTGAAATGTCAAATTTCATGTTCAGTATCAAAAACCCTAAAGTTTGATACCCATATTGCCCCAACTCTTATGGTTCGGCAAATGTCCCCCTATCGGAACATCCCCGGGGCCTCCGGCCACTCCAGGTGGTGGCCACTACTGCCGAAATGTCAAATTTCATATCCAGTATCAAAAACCCTAAAGTTTGATACCCATATTGCCCCAACTCTTATGGTTCGGCAAATGTCCCCCTATCGGAACATCCCCGGGGCCTCCGGCCACTCCAGGTGGTGGCCACTACTGCCGAAATGTCAAATTTCATATCCAGTATCAAAAACCCTAAAGTTTGATACCCATATTGCCCCAACTCTTATGGTTCGGCAAATGTCCCCCCATCGGAACATCCCCGGGGCCTCCGGCCACTCCAGGTGGTGGCCACTACTGCCGAAATGTCAAATTTCATATCCAGTATCAAAAACCCTAAAGTTTGATACCCATATTGCCCCAACTCTTATGGTTCGGCAAATGTCCCCCTATCGGAACATCCCCGGGGCCTCCGGCCACTCCAGGTGGTGGCCACTACTGCCGAAATGTCAAATTTCATGTCCAGTATCAAAAACCCTAAAGTTTGATACCCATATACCCCCAACTCTTATGGTTCGGCAAATGTCCCCCCATCGGAACATCCGCGGGGCCCTCCGGATTGTGGCCACTACTGCTGAAATGTCAAATTTCATGTTCAGTATCAAAAACCCTAAAGTTTGATACCCATATTGCCCCAACTCTTATGGTTCGGCAAATGTCCCCCTATCGGAACATCCCCGGGGCCTCCGGCCACTCCAGGTGATGGCCACTACTGCCGAAATGTCAAATTTCATGTCCAGTATCAAAAACCCTAAAGTTTGATACCCATATTGCCCCAACTCTTATGGTTCGGCAAATGTCCCCCTATCGGAACATCCCCGGGGCCTCCGGCCACTCCAGGTGATGGCCACTACTGCCGAAATGTCAAATTTCATGTCCAGTATCAAAAACCCTAAAGTTTGATACCCATATTGCCCCAACTCTTATGGTTCGGCAAATGTCCCCTTATCGGAACATCCCCGGGGCCTCCGGCCACTCCAGGTGGTGGCCACTACTGCCGAAATGTCAAATTTCATGTCCAGTATCAAAAACCCTAAAGTTTGATACCCATATTGCCCCAACTCTTATGGTTCGGCAAATGTCCCCCTATCGGAACATCCCCGGGGCCTCCGGCCACTCCAGGTGGTGGCCACTACTGCCGAAATGTCAAATTTCATGTCCAGTATCAAAAACCCTAAAGTTTGATACCCATATACCCCCAACTCTTATGGTTCGGCAAATGTCCCCCCATCGGAACATCCGCGGGGCCCTCCGGATTGTGGCCACTACTGCTGAAATGTCAAATTTCATGTTCAGTATCAAAAACCCTAAAGTTTGATACCCATATTGCCCCAACTCTTATGGTTCGGCAAATGTCCCCCTATCGGAACATCCCCGGGGCCTCCGGCCACTCCAGGTGATGGCCACTACTGCCGAAATGTCAAATTTCATGTCCAGTATCAAAAACCCTAAAGTTTGATACCCATATTGCCCCAACTCTTATGGTTCGGCAAATGTCCCCCTATCGGAACATCCCCGGGGCCTCCGGCCACTCCAGGTGATGGCCACTACTGCCGAAATGTCAAATTTCATGTCCAGTATCAAAAACCCTAAAGTTTGATACCCATATTGCCCCAACTCTTATGGTTCGGCAAATGTCCCCCTATCGGAACATCCCCGGGGCCTCCGGCCACTCCAGGTGGTGGCCACTACTGCTGAAATGTCAAATTTCATGTTCAGTATCAAAAACCTTAAAGTTTGATACCCATATTGCCCCAACTCTTATGGTTCGGCAAATGTCCCCCCATCGGAACATCCCCGGGGCCTCCGGCCACTCCAGGTGGTGGCCACTACTGCCGAAATGTCAAATTTCATATCCAGTATCAAAAACCCTAAAGTTTGATACCCATATTGCCCCAACTCTTATGGTTCGGCAAATGTCCCCCTATCGGAACATCCCCGGGGCCTCCGGCCACTCCAGGTGGTGGCCACTACTGCCGAAATGTCAAATTTCATGTCCAGTATCAAAAACCCTAAAGTTTGATACCCATATTGCCCCAACTCTTATGGTTCGGCAAATGTCCCCCTATCGGAACATCCCCGGGGCCTCCGGCCACTCCAGGTGGTGGCCACTACTGCCGAAATGTCAAATTTCATGTCCAGTATCAAAAACCCTAAAGTTTGATACCCATATTGCCCCAACTCTTATGGTTCGGCAAATGTCCCCCTATCGGAACATCCCCGGGGCCTCCGGCCACTCCAGGTGGTGGCCACTACTGCCGAAATGTCAAATTTCATGTCCAGTATCAAAAACCCTAAAGTTTGATACCCATATTGCCCCAACTCTTATGGTTCGGCAAATGTCCCCCTATCGGAACATCCCCGGGGCCTCCGGCCACTCCAGGTGGTGGCCACTACTGCCGAAATGTGGTGGCCAATTCCAATTCCCGCTCATGCCGGCTGGCATGTCTTGGCGCGTCCATGCCTCCAGGCTATCTGCTCCCGGGCCTCCAGGCCGTCTGCAAACGGGCCACCAGGCCATCTGCTCCTGATGTGTTCTCGTCGACGGCCAGCAACAGACTGAATTTTCGGGACCGACCGAGCCGAGTTTTGTTAATTTAGATCGGGGACGTATGCCCCGCCTTTTTGCACCCATTCTCCTACATCTCCTTATTCGCTTTTTGCCGCGTCGACGATCCGAAAATTATGAGGTAGAGTGGGGGTGATTTTAGATACATCAATCTCACGTCTCTATATTGACTGATTGGGAAACGTTTGTTCAACCAACCAGCGTGCACCAAAAAGAGGGGAAATTTGCCGAGAGGGGAATTCGTCACGTAACGTTTTCGCTTCGCGAAAATTTTGGATTGACACCCCGTATAGAAACCTTAGGACAAAGTTCTTTGTCAAAACTTGATTTAATGCTAGAAATCCAATTGATAGGACAGAGAGCATTTTTTACCGCTACTTGATTTTTTGGGTTTTTTTTTTTTGAATATTGAAAAATATGTTGGAAAGTTGGCGAAAATAACAAATCACCAAATGTTTAAATATAATTATTGATGGATTTCTCAACCAGCAAACAAAACATTCCTTTTGTAGACACAATTTTATTAACGATATCCTGTGAGTTCACCAAACAATGTAAGAAAAGTATTAAATCGACCTTCGACCAACCCCCTCAGCGCCTAATGTCTCGGCACCTGGCTAGGATGACTGATGGTACCGCGCTTGTAGTACTTGGCCGTTGCGTTGACCAGGCTGGACAGGTTCAGCGAGGGAGCATTCGACACCTCCTGCGTTGATTGTGAGTTTTCCGCCTTGAGGACGGCTGCGCAACGCCACGTTTTAAGATAATTCACTAAAACAGGATAAAATCATGATTACATTAGGATGCACTGTGGGATAAGTGAATGAGAATACACACTTTTCCACATACGAACGCACCCGTCGTCACCGGTGGAAGCGAGCATCGTTCCGGTGATGTTCCACGTGACACGCCAAACGGTACAGTAGTGATCTCCAAACGTTGCCACGGCTTGAATGTCCAGACGTGAGTTCGATGTGGGTTCCCTATGAACAAAAAAGCAACATTCAACGATATTTCACAAACAAGCTTGATTAAACTTACAGAATCGGTTTCAGGTTAAAGATTTGCACGTCCTTGCTGGCCACGGCCAAAATGTGATAGCTTCGGCCAACGTTCGGCGCGAACGCGATGTCGTGCACTGGATCGGTGATGGAGTTAATCGTGTCCGTCTTCGTCCAGCGTCTGGAATTTTCGCTGTACTCAAAGATGAACACCTTTCCGCCGCTGCTCTGCGAAGAGTCGTCACTGCCGGCGGCAATCATCGGGGCGTGCAGTCTAAACATCGACTGGTTCCACGACAGGCAGCTGAGTGGAATTTTCGCTGCAATCTCGTGCGACAGCGTCCACTGGGACAGGTTCATGATGTCCGGTGCCTCGTAAATGCGAATGATTCCGTCGGCCGAGCACGTGGCCAGCACCAGCCCCTGGGACTTGGGCGAGAATTTGACGTCCGTAACGCTGGTTCTGGAGTCGACCAGATTTGTGCGCCGCACCCAGCGCTTCACCGGGGACATCGTGGGGGAGCTCTTCTCGCCGACGGTTTCCTCCCACACGGACACGGTCCGGTCGAACGAGCAGGTGGCCAACACCTGGCCAAACTCCGGGTGGGCCCAGGAAAGGCGCCAAACTGAGCCGGAGTGCGCTTTCCAGCTGGCCGTTACGCTCCAAACGCCGCTCTCGTTCTGGTCCCACACCTGGTGGAAAATGCAGTTTTTTGTAATGTTTAAATTCGAATAGTTATGGTCATATCGATCATAATTGGAGAATTCGGTGAAGTTCAGTTATAGTGAAACGGGACGCCAGTTCTTAGATAATTTCTGTTCAACTAGAAATCGATTTTTGAACCCAACAGATTGTTTGCTTTTGACCTATTTAGCTGTAAAAAACAGAATTTCGTAAGTTACGGAATTTTCCTTAAAGGTGCATTCGAAAACTCAAGTCGACAATATGGCGCTATCTTCTCGTTTCACCTTAAAAAAATTCGGGATATTCGAACATATTCTGGAACAAAAAAAAAGGAGCAGGTGGTTATGCTACACATGACCAGTATGACAAAGAACTTTGCACAAAGCTCTCGAAATAAAATCTTTTTTAAATGAATTTACAAATAGTTGCAACTGTCAAACCGCTCATGCGCCCTTCAAAAATGTTGCTTCAGTTTTAGCAATAATTTTTTTCCTGATTGAGACCGTAAATGCAACAATTTCAATAAAAAAAACGGGACAACTATAGCAATCGATAAATTCTAGAATATATTTTCAAAAGATTTTTCAAGGTCCTAAATAAATATGGGGAATGGGAATTCTAGGGAATTGATCATTCTGGGTAATGGTTCATTCTGGAGAGTGGTATTCTGGGAAATGGGATGTAACCCTTTCAACGTGTGTGTGTGTGTGGGTGAGCTATAAAATTCCCAACATAAGATCCGTCGTTGATAAAAGTCTGATCGACACTAAATCCTCGCCAGATCTGTTAGCTTAAATAGTATCGCACGGCATGTTGCTGCTTCCACGCAACAGAAAACTGTTGCGTTGCAGACATCATCTCTGCTTGGGACGTAAGATTCAAGTACCTAGAATGTCACGCCAAAAGCTTGCGATGGTAACGCGTGACATCTTCAAAAAAAAAAAAAATGGATTTAAGACATAGTTCTTTATCATCATTCCGATTATTTTTGGGTATCAACTTCTTGATTTAAAACTATCGCACCGGCTCGCGCCGCTAAACGCACCCTACCCTTACCTTCACATACTGATCACTCGAGCAGGTCGCCATCCGCTGGCCGTAGTAATCGTACGCCACATCGTGTATCACGTCCTTGTGCTCGGTGTGAATGGCCTGGTTCTCAAACATCTCGCTTCGCAAGCAAAATTCACGCAAAATCACCAAAAACAAGCGTAAAATTTACGATTTTCTCTGGATCGCCTCAAATCTCAACCGCGCCGCGCTCTGTTTTGATCCGGTTTTGACGTTTCTCGTCGTTTTGACGCGCGCGCCCAACATTGATCTAGATCAGCGGGGTTTGCTCCACGCGTGTCGCGCAACCGCTGGGCAGTTGTCTTGAAGAGGCGAGAAACGTCATAACTTGCGGGCCGCTGAAGAAGAAAAAAAAACAGATCGCCAAGTTCGCTGACTTGGGTAATTTTCGTTCATCAGTTTTTAGCTGCTGCTACTAACGAAGTGTGTGCGCAAAAATGCGTCTTTAATCCGCGCGAGGCCGGGCCTGTGTGCGTTTGTGCGTATTCGAGTGGAAAGCAGCAGCCAGTTGAAAACGGCATTTTCGGGGTGTCGGAATCTGCGGTGCGTTGATAACGGTTCCCCGGGGAAGTGAGTCGAGAATCTAGTGAGAGCCCTCGTGGACGTCGGTCAAGTGGATTTGCGGGACAAGGTCCGGGAAAAGCGTGCGTGTTCCGAGTGGAAAAAAGTGGCAGGAAAATCGATCCGTCAAGTGCTGAGCTGAAAATCCGGAAAAATATGGAAAAGTGTAGGTTGAATTTCCTTTGCCTTTCCCTGGGACGAGCCCCCAAATTATTCCAACGGTTATTGCACAAACCCCGTGCTGATGAATTCCACCCAAATTTCGATAAGCAATCTCGACCGCGGCGGGCCAGATTCCGACGAGATTTCGTTCCGTGACGGCATTGTTGTCCAATTAAAATGGGCTTAGCTTTTTTTCCACCAATCAGAAGCGATGGTGTGATTCTGTCATCATCATTGAACGTTAGAAGAGCAGGAAAGAGGCGAAGATTTTGCGCAAAGCTGTGTTGGTGTGTTTTGAAATGCCACCACCCACCACCCCCCGCCCTTTCCAGACGAACCACCTGCCCTCCCGGGCGGTTCCGTTTTGTTGCCCGTTCATTCATCAAACGCGCTCCTACAAACACATTTAACCGGCAATCATCAATCAAGAGTCGCAAATCCGACGCAAATTGTGACGTTTTATTTTCTTCTTTTGGGGTAGGCCTACTGCGTTCAAAAATCCTACAACCAACAAATTACAACCCAGAAATCAGCGCGCAATTTCGGCAATTGATCCTGGTCTTCAAGGTCAACGCCACGTGTCGTGGTGTGTGCGCGGGATGAACGAACAATCATCAGCGCCGCATTAGCGCACCAATACTGTCGTGCAGGGGAATGTTACGGTTGTAAACAAAACGAAAATAAAAATCTGCCCGGTTCTGACGGTGGCGGTGGGGACGACCGACCGTGGCAGTGAAAAAGGAATCGGGGCCGGGTGGTGGTGGTGTATTGTTTGGCAATAACAATAAAATCTCGGGTTAGTTTTCAAAAGGTCGTAAGCGCCAGTTGTCCAAAATTGAGTTTTTGGCACGGTTGCACTCTTCTAACGCACTACTAACGATCTACTCGAGCAGAATTTCCAAAAAGATAAATTTAAACAAAAATATCTCCCGCATATAAAAGGTCGAATGTGCTTTTCATACGAAGAAGTCACATACGTCCTTGGTGATGCAAGGTCGTAAGTACTGATAATTTCAAAAATGTACTTACGCTCATAGAAAAAGGACGTAAGTTCAGTTTTAATTGCTTTATGATTATGCGCACATGGGTTTTTACGAAAAACGATGAATATTTGTTATCCCGTTAAAAACATTGCGCTGATTATATGACTTAAAGGATGCGCGAAGAATATTTTCCAATTTGCCAGCCAGCAAAATCCAGTTTCAGTCATTAAATCCGGAAGAGGCTAGTTTCCCCCAAAATCATCATTTAGTGTGGCAGCCTAAACCAACACAAAATCAAGTTGCATAATCTGTTCAGGAACAAGCGATAATGACCGCATCCATCTTATCACTCATAAACGCCTTCTCAAAACTCCAGGAACCCCGAGTTCTTCAAGGTCCTATAGACCACTGAAGAAAAGATAAACAAATCAGTGGTAGTTCGTCATTTTGTTCGTGCTCTCAGCTAGCGTATGAGCCAACGCGAGAGAGGGAGAATAAAATCTGTCAGTTGGACCTTTCTCCCCTGCGATGTTTTCTCCCAATCTCCTCCAAAAACACAAAACATCGACTGCCCTCTTTGCGGGGGGTGTTGAAACGATGTTCAAAATAATAATGTTTGATTTAAATGTAGTTTAGTCATAAAATAAATAAATTTTGCCAATGGTCGTATTGTCATTCTTCTTCAAAAAAAGTCCCAAGTGCAGGGACGTATGAAACAATTTGCTCATGTAAAAGGTCGAATCAACCTGGTGTGGTAAAACAAGGCTAAAACACACATTAATTGTTAAAATTTTTATTTCACTTGATATGACAACCATAGCTTATAGTCAAAGCAATGATTTTGACTAAAAATATGCCCTTGAAACCCACTTACATATAAATAAGAATTAAAATAATGGTCGAAAACTTGTTCATCGGTTTTCCCCACTTGAGGGGTTTGGCTCTTACGACGTTTTGAAAACTAACCCGAGAAATGCTGTTTGTTTGTTGAGGGTGGTTTAACTAATGAAACATATTTGGATTAATGAACCAAATCGGTTTATTATGAGCTATTGTTTTTTATATTTGTGTAGAACCTTTAAAAAACTCTAGATTTTCAGTTAACCCTTTTTTTTCGTGCCCATGAAGTCAAATTGGATTATGTTTTGTTCTACGAAAAAGTTAGCTTCTGTTGTTTTATGTTATTCTTCTTTCAATTTTCATTTATTTGTTTTTAACATCACATTTGGGTATCTGCAACTCCATTTTGTTCATATCAGAGCGGTTGATTGCCTGTTAGCATACCAAAAGCATTTTCTCATTAGGGCATCTCCACCGCAGAGATCTAATTGCGTGGCAAACCTATCGGTTGGATCCCCAGTTTTAGCTTTGCTCCGTAGCTAATACACGTTTCCGCACCGCTGAGAGCTAATTTGGCTACTGAATCAAGCCCACCGCGGGGATCTAATTTATTCATTTTCCAATTTTAGCCGTTTTGTTGACCAAAATCAATGAAACTATGTTCTAGTATGATAGAACATGCTTCCAATTGCATTATATGTCCTAATTGTTTGCTTACATCTATAAAATATCATTTTCAAATTTTTAAAAGAGTTCATCCGATTTGCTCCCGACATGTTTGCACCCCAACATTCGCACCGCGGGTAGCAAAGCTAAAGCTAAATTAGCCTTCGAGTTCATTCAGCGAAGAAAAAGTTCATCGGGGATCCGTCGAGTAGCCAAGATAGGTGCTCGAGAAGTCCCCGAGCTGCCGGTGGCTAATTTTTCAGCGATTTTTAGAATTATTTGTATTCGTTTTGGTTGAAGATGCATTTATTTTGATTATCAAATTTTAATAAATATTAAAGAGTCATATGGTTCAAAACGACTTTATTAAATTGAAAAATTGTGGAATTTATATTTATTTTGGTATTTTTTAAATAAAAAATAATCAGCCACCTATGTTTAATATAAGCAAACCATCACAAAAAATTTAAACATGAATGTTCAAAATTTAAAAATAACTTAACCGATTTGAACATTTTTAAATTATTTATTAAAATTTAAATATAGGGTAGGGAGTAAAATAAAAATACGAATACATTTTTTATTATTATTTTTTTTTCATTTGATTTAAAAATATTTTGAATAGTAGTACCGTAAAGGCTGATACGCAGATTGGAAGGAACGCAAAACTCCATATAAAAAAATGGTCAGGGAAAGGGCCACGAAAAGATTTTTCTTAAGCGGTACGCAACTAAAAAGTAACAAAAACGAAAAGTGGCGTTTGACGTTTCTTCGCACGGTGCTTGTTTGCAATATGAATCGAAGAATTGGAATTTTCCTTTTTGAATGCGACTGAAAATCACAAACGTTTTGATAATCTTGTATTCGATATAATAATATTGAAAATCCCCGCCGAATCTCAAAATGCAGAATTTTGAAATTAAAAGGACAGATATAGTTTTATCGACGACGTTTTATGGTCGAAATGGAGTAAAAATAGAAGTTGTCTTTATAGCTGTCGGCAGACATGTCGGCCACTATTGCTAGTACCAACCAGCAACCTCTGGATTGTGAGTCCAGTGCGCTGTCCAATTGATCCACACGGACGGGATCGAAATGAAGTAAACCAGAGTGAAAAAAAAACTTGACAATTATCATACAAATATCTATTTTCTGACTGAAAAACTCAATAATAAAAAATCTTAAATTTGGAAATTCAAAATTAAAAATATGCAGAATTGAATAATAATTTTAATATTAAAGTATTTATAAATTCAAGAGCTCAACAATTTATAAAAAAACAGAAATTACAAGTCGAAATTCCAAAAGCTTAAAACTCTGAAATTTAGAAATAATAATAAAAATAAAAATTTACGAAAAAAACACTATTTTTATCAAAAATACAAAAAAAAATGAATTCAAAATCAGGAATTTGAAAATTTTAGAAATTAAGAATTTAAGAATTTAAGAATTTAAGAATTTAAGAATTTAAGATCAGGATTGCATGTTTTCGAATCCGTATTGGCTTATTTAAAATGTTTTGCTTGAATTTTGCTTTTTATTCAATACAAATGACTTGTCTCTTGCATGTCCAGCAGTTGATCGACAATGCGTTGACCAAAATTAATCAAACATAGCCTTAATCTGACCTCAAAAACTAAACTGCATCACCCCAGATTGCCAAAAGTTGGCCAAAAGTCATTTTTCCTGCGTAAACTTGCAGCACAGGAGGGAAAATATCTCCTAACTCGAAGAATTGAAATCGAAAAATCAATCATCACTCCTAATGTAAACATTTACTGACGTGAGCAGGATAAACTCTTTGTTTACAAACTCACATTGGCCTAATTACATTGTTTTGCTTGAAAAAACCATCTGTCAGACGATTTGCTCCCGGTAGATCCCGGAGCTAACCTGAGTTTTGTTTAGATTCGGATGAACACGGATGAACTCGAACCTAAATTAGCTCTCGCACAAGTACCGCGGTGGGCTTGACGCGGGTGCCAAATTAGCTTTGCAACGCAATTAGGTCCCTGCGGTGGAGATGCCCTTACAGTCCAGACTCGATTTTTCGGAGGCCTCGGAAAAATTCGGATAATCGAATCACGAAAAAAAAACTATTTTTTGTGGTGAGCAGTTCTCTACGAAATCTGTCTTTCTTCTTTAATTTTTAATTTTTTTTTTTAATCCGGCTGAAACTTTTGTGGTGCCTTCGGTATGCCCAAAGAAGCAATTTTGCATCATTAGTTTGTCCATATTGCAGGCCAAGGGTGCATGATACTGATGATACTCGTCGGTTGACACACCTAGGCAAGGAACATCCCGGAAGGAGCCCAACTACATCCGTAGTGCTGTTTGGACAAAACAGCATGGCTCTGGTTCCTTGCAAGTGTCCTATTTTCTTACCTCCACGTTGGCTTGGTTTAGTCATCATGATGACAAGGTGTAACCTAGCTGGTGGCCTGTGGAAACGACTCGTAAACCTTTGACCAGCGAGGGTCAGAGTAGAGACGGCTAGAAGAAAGGGGCGCGTCAATGTGGGAAAGGGAAGTAATTTGTGATTGTAGACGGTATTGTTTTGATTCGCAGTATGTTGAGTCAACTGCTGTGGATGTACCTGAACATCGCAGAACGGGGTTTCTCTACTTTCCTTTTCAGCTAACAGCTATCTTCTGTTTATTTTGTTTCACTGATTTTCTAAATCGGCTTCTGTTTACTATCCTTCATTTGATTTCGATTTTACTTATTTGATTCTCTTATTTCTCAACGCTTTTCCACTCTATTTTACCAATTGATGCTGCTGTAACAAACTGCTTTCCCTTAAAAGTTGGCAGCGATGTCAATTTTGTTTATCATATGCCTTTTCTTTATTTATCTATTTGAATAATTTCTCATCTTCCCTGTAAATTGCCCTCAATACAATCAAAGCTTGTTTGTTAATTTCTTTATCTACTTCATAAATTACTATCTTTCTTTTACTATTGATTATTTACATAGTATATTTCCTTAACTGTCCATTGTTTTGAAACTTCACCTTTTTCTTAAGCAAGTGAGGTTCGAGCCCTTACTCAATTTATGGAATGATTAAAGGATTAACACAAATATTACTATTGTACTTTTGAAAAAACATTTCTAAAATGCTTAGGACCAAAAATTGTAACAAAACACCGCGACAAAAGAAATAGCAACATATAAACACGACTCAACACTAGGAAAGATTTCAGGAGAAATCAATACATAGTAAAATAACAACTAGTTTTTGAATTCAAACTAAAAATAAAACAGTTTTTGCTTTAATGAAAGTTGGTAGGCACACTTTAAATGGTTAGGCGCTTATACTTACATCAAACCCTACGTAATGTACCACCCCCGGCCGAGTTAAAATGCGTAACCGGAAAAGAAGGTGTGCATGCCTGGCACGAACACTCAAAGCGTGTTCTAGCGTGTTGCTCGTACTGACTCAGAGCAAGGGTGAGATGTAGGTGTAAGGGCAGTGCGTGTTCGTCGGGAACCTGGTGCATAAGATCGGTCAAGGCCCGTTCTTGCGAATTGCGAATTAGTTTGTCCATATTATTTTCCATACAAATTTGGCAGCTGTCCATACAAAAATGATGTATGAAAATTCAAACATCTGTATCTTTTGAAGGAATTTTTTGATCGATTTAGTGTCTTCGGCAAAAATGTAGGGATGGATAAGGACTACACTGAAAAAAAAATTATACGCGGTAAAAAAATTGGTGATTTTTTAATTCACTTTTTATCACTAAAACTTGATTTGCAAAAAAAACACTATTTTCAATTTTTTTTTATTTTCTGATATGTTTTAGAAGACATCTTTCGATGTAAAATCAAATTTGCAATCAAAAAGTACTTTAGTGAAATTTTGATTAAAGGCACCGTTTTCAAGTTAAAGCAAGTTTTAGGTATTATTATTTTTTTGAAAATAGGCGCAGTTATTATTATTTTTTTATAAGTGCCCTTGTTTGCCCACTTTCGAGAAAAATAATTTTGAGAAAATTCAATATTACGCTTTTTTGGAATGTTAGTCTGATTTAATTTTTTTGAAAATATTGTTTTCGAAAAGATCGGAAAATTTCACGAATGTTTCATATTTTAACATTGTAAATCGGAGCATTAGATGCTGAGATATCGACATTAGAAAATGGTGGGTTGTTTGAGTGAGACTTAAATTTTCCTGTTTTTAAACCTTTGCATGGCAATATCTCAGCAACTAAGGGTCGAATCAACAAAGTTCAAAAAAGCAAATAATAGAGAATTTTCTCAGCTTTTCAAAAAAAAAAAATACTCGTTCTGGAAATTTATGAAAAGTTGGCATTTGATGTTCCCTAAAACATATCAGAAAATTAAAAAATATTGTTTTTTTGCAAATCAAGTTTTCGTGATAAAAAAAAAGTGAAATTAAAAATCACAAATAAAATTTACCATGTATAAATTTTTTTCAGTGTAGTCCTTATCCATTTTTGAATTTTATATATCATTTTTGTATGGACAGCTGCCAAATTGATATGGAAAATTATATGGACAAACTAAAAATGCAAAATTGCTTCTTTGGGCATATCGAAGGCACCAAAAAAGTTTCAGCCGGATTAAAAAATACAAAAAAAATCGAATGATCGAAATCTCAGAGAATTGCTCTGGTCATATCTTTGACTATCCACCTTAAGTTTGACCCCTAAACTACGCTAAGGTGATATAAAAGGTTAAAATCCATGATGGCGGCCAAAATGGCGGTAATGAAATATTGAAAAAATCCATTTTGTTATTTAATAGGCATTCAACTATTCAAATTTGACTTAAATGGGGTCGCAAAACTCGAAGTTATTGTTCAAAAAAGATTATCTGAAGTCTCACACAAACCTTCGGATAATCGAACTTCGGATAAGCGAGTCTGGACCTTGGTCTGGACGGTATTTCATCTTTGTAGGGAATGAGCAGTGCTAATGTTAATTATAAGAAACCGAAAATATTAAGGAAAAGGTAGATTCTGAATAATTAAATCAAGCTCGACTTTCTTGTTTTGTCAAACCTTCTTTACTTATATTTGGGTGGAAAGCCTAGAAGAATGAGTTCGAAAGGTGGATTTTGGAATAAAATGTTTTGTATTGTTCCGTCACCACGATCTTTTGGATTTAAAAATTCTAATTCACATTAGAGTAGTGTTGGGGTCATATTCGAGCTCGACAATCAAAAAATTAGACAACAAAACATGTTTTTTTCTTGATTCTTTTATCCGAAGTGAAGTTTTTCCGAGGCCTTCGGATAATCGAGTTTGGACTGTATACTTCGGCATATTTTTCAAGTCACTTTCTAACTTTCTTTCATCACCTTATACCTAGTTTTCTTAAAATTAATAAAAGAGTTCTTCCTTGCAATGCTTTTTGCACTTCGAAAATTAGATGAAAATGGTGCAGGTGGTTATGATACACATGACCAATATGACAAAGAACTTTCCCAACGCTCTTTTTTGTCAATTTTATTACATTTTAATCATTGGCTACTACTGTTGAAATGCCAGATATCAAGTCCAGTATTCAAGGGCATGGTCATATCCATGTAGTTATAAGCCAAAATTGTATGCCTAGGCCAATATCCCCCCGGAGTAACATTTTCGTGAGGGCACCGGACGATTTCCTAAATCGGGAGACCTAAATCTCTGGTGATAAACTTATCAAGTTCAAGTTCCTGTTCCATTTTCACAAAAGAAACATGCATATAAATGTTTATTTTCATCCATTAGTCGAAATTAGTCGGAAAAATCAGGGGCGGAAAATAATGTTTTCTGAAAACTTCAAAATTTCCATGAAAATAAAAGTCTTATCAACTAAAAACAATCTAAAATGCATTTTTCTGCATTTATAATCATATTCAGGACATTTGGGCTCGTTTAAAAATGTTTAGAATTTTTATGAAATTTCGATAAAAAAAAATCGTCAATATTTTGGAAACTAATGTTTGCAAAACAACTGGACAGGTGTATAATGCATTTTGAAACACTTTTTTCATTAAAATGTTGAAACTATGGCTCCTTATTTCAATCCTCATACTTTTGACAAAGAACTTTGTCCTAAGGTTTCTATACGTGGTGTCAATCCAAAATTTTCGCGAAGCGAAAACGTTACGTGACGAATTCCCCTCTCGGCAAATTTCCCCTCTTTTTGGTGCACGCTGGTTGGATGAGCGAACGTTTCCCAATCAGTCAATCGAGAGACGTGAGATTGATGTATCTAAAATCACCCCCACTCCACCTCGTAATTTTCGGATCGTCGACGAGCCAACAAAACTCGGCTCGGTCGGTCCCGAAAATTCATTCTGTTGCTGGACGTCGACGAGAGCACATCAGAAGCAGACGGCCTGGAGGTCCGGGAGCAGATGGCTTGGAGGCAAGGACCAACTAAGACGTGCCAGTCGCGGGAGTCGATCATTGGAACTGGCCACCACCTGAACTGGAGTGGCCGGAGGCCCCGGGGATGTTCCGATGGGGGGACATTTGCCGGACCGTAAGAATTGGGGCAATATGGGTATCAAACTTTATGGTTTTTGATACTGGACATGAAATTTGACATTTCGGCAATAGTGGCCACAATCTGGAGTGGCCGGAGGCCCCGCGGATGTTCCGATGGGGGGACATTTGCCGGACCGTAAGAATTGGGGCAATATGGGTATCAAACTTTATGGTTTTTGATACTGGACATAAAAAGTTGCTTTTGGCCATTATCTGAAGTTGAGCAGTTAAAATAAATTGCTTATTAGGCAGGAAGTAATAAATAGATTACTGCGATGCACTTTTTTTTGTGCCGCTGCGAAAATCTGTTTCTGGAAATTTAGAATAACTATCTCGTAATTAATTAGAGCCCTGTAAAGGGCAGTTCTAATGTCTGCTGTTCAAATTTCCTTTACTGCCGCCGATTGTTTGCATCAGCCTTGCAAAAACATTCCCGCATCTTGGTAACTTTCGAGTGGTGAAGGAAAGTCAATTGATTTCACCTCGATTTCTATTTCAGCTCCACTTGCAATTTCCGTCCCGTTAGTTCGATAGGACGTTAATTATAAGGGAATCATGGGGAAATTTAGAGCGGACATTCTAATCGAAAATTTCAACAATCATCTTGCAAAGTTCTTTGTCATACTGGTCATGTGTAACATAACCACCTGCACCTTTTTTTTCGGGAAATCAGGAAAAGCTGGAATTTAATGAGTGCTAATTTTGTTTTAGGTTTGTTCCCTTAAAAAAATCTCAAAAAAGGAAGCAGAAATGTTTTGACTGAAATTGAAATTTTCATTGTAAATACTTGTTAAATTGATTATAAACTATTCAGAATAAAATGTAGAACGCTTATGTATGCATTTTAATCAAATAAAGACTTTTTAATCTTATACAAATTTAAAATTTTGGAGCCACAGATCGGTACAACACGTATATGATTGTATTTTTTTATAAATTCATTGATATTTGACAATTTTGAGTACAGTCCAAACTCGATTATCCGAAGCCTCGATTATCCGAAGGTTTGTATGGGACGTCGGATAATCGAATCACTAACAAAAAAAAATTTAGTGTTTTTATATTTGTTTACTCGAGTTCGAGTTCTGGGACCCCATTTAAGTCAAATTTGAATGGTTGATTGCCTATAAAATATAAAATTGCATTTTTTCAATATTTCATCATTGCTATTTTGGCCGCCTTTAGAGTATAGTGTAAGGGTAATACTAAAGCTAAACAATCAAAAATAAGACAACAAAAAAAAAGTATTTTTTGTGATTCGATTATCCGAAGTAAAATTTTGCCAAGGCCTTCGGATAATCGAGTCTGGACTGTAGTAGCATAACTGTAAAGTTGTGTGAAGCATTTTGTGATAGGGAAAAATGTCCATTTTCAGCGCACTAAGCTTTCCGACCAATTCTCATTACTTTTGCAGCTTCCCCCTATTCAAACACAATTTTCTGAGAATTAACAAAGTTAATTTGTCTGTATTAAGTAATGATCTGATTTCTACATATATTTACTTCATCGAAGAAAATATATCTAAAGGCTAGATAAATACCATATTTAATATTCCTCACACAAGTATAACTGTAATGTGACCCGCCCGTGTGGATCAATCGGACCGCGCACTGGACTCACAATCCAGAGGTCGCTGGTTCGAATCCCGCGGCGGGCGCTCTAAAATTCTTTGTGTAAATATGGGTATTCGGCGCCGTCGCTCCGTGCCATACTTTCATACACTTAGGAGCCCAGGGCGGCGAAGTCCTTGTAGATAAAAAGGAAGACACTAGTGGTTGGTACTAGCAATGGTGACCGACAGCTATAAAGTCAACTTCGTTAGTATTACTGTAATAACTCCGTACGATCGTAAAGTAATAAAGTCTCACTAAAACTAACGGCTATCCCGTCTTATCTGTGATGCAATGTCAGAGTATACCTCTTTCCCCAGTTGGCAACATTCGCAAACTGTTCGCCGACTTCTTCCTTCTTATCTCCAAATTTCGTTTGTCTGTGTAAGGTGGTCCCACATTTTTCGCGCACCATAACCACACCATTCGTACAGAAGGAATTGATAACAGGTCGCGTGGCGTCGCCTCACCTCCACCTTAGCCCGAGTGAATTGATGAATTTATAGCAGGGAACACTTAGTCTAGATAGAGGTATTGCTCTCTTAGTATTCGTAAACCTTTTCCCTTGGCTTAAGGTTTCGCGGCCCGATTCTTTACGTCGTGCGCGAAGAAAGCCCGCGCGGCTCTTCTTAGTCGTCACTTGAGCCAGTTCGGAGTCGGTTCGCTCTAAGCAGCTCGTCGGTGACAGCGGTGTGACTATTTTTTTTGTGTGTGCTGTTTAGTGGCTGTTATTAAGCTAAGTGGATCGCTGCGAAGGTCACGCGTGGATAATCCGTGTGGGTGTTTCTTACAAAAGGTGATAATTTTGGATATTGTCACTTGCGTAGTTGGTGTTGATAGATAAGTTCAAAGTTCATTAAACCGTTTCGTCGGGTGTGATTTAGGCATTGATTGTATATATGTGAGTAAAGTTAACATCTAATGAATGATTGATGAGGTCTGTTTTTTTCTGTTATCCATTCAATGAATCGACAAAAAGTTTATATACCGACAGGTCAACACTATTAAGCTGTTCGCTAAAACCTTCTATGAACACTCTGTACAATAAGTGTAACAGTTAATGAAGTTCATTAGCAACGCAGTGCGTTTGCACCGTGCCAAGGAAATTATCGAATATTTGCGCTTCAAGGCAGATTAGATAAAGACGCGACACGAAATTTTCGCAAGTTGTCCAGTTCTCACGCAAACAGCGTCCTGGGCTAATAGTAATCTAAATTTGTGTTGTTGATTTTTTTTGCTTATGTTCACCCATTTTGAAGTTGTTGAGTAAACTAATTATATCATATGATATTCGATTCGGCTGTAGATATAAAGATCTCCATCCGATATTGAACAAAGCAGGATTCATCAAAAAGTGATGTCAGATAGGTGTAATTTTAGACTTATCGGAAAGGTTCTTCAAGGCATTTTCACCCAAAATTTACTTTAAAAATGTTCTTTAAATTTTCCTAATTATAGACAGTTTTCCCATATGTTAAAATCAGTTTTCGAGTGAAAATTACAAAACATAAAAAAAAATTAAGTAATTAACTGAATTTGAAAACATCTGCTTAAATTATACGTGTTTTCCCAAATTAAAATAAATAAATAAGGCAATCAAAAATAGTTAAAATGAGAGAATATAACACTTAAACATGAGAGTAATGTTTATCGTTTAACAAAACCTCTTAAAATCATTTAGCTTTTTGCACTACAACTTTTTTTTGTGAATTCAAGCTCGACGTTTCAGAAAAAAACAGCGCTGTAGACACTTTTTTCTAATCTGTACATCTCTTAGTCTTCGTTAAGACACTTTTCACAAGCTAAGCTAACTTATACCAATCACACTAGAGGGAGTGAGATGCTTGTTTATCAACTGATGTTTTGTATACACTCGAACGATCAGCGAATCTCCGATTGGCTGTCGGTGGCGTCGCGCGATTCTCTCACACAGCTTCACCACAGATTGCGCGGTTATCGCTTTCAAGAGAATATGGTACCTACCTTCTACTACCGTCTTCCTGAGTAACATGAAACGCGAAAACTCGGTGCGTTGCGTCCTGCTCAGCTGATCAGCAGCTGGCCAGGTCGTGAAACGTAGATTACAGCCAGGAATCACTCGGTACGTGACTGGCGCTCGATCCAGTTTGGGCCTGGATGTGGATTTTTGCGTGTTTAGAAAGCACACACACACACACATACATTTTTTCGGGTACGCTCCGATTGTGGGTTTGTTCGTATCAAGGGCGTTCGAAATTCCGGTTCGTGTCTCGTTTACTGTAAGAATTTTGTGTTTGTATTATATTGCTGGCGCTTATTTTGCTAAATAAACAAGCAGACACTGTGAAGAAAGTTAAGTCTGTTAAAATTTTGGTCTCAAGATCTTAACATATGAGGGTTGGATCCATAAATGGGAATTATGAAATCGAAATAACCAATTGAACCCTCTGCACTCTGGTCAAAGAATGCTTCGTTTTCCAGTCGCCGACTATGGCTGTCGATCTTCTCGATCTCAGTATTGCCCCATCTACCGATTAATTGTTCAGTCCCTTCAAACTGCATACTTCGATTCTCTTCATTCCTCGATATTTTTTTAATTGCTTGGAGGATCTCTTCCTCGACGGATTCTTTTTGCTTTAAAAATCTCTTCCGGATAATTTCACTTTCTCATGGCTTGCATAGACATTTTCCTTTGCAAACGTAAGCTTTAAAGATTATTTGACATTTGTTTGTTTTGTTTTGTTTTGCCATGACAAAACAATGAAACAACAACGAAAAACATGATTTTAAGGCTCTGAAGGCATCATTCCCGATCGTCCATTCGGCGGCCATGTTTGTTTTAGAAAAACATTCAAATCTTGATTCAGAATGTCTCAATCAAAAAAAATCTTTGTTTTGTTTGTAGAAGCATTTTACATATCGTCAGCTGTGTGCTATCTTGTGACATAGACCATTTTGGTCGAAAATGAGTTAATGATGACGTTTTGCTATACTTAACAAACACTACAAGATGCTTTAACCCGATTTTGGAAACTCGCTTCCGTTTCCCGGATATCGCAATACACACTTGTGACATAGACCAATTTACCATCAAAATGATCGTGCACACTTGTGACACGTCATACATGTTGTTGGAAAATGTGGAAATTTTTTCTTGTTTTTCACAAATTTATGTACACACATACTTTCTAAAGGCAATGAAATCTTTTGTTTTTGAAAATATACTGATTAAGTTGGTTAAACTATTGATTTTAGCCTATTTTAGTTTGTATGGGAATTCTGTGCACACTTGTGACACGTAGTACAATTTTACTTTCGAAACACACTTGTGACACGTGCTTTTCAGATTTTTGTTTACATTATTTACTGTATCTTTTAACTGGTGTAACCAAATTAGTTGAAACTTGGAGCGTTTGTTAAGCGATAGTATACGAACCGATTGCTTCAAAAAGTTTGGCTTTATCATTCATTGTTTTGAAATACATTACCAACAAACTTTAAAAATCGATTTTCTCGAAAAGTACTAAATGGTCGTTGTCACAAGGTAGCACACAACTGACGATATAGTGATTATTTTTTTCATTTCTAAAAACCGGCTCCGTGGCTTAATGGTTACGGCTTCTGTCTTACAAGCAGAAGGTTCAGGGATCAAATCCCGGTCGGTACCTTTGAAATTTGAAATCAGAAATTTGAACTCTGAATATGAACAAAAACGAAAATGAATCAGGTGGGATTCGAACTCACGCCTTTGGATTGGTGGTCTGGGACGCTAAGCAGTCGGCCATCAGAAGGTTTACACTCTAGCAGTGAAATTGATCCGTAGTGTTGAAACATGTTATCTTCTCATATTAAATACGCGCTGATCCCTGATTTGCCTGATGGGATTGGAAGTCTAAATATAGATCGAGTTTCCTTCAGATGCTTGCTTCTATGTTTAGGCGGGGCCGAACAATGCCCAGCGACCTCGGAATTGGACCGCAAGGAGCTCTGTCATTCTGAAACGGGTCGTTGGAAGCAGCGCGAGGGCTATCACCACCTAATACCCGGGACTGAGATAAGTTGTATCAGCATTCGGCATATACAAAAGTCTGATACAAACTATACCTTCCCATAATATCGCTACCGGCTAGTGGGTATTGGATTGGACCACACACACACACACACACACACACACACACACACACACACACAGTGATTATTTTTTTCATTTCAATTTACTGGACCCTGAATTCAGAACCATCATTAACAGTAATTGCCGCCGTCTACAACCTTAACGTATACAACAACAGTCCTTTAACAAAAAAAAAAAAACGGAAGTATTTTACTACACCCAGAACTGGGCATCTGCATAAAAGGATAAAGAGCACGGTTGGGTAGTAAAATGGTACTGTGAACGGACGGAGAGGATAAATCCCGAAATTACCGAGAGTACTTTACTCATGGGTTCATTTTCCAAAAAAGTTCATCTCTGCCGATACCGAGACTCGAACCCAAGACCTTCGGCACATTGAACCGCGCCTTTGCCGTATCGGCCACCATGGTTCGGTGTCTAAGTTGTGGTCATTTGTCCATATAAGCCACCCTATGGGATGAACTGTTTCAATGAACGAATGAACACGATTTGTTTTTTGTTGTAAGCGAGAGAGTTCTATACTCTCTCCCAAGCTTCCCATGCGCCAGTGCCAACGCACACCGCGGGTTTGGTTTTCTAGCTTCGGTACGTGCCTGAACCCATTTTTGTATTGGTATCTTGGTACATCGTACCAGCGCACCACGACACTCTCGGCTCGCCCCATCGGTTTTGTGTCTGGCACTCACCCATGGCATGAACCCAGCGTGCCGTGGTACGTGTCGTGGTATTGAACCCGTTTTGTACCGCCAGCGCATACCACGGCACGTACCTCGGCTCGTAACGAGTGAAGCACCTTGGCTAATACACCGGGTTCATGCCATGGGTGAGTGCCAGACACAAAACCGACGCGGCAAACCGAGAGTGTCGTGGTGCACTGGTACGATGAACCAAAATACCCTCGGTTCGTGTGAGTCGGGTACGGGTGTAAACCGAACAAAGCAGGCGCAAAGCAAACCCGAGGTGCAAGTGTACCGCGTGTACCGCACGGTGCAGGGAAGCTTGCTCTCTCCAAATAGTACTTTCCTCTCATTTCTTTTCGAAAGGACTATTTGCATGGTCTTTAGCTTTGGGTGTAGAAAAATAAGATTTTTTTTTCTTGTGTTCTGAAAAGAAAGTTTCTGATAAATATCCAACCAGTTTGAAAAATTACTTCAGTTTAATTTCAATACACTAAAACCCGACCCCTCTTCGATTTGCGTGAAACTTTGTCCTACAGGGTAACTTTTGTCCCTGATCACGAATCCGAGGTCCGTTTTTTGATATCTCGTGACGGATGGGCGGTACGACCCCTTTCATTTTTGAACATGGGAAAAAATAGGTGTTTTTCAATAATTTGCAGCCTGAAACGATGATGAGATAGAAATTTGGTGTCAAAGGGACGCCCGTTTTCTTGGCGTACTCAAAGTTTCGAAAAAAAAAACCTATTTTTCATCGAAAAATATACTAATATTTTTTTTAAAGCTGCCATTTTCATTTTTAAATGTCGTGTTTTTTCTAACATTGCAGGGTTATTTTTTAGAGTGTAACAATGTTACACAAAGTTGTAGAGCAGACAATTACAAAAAATTTTATATGTAAACATAAGGGGTTTGCTTGTTACCATCACGAGTTATCGCGATTTTACGAAAAAAAAAGTTTTGACTTCAAGATGGCCGGATGAATTATTGAGAAAATTCATTTGGTAATTTTTTTGGCAATCAACCACTCAAACTAAACTAAAATTGGGTCGCTGAACTAAAATTTGATGTCAAAACAGAGAAAATATAAAAGGAAAACTAAAGAAAAATGGAACCATGATTCGATTACACTGGCTCACAAAAAATGAGTTAAATGGACCCCAAAAACACGTGCACCTTGAATTTTCAAAAATATTCAGGAAGGTCCGAATGGTTTTCTCCAAAGCTCCTGCGTTTTGCATGCAATTTTAGGATCGCCACAGTGACGAACCGCCCCCATTCTTCAAACAAACGTTGGAGAAAAACCATTCGACCCAGTCTAAATATTTTGGAAAAAAAATCAAAATGCACGTCGGTTCCTCAAGGAGGTATTAGACTATGGCAAACAAACAAACAAACTCGCCCTTTTTGACAGTTTGCCTGCTTTGTTTGTTTGCCTGCATTTGTTTGCAGAAACGTCAGTCTGCATACATTTTGCCATGTTTGCGAGTTTGCCGCAAATAAGTTTACGGGTTTGGCAAACTGTCAAACACGAAAAAGTTCGAGTTTGTTTGTTTGTTTGCCGTAGTCTAATACCTCCTTCAGAAATTCAATCGAACTTGGGATAATCGAGTCTGAACTGTACAGTAAAAATTCTAATTCTTGGTTTTTGCATAGTGCCGGTTCGGTATCAAACAAACCATCTGTTGTTGCCATCTTCAAATTATTAACAAAGATTAAAAAAAAAACTGATTGCAATTGTTTATTTATGACATTGTTACATTTAGGTTACCATTTTCAAATAACGACCATGTATTACAGAAAAAAAAATCGATGCAAATATAAGTCAGCAGCCATACTGCCCGACTTTTCAAAAGCGAACTTTACAGCACTGTTCACGTGCATACGGGGATCGCTCGTCGATCGCCAACTGAAATACGCAAATGGACGAAAGGTCAAAGCGTTCAACCATCAACAGTCGATCAACTAAATATTGTGATTTTTTTTCACCCAAGCTCGGTCGAACCTTCTTCGTACTCCTCGGTGTAGGTACTGTTTTTGTTGTCAATTGACGTAAATGAGCCTGCTACACACCTTTGGAGGCAATCGTTTATTCAACTGTTTGTAGAATGTATTTAAGTTTGCACTTTCAATCGAGCGTGGAGTCCGGATTTCTTCTACGTTTGCACTTTGATTCTGGGGTTATTCTATACTTAAATTTTAAATGTTTTTGATCTGTAGCCTAATCTTAAGCGTGTCTTCACTTTCCACTTGTTTATATATGTCAGCAGTCATCAGCTGCGTGGTCCATATACAAAAATCACATGACTTTGTAATCAATACTGCGCGCCCCCGGTTTGCAGTTGACCCCTCGGCAACCTTGAGTCGTCCGGAGCGATCTGACTTTTCGCGGGCCCTTATCGCGGATTATTCAACATCGTCGAGCTTCCCTTGATCTTGCTATAGGTGAACTGTTTTGTGTAAGCGTTTTTTTTTTCGTTTGGCATGTTATATATATTTCAAAGTGCTCCACTATCAGTGAACGGTACATAGATCACACGTTCTTACGTATTTACGATGGGGGTTGGACGGTCGGTCCCAGAAAGTTGCACTTTCAGTTCTGACTCGGTCACGATCGGGAACGAAGGCTTTCCCTTGCTGGGGTTTAATTTGGTCGCATTTTGGATTATTCAATGAACTGGTCTCATTACCAGTTGAACCGACGCTGGTGAGGTTCCGTCGCGATTCGGAATTCCGTTAATACACATTTTGTGGAATTTGTGGTGTTGCTGTAGAGTGCGAGGTTGGTGTGTTGGGGGATTTTAAGTTTTATTGAAATAGTCCTTTTTGTCCCTTTCCCTAAATCAATCAGTGAGCATCTTTGGGGCTAATCTGAATCTTTTTCTTCTCTCGTTCTCCCTCAGGTTGAACGAGGACGAGGTCCAAGATGTTTTTCAAAATCAGTGCCTAAACGCCAAAAGCAACCCAAATGATATACCTGATGCTCACTGGTGTAGTGTTGTTCGCTTACATATTCCTGCAAAATTGGTGGTCCAACGATCGGGACGAATCACTGCCCGAATCGAAAGGACAAACCGTTCGTGACCCTTGTACGTAACCAACGAACCCTCTTTTCTTTGATTTTCCATCCCTTACTGAACTCCTTCCTCCCAATCACCGGTAATTTTCTGTTCTCCGCATCCACTAACCAAGTTCTAACTCCAACTTCCTTCTCTCCCTCCTTCCTCCAGGTGACTCCGCGACCGAGGGCAACTGCGACACAGAGCCACCCGTCGTCGTCGGCCCGCCAGCATCGCTGACCAACGGAAACATCGTTACAACAACCGCCACCGGAAAGCAGCCCCAACCGCAGATCAAACGGGTTTCGTTCTCCAATGCCAATCACATCTACGAGGGACGTGACGACGACAATTCGGACAGCTCCAACGGCACTAGCAGCTCGAACCTGCTCGTCGAAAACGGCACCGACGCCGCCACGCTAGATTCGGTCAACGAAAATACAATCGCGGGCAGTGCGGGTGTAATGGAGTCCGGGGCAGGACCGGGAGAGGTCGGCGACCGGCCGCGCTTCTCCGTGGGCGAGCTGGACGAGGAGTCCAAGGATGAGTTCCCGCAGACGATGGAGAACGGCGCTGGGCACGGTTCGCACGCGGCGTACGAGACGAATCTTAACGAGCGGCGACGGCGGCTGAGGTAATTACTTGATCTTTGTGTTTTTTTTTTTCACGTACGGAAATGATAATTTGACCAAGGGATAAACAAAAAATCGTTCATAAAAAGAGATTCATAAGACTTGTTCTTGTACGGTTTGAGGTAGTTTGCAGTGCTGGGGCAAAGTATTTACCCGTTGGTTGATGTTTGAGGAACGAGATGTTCAAGATTATCAGGCGGATTTCGCACCGCGCCCGATCGGTGTTTGCTGACGTAAACCGTGACTGGGACAAATATTGATAATTTAGCGTCGTAATTGAACGTACGACCGCACTTTGTATGATGAGGTGGCTGATTACGTAATCAATCTTTGCGTCTAGAATCTTTGAGAAATCTTCTGAAGTTCAAACTTGCTGTTTTTGGTGATACATTCATCCATTAGATAAGCTGAATACAAATTTTATTTTAAAATCTTACTAAACTTCTCACCAAAAAATAATAGGGTCTTAAAGCCCTATGTAAGTTTTTATGTACAACGGTAAAAAACAAAATACAATTTCTGATCACTTTTTTTCATTTTAATGCAACAAAATAAGAACAAAAGACAACATTTTTTTTCGATAGATCAACTATGGTCCCCTTGGAACGAACTGTCAAGTAGGACCTTTTCTGTCAAGAAGGGTTGCGGAGTATTTTTTTTTTTTAAATTGATTGAAAATTCAACTTTAGAAAAATAAGCCTAATCGTAGTGAATAGTAATATCGCAAATTCAAGCCTAATTTTAGGAACCAATGGCTCTATACTGCCGCTCTAATCGAGTCCATCCCATATGTAAAAAACAGCAAGCCGAGAAAAATGCCAGTCAAATTTGTCCCGCCCATAAGGTTACGTGTTAGAATTTCACGAAAAAGTGAATTTTCTGCGGTTTTCTGGAACAAAGTACTAATGTTTATTAGTTTTTCTGGTAGTTTAGATGATTTCGAACCAAACTGTATTAATCAAATATTGACAAAATTACATATGGGACGGACTTGATTTGAGCGGCAGTATACCCAACCCCAAAGCAGGGCAGCGCCGTGCGAGAGGATAAAGATCATGGACCGGTAGTTAAAAAGGTGCTGTGCACGGATAAAGAGGATGGCTTTAAGCGTTATTCTCATAGGTTCATTTTCAAACCCTTTGAATTCATAAAAATATGCT
Organism: Culex pipiens pallens; assembly: GCF_016801865.2. Lineage (NCBI taxonomy): Eukaryota > Metazoa > Arthropoda > Insecta > Diptera > Culicidae > Culex > Culex pipiens. The sequence goes on from NC_068939.1 coordinate 54,508,944, forward strand.
TTAAATTAAAATTGGACTATTATTTTTCCAATTTGCGTTATTGGTTTGTCCATACAAGTTTCTTACAAAAATTGACAGCTGTTCATACAAAAATGGTATCAAAATATTCTAGAATCTGGATTTCTGATGAAGTTGGTATCTTCGGCAAAGTTGTAGGTATATATAGATAAGAACAATTCTGGGAAAAAATACTCATATTTTATTTCACATTTTAACACAGAAAATCGATTCACTCAAAACGAATTTTTGAAAACTTTATTTGTTATAATATTTCTCCCAGGATCAAATAAGACAACTTTTGAGTTATGACCCAGCAAGGGCATTAATGTTTGGCAGTGTTGCCAATTTGTTGAAAAAGTCATAATTTTGTAAACACTTAAAATAATAATTCACTTTATTTAAGATGCAGAATTGGATTTGAAATCAAAAATACTTAACAGATTAAAGAGGTAAATCCACCAAAAATTTGATTTATGTTAAAAATTGGCAATTTCCATAGTTGTTCTAAAGATATATATTTTTTTCGAAAAGTTCAAAAAAATCTATAAATAAAGAAAGCAATAGGAAATACAGTCCAGACTCGATTATCCGAAGCCTCGATTATCCGAAGTTTTGATTATCCGAAGTTTCGATTATCCGAAGGTTTGTAAGGGACTTCGGATAATCGAATTACGAACAACAATTTTTCGTTTCGTGTTTTTTCTTTTTATTGTCTATAACAATTTTTTTAAGATTTAAAAAAAAGTTTCCCAAATCCTTCAAATGGTCTTGAAAACGCTTCTCATGCATTGGTTTTGAAAAATCGGTCGCTGTTGGTCAGAATTTTTTGTTTTAGTTAGTTAGTTGTCTTTATTAACGAGCCTTTCAGCCATAGACGCTGGTTCGGCTCGGATTTTTTGTTTTACTGATTGGACACTTGTTGTAGGCTACTCTGTTGAAATCATGACGTTTGAAATGCAACATGCCAAAATTACTGGACATTTCTGGTCAATCTTCCACTGGGGTCCCGGAACATGGTTCCTGTGGCCACTTCTGTACCGTCTTATTTTGGGGGATCTTTATACGTCATATCTTGTCTAGAGCGACATTTTTTGTTCATATTTGGCCACAGGGGATTTTTTTTTAAATCGTCAGAATAAAAGTTTCGGTGAAAATCTTTTTTACATAATAAAAGTTTTGGCAGGACTTGGGGAACCAGCTGCGTTCCGAGATGTGGTGGTAATCGACTTTTTCCAGTTTTTTACCTTTTTTACCGCATTGTTTTGAACGTGTATCAATTTCATTATTTAATTTTTCATGAGCAAAATTAAATTGAAAAATTTTAATTCTCAGAACCACAGTGGTCCAAATTGCAAAATTAAGTGGAAAATGAATTTTCCGAAAAATTGTGAAGTTTAGGAGCTTTGGTGCCTCCAGAAAAGTTGTTGCAAATAGAAAAGGGCAATTTTTGGTTTGGTTCAAAATAAGGGTGGTTCACGATTAAGGTGATAATGAAAATCTAACTTTTCAGGAATATTTTTGGGATTTTTTTCGTCTTCTAAAAAGTTGTTGGACTTGCCAATCCAAGCAACTTTGTCGAAGACACCAAAATTTTATCTCGCAATCTACGCCTTCTACGACCAAATTTAGAGAAAGCATCTGAGCAAACCTTCAAAAATCAGTTTTTTGAAAGTAGCAACTCAGGGTTAAGTTAAGAAAAGTGATGTTGGATTTTTATTTTTTGACAAGTCAATTTGGACTTAAGAGTCTAAAGTTATAGTCATATTAAGGTAAAAAAGATGCAAATTTAAAGCTCAAATACCTCGAAAAGGCGCAGGTCAAATTTTAAGCGCCACATTGCATTTGAAAGGGAAGATCTAGCACAATAATCGCTGAAAAAATCCCAGGGGTATTTTTCTTTAAACTCGAGTGTATGGGACCACCCTAACGAAATTCGGAAATTGTCCAACTATATGTTTTTCCATGTAATATTGCACGCTTAATCTGAATTGAGCCAAAGTGTAAACAATCGATTTTTGGTAATATTTGTGTTTTACATGGAAACCCAAAATATGACCAAAATCGATTTTTTTACAATTTGGCTCAATTCTGAGGGCAGATTCAAATTCAGCGGGCAAAAATACATGGAAAAACGTATAGTTGGACAATTTTCGAATTTCGTTAGGGTGGTCCAATACACTTTTCCCTTGAAAATTATTCATTTTCAAATGAAGATATCTCGAGTTGAAAAAAAAAATACTCCTGGGATTTTTTCAGCGATTATAGTGCTAGATCTCCTTTTTCGAATGCAATGTGGCGCTTAAAATGGACTGCGCCTTTTCGAGATATTTGAGTTTTAAATTTGTATCTTTTTTTTTTAAACTTAAAATGGCTGTAACTTTTGACCCTTAAGTCCAAATTGACTTGTCAAAAATAAAAATGTTCGTTATTTAGAGCTCTAAAAGCGCCTTTTTGAAGGTTTGCTCAGATGCTTTCTCTAAATTTGGTCGTAGAAGGCGAAGATTGCGAGATAAAATTTTGGTGTTTTCGACAAGTTACTTGAATTGGCTAGCCCAACAACTTTTTAGAAGACGAAAAAAATCCCAAAAATATTCCTGAAAAGTTAGATTTCCATTATCACCCTAATCGTGAACCAAACCAAAAGTTGCCTTTTTCTATTTGCAACAACTCTTCTGATGATACCAAAACTCCAAAACTTCACTATTTTTCGGAAAATAAATTTTCCACTTAATTTTTCGATCTGGACCACTGTGCATTGTCAGAAATTATCCCAAATTGGAGACAAACTCACTGTCTATAAGATTATACCAAACAAAGTTTGACCACTTTTACAAATCAGATTGTTGCAGGTTTGGGTCCGTAAGTTTGCCAATTTTGGAATAAGAAGACAACAACTTCTTTGGTTGCTGTTCAGTCTATGTCAAGAAATAAATTACCACTGAATCCGCTTTGTAAATGCGGCCCCGATACTCTTCATGGGTCATGCGAAAAAAAATACTTTTACCACTAATAATAATGTCTTCGCCAACCTGCTAAATTTATGCAGCCCAAGACAAACAGTAGTATAGTACAGAGCCGCTTTTGCTCTCGTCTCTCCCATCGACGACATCCAAAACCTCCGTGAACCGCTGAAAGAGAGCCGAGAGTGGAGAAGAAGCACACAGAAACATGCTTGAGCGAAGAAAAAAAAACAGGCACCTTGCTGGCCTGGTCAGGCCACCACCACCGTCGACCACCAACCAGTTGTTACCCCTCCGTTTTGGGGCTAAGGCCCGAATCCCAACGACCCAGCGACGACGACCAGTTGCGACTGAGACGTGGCGGATTTCGGAAGTGCGCGATTTCGACGGAACGCGGGGACTTTAAGGTTGCGTCCCCACAAAACTTGTGAGACTTGCACGCGAGTTGGCAAACAACGTGCCTTCTGATCTGTGTATTGTTGGACAATTTTTCAATTAGGGGTTTTTTTTCAAACGCAAAAAATGAAGAAGATTTAAACGAACGACTTGGTCAGTTGAAAATTGGCATTCCTTAAGGTGGTGCCCCCTAATTGGATAAAGTGGAATGTAAAGTTAGCGCAACCCATAGCGGTTAGTGTTCAGAGGATTGAGCTTTTGTACAGTAATTGTGAAGATCACCGTGTCGGAAGGAAGGGAAACCACCAAGTTATATAATTCACGTTCACTCATCAACCGTCGTATTGTGAGATCGAAAGCCTAGCGATCAACTTGATTTTGTTGGGCAAAAGTTATTGAAAGTTCGCGAAATGTTTACAGTAAAAAAAAAAAATGCCAAAATTTTGCACACCAATAGTTCCAAATTGCTCGTTGCTAACGGAATTTCAAACCCGTTGACTGTTCGTGCATTAATTCGTCGCGCCAGCAACAGGGAGAAAGTCCCTCTGCACAGTGGGTCAAATTTAGTAAAAATAACATAAAATTCGAGATTTTTTTTTTTTTTAGATTTTGAAATCATATATCAGTCATTTCTTTTTCCATATTTTCCCCATATCAAATTGAAGAAAAAACCCTTCATTTTCAAGTTCTCCTCTAAATTACCCACTGTGCTAGTGCGTCCATCCCGGGAATTCCCGGGACAAAAATCCCGGGATTTTTCCAAAACCGGGAATTCCCGAATCCCGGGATTTTTTAAATTTTGTCCCGGGAATTCCCGAACTTGAAAAGAAAACAAATTTTGGTATGGAAATTCAGATTTGGTTGTGGAAAAAGATGAATAGTTGAATACTTAGTACTCGACAAGAATTTTAAAGCATTCAAATTTGTATTCGGCATGTATCAGCATTAACTTGGCTTGTTAGGGAAAATTGCTGAAATTTTTTATTTACAGATCCGCAAAATGCCTAGCGCTTTAAATATTTTCTATTCAATTTTATTTATTTAAAAAAAGAATTGGTATTATTTTTTTCGTATATTCATGACTTTAAACTTGAAAAAAAAATCATATTCAATTATTTTTCAACAAAAACCGGCATCTGGAGCTAATCAGGACAAAAGTAAGGTATTTAGACAGCTGTTTTAGCCATTTTTGTTGCATAATGTTCTGATTGTTTTGATTAATTTTAGTAAGAACACGAATAGAACAAAACAATTATTACTCCGATTTCCAAATTTATTGCTCTACACCCAAAGGAAAAATATATCTCAAAATCTGCAATATTGGATTTGCTGCAGAAAATGTCATATTTTATAACATTTTTTGCAGCAAGCCCATAGATCATTTTTGCCCTCGTGTAAAAGTTTCAGCGATCTGCAGTTCTCACCAACACATATAATGCTGGCCCGTCCCCGAGCAACACTCCAAAGAGAAGCATATGTTGGTGCTCTTTCACACATTTTTCATCAAGCGTCCATGGCGCGGTGGTAGCGTGTCGGATCAATAACCAAGAAGTTGGTGGTTCAATCCTCGTTCTACTTAGTGTTTTTTTGTTAAATACAACCAAAAAGCCGTCGGTAATGTCGATAATTGTCGGTAACGGGCAAAAATGTCATACTCCTATATCGCAAAAAATGCATGAGGACAGATTTCATGCAGATTCTGATATACTTTCATGCCACCATGCATCACAATCATGCGACTGCCAGTTGGGTGTAAAATCTCCTGTATCTATTCAGACTGCAGTCCCGATTATCTCCAGTTGTCGGTAGTGACCTAAAGATAATTTTTAAAATATGTTTTAAATATAATACAAGATATTCTAGAATTATACAAAATGTAACATTTTGTGATATAACTTTATTTGTTTTGATTTCTTGTTTTTTAGACAGTTTCAAAGAAATTGTTTAAGGTTTTTTAATCATGTCATAGAAAATAAAATAAAAGAAATATCTAAATAAGAAGTTTATTAAATTTGAATCACATCGGATTAGAAATTGTGGTTCATTTTAGATCCAAAGCACATCAAAGAAAGATTTTTTAATGTATTTTAAGCTATCTTAAAAACTGCTTTACTTGAGATTGAAGTGTAGATTATCACCAATTAACAGTATTGAGCTAATTTGTAATTTTAGGCTTGAAAACATAACAAATATAATGAAAACATAGATTCTATGACTGCTTCAAAAATTCCCGGGATCCCGGGAATTCCCGGGATTCCAAAAATATTTTTCCCGTTTCCCGGGAATTTCAAAACCCAGGAAAATTGGACGCCCTAGTGCTGATCATTTCACATTGCAAGTCAGAGTGTCAGTGGGCCGCCCCGTTGAAGAAAAACCAGTTGGATGTTGTTGATTTTAAATTTTCACTCTTGGCTGTCCACTACTACAGGGAGCCAGTTGTTGTTGTTGTTGTGACGATGCAAGCTCAGACTAGACGGAGACGCCACGGAATGAATGAACCAAGATTACGTGGTGAAACAGGTTGAACGGACGTAACCTGCATCAGCTGCTTCTGCTGCAGCGCAAGCTGGTTTGGTCAGTTTGAGGTTTTGGAATTTGCGCTGGAAATGCAATACACAAGTTGCTGGATTGTGGTGATGTAACTGGAACTGGATGCAATCAAATGACCTGTGGCGTCGTTTGACATTGAAAATCCAGTTTGTAGAGAGACTGGTCGTGATGAACAACTGTAGAAATTTAAGATGCTTTGATATTTTATCTGGAAATAAGCATAAGTGATATTTCAGATCACTTTGAATCATTTTTGGGATCTTTAAGCTCTACAACCAAAATATTCCAACGACTTTTCAATATTTCGATTATCCGAAGATAAGGATTTCTATGTGTTTTTTTTTCCGAAGACCGAAGAATTAAATCAAGACATATTTCATCATCGCCATTTTGGTCGCCATCTTGGAGAGATAATTTACAGATTATTCAATCCCGATTTAAAAAAAAATATCTTAATCTTCCGATCTGCGATGGTATAGCAAGGATTTCGAGATTAATACGACTTTTTTATATCCACAAAATTTGATTTACTTCAAGGCTAGTATGCAGATCGGAAAGAAAGGGGTCAAGAAACAGCTTTACGAACAGCAGAACAAAGGAGAGGGAGCGGTTTCTTGGGGCTTTTCTTCACCCTCTCTGACTTGCTTGCACTGTCGCTGCTGCCCATTTGATTTTTTTTCTTGACCGGTTCCTTCCGAAGTGCGTATACCGCTTCATTCTGATATTTAAAATGCTTAAAATCAGGACGAAGCACGAAACACTCTAGTGCAAAATTTTGCTAGTGCAAAATTTTGCTATTTTTGATCACAAGATTTTCGAAAAAAAAATCAAACACCAAATCCAAAGGTTTGTTTTCAGTAAATGCTTGCTAAAAAACTGCACTACTGAAATTTTTAGTAAGTTCACTGATTTTAGTTAAAATGTATAAAGGCTGTCAAAGTTTGCTCAAGTTTCAGCAAGTTTACTTTTACTGACAAATTCAGTAAGGCAGATAATGTCAAACTGAACAGAATTCAGTAATCAGAATTTGGTATGTTGGTTTTAACTGATATTGTCGAAATCAAAACACCACCTGTGCGAGAAGATTCGACTTTGAATTATGCAATCCAATTGAAAAGGCAGACGAGAAATTTGGCCGTTCCAAAACAAGTTTTGCTCTATTTGCACACTGGCTGCTGCTGGTAGCTGGCTCGCCAGACTCTCGTGCCAACGAGTGACGTCGCTGTGAAGTGGTTTGTTTTCAACTCGATTTTTCTCAACCGAAGAAGCCGGCTCAATGGCGTCACAGTGCTGCCCGCTCACACCACTCCCACCCTCCCCCTTAACCACAGTTAACCCGTTCGTTGTGGTTTTTACTGACTCATCAGCGTTGTTGATGATGATGGTCGATACGGCGAACTGAGCTGGTATTGGAATAGTATAAGTTGTGTTGTGTGCCAAAAGAGAAAAGACCTTCGGATCATACGATGTGGTTGCTGGAAATTCTCTCTCTCTCACACGCGCACACATACACGTTACAAGTGCCACGCATGGAACAACAACACGGAAAAGCACGCGTTTTGGTCGCGTGTTTGCCCCTGAACGGTGCCATGTGCTCCGGACAGGGTGGCCACTTGAGTCAGGTTTTGCTTTCGAATAAATTTCACAGAAATGTTGATTTAAGGTAAAACAGGACGCACCATCTTGGATAACTTCTTGCTATTGTTATATTTATCGTCTGCCAACCAGAACGGCATTTTCCTTAAACATTTTTTTTAAGATTTTGTCTAGGACTTCGGATAATTGAGCAACGTATACAACTTTTTTGCTTGAAAGTTTTACAAAATTATTGAACTTAAACCCCGATTATCCGATATTTCGATTATCCCAAATTTCGATTATCCGAAGGTTTCTTAGGAACTTGGGATAATTGAGTCACTTTTTTATCCCAAAAGCCTTAAATTCTTGTACTGAAGTAGAAGTAGACTTCAGATGGGCTTTGATTTAAACACAATTTATTAGCATTTGTGTTGAAGACTATAAAAAATGTATATTGATGTTGAATAACCTGAAAATGTCCTTACATTTTTGTTCAAAAAGCTACGTATCTCGTATATCGTATATGTACCGTATATGCAGTAAATACAGTATACAATGTACGGAATACATAGAGGCTTCGATCGCCCAGTTTTCACAGCGGCGAGTTGGCCGTGCGGGTTGGGGCGCGGAGTTAGTAAAGTAGATATCGCCGGCTTGATATTTTTTTGGGATTACAGATATTTTTTCCTAGCGTCTGCCAGATGTAAATTTACACATTATTAGAGGTAAAATTAAAGCTTTTCTGACATAAAAGATGTACCCCTTTTTAAATGTAATTTAACCATGATTTTGTTTTACTGTGATATTTTAGCAAATTAAATTTCTAAAATCCTAGTAAAGTAAAAATAGATGTCAAAAATACTGCAAAGTTACATAATTTGCGTCAGAGGGCTTTTGTATCTTAAACTACTGCTAACTTTTCAGACAGTTTGCTGTATCAAGTTATACTATAGTAACTCATTTCTATGTTAACTTTAGGCAGATTTTAAAGTGCCGTGAAATTCCAATATATTGTAAATGGCATGCCGCAAAATTTCGGTTTTTTTGTCGTGAAAAAAGGACACGAATTTGGCCGCTGATTTTGACCTTGTGAAAAATAATGTGTTTTTTAATTGTAATTTTTCTCGATTTTTTTTTTAATGTAAAATTTAATTTGCATTAGGACTACTTTTTGATAAGTGCACCGTTTTCAAGGTAAAGTCACTTAAAGTGTAATTTTAACTGACAAATACCAGTTTATCGACTTTTTGTTAACCCTCTATAGCCCAGAGCTTTTCGCCTGTTTTAAAAATAGTAAATGGGTAAATTTTGGTCCAATATCTCTATTCAGCTTTACTTTGGCCCACAAACATTGAATCCATGCAAAATTTTAAAATTTGCGTGATGCACCAGTGCTCACCTCGGAAGATAAGGAACTTTTTCTATACCGGTAAACATTCTATCTTTACAAAAACAAGATTTCATGGCTAATATTTATGTAAAATTGATAAAGGAGATTGGCACTATCCCCAACATAATTTTCTTACAATTTATTCATTGTTAAACCATTTATAAAACTAGTTTAACTACTTTCAATAATTCTCTGATATTCCCATACAAGTCCAAGAATAACTAAAATATAGAAAAAAAATTTATTACGAGTTTGTTGACCGCATTACAATCAATTAACTCGCTTTCCATTAGTTCTGACTGTTTCAAACTTGTTTGTCACAAAACTATAGATTTTTACGCACTTTGGAAAATCAGCCTTTAAGAATTTTTGTTCTTCTCATGCCCAATGGTGCACCATTTTGAAAAAAAAAAAAAACGTGAAATAAATCAAACAAGGCTCTTAAGAAGGGTCCAAATGATTCCTGAATATTTTTTGTTTTATCTAAAATGCATTCGGGCCGGTTGTGCTTGCTTGTGAAAATAGTGTTAAATTATTTTCCTAAAAATATCCGATTTTTGTTTACATTTTGGTCTGCAAATACGCTTGTACTCGATCAATGTGGATGAAATTTGGTCAGAAGTTAGTTTATACGTTTTAGTGGAAAATATTGTCACATCTCCGAGAATCTCGATCTCAAACTTTTGAGGGGTTAGAGGGTTAAATCGTGTTCATGATTGTCCATTCCATAACATATTTTTTTCGAAGAGATGAGAAATTATCAATAAAATTGCCTAAAAGACATTTAAACATAAAAAAAATTAACATTTGCGAAATTTTCTGACCTTTTTCGCAAAAAAATATTTTTAAAATTTTGGAATGAAGATTTACATTTAAAAAAAACTAAACTTTTATTTGTTTATACCCCTTATATCAGTTTTAAGACATTAGCTACCCCGCAGCTCCGTTCCATGTTAGGGGAAAAAACCTCTCTCATCAAGTTGGGGAAAAACTTCAACATTACTATCATTCTAACAACTCGACTCGCTAGTCATCATCGTACGATACCTGTACGTTTTCGCTTGAACACGAACGCGTTCATCGCAGATTCGCTCGCGACTTCAATGACGGTTGCGGTTTTCTCTCAGGCTGACCGCCGACTGGATATCCCTGCCTTGGCTGGGTTCGCTCGTTTATTATCGAATTGACTGCCGACGAGGCGGTTGATCGGATTTTTATCGCTGCTGAATGAGTGTTTCCAATTAGTTGGGGCCGCGTAATGTGAACGTGTGTTGTAAACTTGGTGGTTTGTTTTTAATTTTAAATTGCGAATATTTTAGAATAGTGCACCCATGGTAAAAGAAAACAAATTGTGAATGGAAGATACTATTGGCAAACTTTGAGTGCTCTGCAAACAGTGAAGATAAGGAGGAAAAACATAAAATCAGTCAAGTACTCATCTTCGTCGTTGGGAAGTGGGTTCTTTGGCCATCAGCAACGGAGCCATGCTCAAGAGACGGCCGAGCAAGCGATTTGTTCTGGCGGAAACTGGCGAAGAGCCCAGCTGGGACATTACGATGGACAATGGTGAGGGTGGGGGAAGCAAGGTGACGTCACCGGTTCCACCGCTACTGCCGGTCATCAATCTGGAGACGGCCGTCCCGAGTGGCAGTACCAGCGCCAGCAGTAGCGTCTGTGAGGATTGTCCCCCGGAGGTGGGTGGTGCAGGAAACGATTCCGGTGCAAGTGGTTCCGGAAGTTCCGGTGGAAATACGGGTGCCGGGGAGCTGAAGGTTCCGGCACTGCACAACCTGAAGCTGACCGAGAGTGGACGATTGAAGTAAGGCTTTCTAGTTCTACTGTAGGCGGAAGAGGGTATTTAATCGATAGTTAAGTGACGTGGTATTGAACAGTGAAGGGTTGTTGTGTTTGAATAATTCATGATTGTGGTAAAAAGAAACCAGTCCTTGCTTGCTGAACGGTAATTAGGCCATTAAATTAGTTTGCATATTTAGCTTTAGCTAAAATGTTCTAATATTTCAATTCAATTCAATTAGTGTTTGATAGAATTTAACAGTTCTGCTCCAGGATGTTACATTTGCAATTCAGAGATTTGGAGAACCCATCAACTGAGATCAATTCATAAGCCTTTGCAGGGAGGGTACATATTTCTAAGTTTAGGTTTTGCTAGCTGAGTGCTCTTTTAAGAAAAATAAATTTTGAGAAAAACCCTAGATCTATATGCTTTAATATTTCAAAATGCAATTTCCAGCGTTTATGTTTGATTTTCAAATAATTTATCTACCATTTTAAAAAGGGAAACTTCATGAAAAAATTAAGTGTAAATATTTGCATTCTTTTCGTGTAAAATCACCTTATGTTAAATGTAAAATTGTATGATAAACAACTTTGTCGAAGACCGCAAAACGATCCGAGTTATTAACGATTTAAAGAAGACGTTTTTGTATGAAAAGATTTTTTTCACCAACTTCAACGATAAAAAACTACCCTTAACCGTTAACCGATTCCGCTCAAAATTTTCACAGTTACTCTTTTTGCAAAAGGAGTCGAATCAGGGGATATCCCTGATGCCGATTTTTTTTATTGCCACCCTAATGGTCACTCATGGAGCAATAAAAAAAACGAATAACTGCATTTTTTTGTTAAAATAAACTTCTCAAATACGGTGCACTTTATTAAAAAACAACTCTCTTTTAAACTTTTTGATTTAAAATAATGAAAAAAATTTGGCCGTTCTTCTCTATGGCTCAAAAGTTGCGGTATTTGTTGAATTAGTTCCCCTAAAGCACATAAATTTAAAACAAATACGGACTTACGGAAATATTTTTTTTGTGAAAAAATTATCAATTTAAAATCGACAAGAACAAAATCCGTAAATCTATTTTTTTTATGAATACTAGATTACTTTCTCAAAACAATCAATGCGCCATGGGTTTCCTATGTACATAGGACATTTTGAAAAAGAATGCGAGAATATTCCTCTTTAATACCTACAATTTTGCTGAAGACACTCAATCGATCAGAAATAACCATCAAAAGATTTAGAATTTCGAATATTTACGAACAATTCTTGTATGGAGAGTTGTATACATATATGACATCAGAAACATAAAAAAAATATACATATATGACATCAGAAACATAAAAAAAATAAAATGGACAAAATCGGCTGGTTTCGTAAAGCAATGACTTTTATGTTACTTTTTGTGACGTTTCTAATTTCAAGGATGAAGAAAATAGTCCTTGATTTTTTGCTTTCCTCACTGAGATAAGGCTATAATCCTGCTCTAAAAATGAACTTTTCACAGAAAGCTCGTAGACCCACCTTCATGTATGCCTATCGACTCAGAATCGAAACTGAACAAATTTCTCTCTCTCTGTGTGTGTGTGTGTGTGTGTGTGTGTGTGTGTGTGTGTGTGTGTGTGTGTGTGTGTGTGTTCGCCTTGGTGCTCAAAATTCTTGCCAAGTTTTCTCGGCACTTGCTCATCCGAATTGAGCCAAACAGGATGCATTCGATCCAGTCTGGTCCCTTATACTGCGCTATTCAATTTTTTGAAGATCCGATAAGTAGTTCAAAAGTTATGTATAGAAAGGTGTCAACGTTGAGAATCGGATGATGGATTTTTATGGCCGGATCTCACTTATCTGTATGAAAACTATGTCTGGATCTAACATCCGTCCCATCGCTGGATAGGTAATTGAAAGACCTTTCAAATGCGTCTAAAATTTTGAAGATCTGGCAACCTTTCCTCGAGTTTGTTTGTTTTTTTGACCACTTAAGTAATATTTATGTACTTTTTTGAAATCGGATCTCACTTATCTGTATAAAAAAGACCTTTCAAACGCGTCTTAAATTTTGAAGATCTGGCAACCCTGTTTCGAGTTATGACCATTTAAGAGCGAGTTTTTCACCAATGTGTAACAGGTCGTATCGAGGTGCTCCGATTTGGATGAAACTTTCAGCGTTTGTTTGTCTATATATTAGATGAACTCATGCCAAGTATGAGCCCTCTACGACAAAGGGAAGTGGGGTAAAACGGGCTTTGAAATTTGAGGTCGAAAAAACATAAAAAAAATAAAAATTTACAACCCCAATACTTCTAACTTACGTGAAATTGTCCGAGGATTCCGAAAATGACAAAATTGAGAGCAAAAAGTGCCGCTATGGCGGCCTACAGGACAAAACTAAGAAATCAGGAGGAAATCCAGTTTCGCGAAAACTTAGTACGTAGCCTTATGTATGGGACAAACTTCAAATGCGTTTTTCTCAGCTTGTTTTTGCATATGGGACATTTATGCGAACATGGGCAGTATAGTACCTTTTGAAAAAGTAAGCGAGATTTTATCATTAATGAGAATATTATTTTCAGATATTTTATGTTTTACATTTTTGGGTAGGAGTGAGGAAGGCACCAACCACAAAAGTGGATTAAGTTAGTTTTTTTTTCTTTATAAACTATTGTGTTTCATATGTTTATATAGAACCTTTCAGAAAAACTCTAGAGTTGACCATTTCAGGGTCGGATATTTGAGACAAAAGTGTGGAAGGCAAAACTAGGCAGAATTGAGGTAATTTCTGTGGTACCAACTATTTATTATAGGACCTTTTGAAAAAGTTAGCAAAAATTCATATTTGACTTTTGTTTATCGCATTAGGGCCATTAGGCAAATGCCAATGCGCAAATACAATAAAATTTCTGGTAGAGTAAAAGTGCATCAGTAAAAATATTCAAAACAATATTTAAGATTCTCACGATATCTGAATTGGCTAAAATTTGGGATGAAGACTCCAAAGGTCTAAAGAAACCGCGAATTGACCACCATTTTGAACTACAAATTCCCAGATCAATTTAACGTTCACATCAACCAGAGCCTGCAGCACCCAAATATTTGTTTCGCACTTTTTGGTAACTTTGAAACTAAAGGAACTATCGATATAATTTTTAACACTTTCCTTTAGCTACCATCTTCAGAAGGATTTCAGAATTAGAATTCGTAAGTTCTATAATTTTGGATTGAGAAGACAACAATTTCTCTGGTTGCTGTGTACCCATAAATCATTTTCAGATTCATCATATTTGAGATCAAAGACTCTGAAAATGTAATACTTTACAAATTCTACTGAATATAGCGATACAGGGCGAATTGAAATCAATTAATATCATTAAGAAAAAGAGACAATACCAAAAAAATGTTCAAAACTGGGATAATTTGAGGCTGAACTTAAAAAAAAAAATTGTAAATCATTAACAAACGCTTGCACTATCGTAAGCGCTACGACACAACGAAAAAACTCATTTTCTCCATTCAATTAAAAGCCCAAAGTGCATTGCTAATGTACAACTGCAGTACATGAAGCGGTCTAGTCACAACCCTATCAATAAATACGTGAGTATATTTCAATTCCAAGTTCACCCACTGGAAATTAATTACGAATCGTCTCCGTTACGTTCGTTTAATGTTTTAGTAGGTAAGATTACACACATTGCATCGCCGTCTGTTTATTTGGGTTTTGGGTCGTAAAGCCCCAGCAACCGTTCCGCATCACTAGAAAAGTCTCCGTCTCCGTCATCTTCTGCTGGTGGGTCCTCTGCGATGACCTCTGACGGCCACCCACAGATATACCTACCAGCACAGGTGCAGCAATCTTCGCGCTTCGTGTTCCGAAAAGAAACGACGCTCGCGGCGTCGGTACGAATCCATTTACCAACAAGCATAATAATTGTAACAAATAGTCGAAAGAAAAAAAAAACGTTCACGAAGAGTGGACGTAATCACCGAACGATGGTTGTTTTTTTTTCGGCGAGGGTCCTCCTTCGACGCTGGCCTCACCGTCTCGGCGGTCAGTGGTGTGAAAACTGTCGGACCAGTTGGATCGCGCGATCGTGAGTGGTGGTGAAAACATGGTGTTGCGTTGCTTAATGTTTGAGCAATCATGAAGGAGAAAATCGAAAAAGGTCGCAAGACGGGGTCCAAAGTTCTGGACGCGATTCTGTGCCGCAGTGGGTCCCGCCAGAGTCCGCTCGTTGACGGTGGAGGAGGATCGGCAGCGCCGTCAACGTCGAGCGCTGTTGAGTCTGCTGAAACGCAAACTTCACCGAGGTCTGGTTGAGCAGCAGCAGCTGTCCATATCAGTTTTGGCTTACATAAGGCCCGATTACCGCACAATTATTATTAGCAAACTGATCGTTGTCGTCGTCCTAGTCGTCGTGTAATTGAGCACTAATTGCAGCGTTTGTTTCCTTCTCCCTTGATTTACAGGCCTAGTATGTCCCACGGAACTGGGTTGGGCCAAGAACGCTACCAAGAGCGAGACTTTGTACTGTCCACGACGGAGGAGTTTGTCAAGAAGTTCAACGGAACACGCGCAATTACCAAGGTGAGTACTCCAGCCGGGAAGTTCTCGGGCGGTATAGCTATTCCTAGGTTGTTGACTGACTTGTTTGAGCTAAAGGCCTCATGACGTGAGCTCGTCTCGAAGTGCGACGCAAATTGTGTTTCGACGAGGGTCATTTTAGCACACTTGGCTAATTAAATCTCGCATAAACTGTTTACCTGCATGGAAGGCAATTAATCGTGCATCACGTATAAGGGAAAATCACAAAATATCGTCAAAGTTAAACTAGCAAATGCCATACTAAAAATCGAACAATAACACATTATTGTTGCGGTTATTACCAGGTTCAAACCAAAAAAAAACAGATCGGCGAAAGGCTACCACCGTCTTTGCGCTTTCATGCGGATGATCTTCACGCATGTGTGTGTCCTTGAGCGGTTGTTGTTGTTGTTGAGCGCAATGAGCAATGTTATTATACCTGCCGTGGAGACTCTGCATGTCGACACACCAGAGCGGAAGTATGCACTACTGACTGGTGGCGCTAACCGCGTACAAAAGTCGCAAGTGGAATGATTCGAAAAGTTTCGATTGAAACGCTGGTTTTATTCGGGTTATTTTGAGAGATACATGGCCCCTTAAGCCTTTCTCGCTCGAAAAATGAACTTCCTAATAGAGGAGAAAATCGTGACGTCAGAAATGAACTCAAATCACTCAAAGTTCATTCCTCTATAAGAGGAGAAAAGCAACTCGCGACAAAATTTTGAGGCTAGGAATTTTGACAGGTGGGTCATTCCACCTGAAGTGTGCAAGAAAAAATACAAATTTGAAAATTACCCTCTCCGATCCTGCTCAAATTTGGCAGGGCTGTTGATACTATCAAAACATGCAAGAATCCCGAATTTCGTCCAAATCGGACCACCCCCTCAATTTTGGTACCTCCCCAAAAAGTCGACTTTTTGGCGATTTTTGAGCAAAACCCCTATTTTCAAATGGCGATATCTCAGGAACCACAAATCTTAGAAGGTCGATCTTAAGCTCAACTTTGAAGGAAATCGGACGTAGAATCCATTTCCGTGATCAACATTTCGATTAAGATGTTTTTTCTACCTGTATTGCGCAATTGAAAACTTTAAATGGCCGTATCTCAAAACAGCCCTATTTCTTTTTTTAAATTGTACCTCACCATCGCATTCCCCTGCCAATTTTACATAAGAATCACTTATTGACAGAAAGGAATATGTTTCGTTCCAGAGATATCGAATTTTAAAGTTTGGAGTTTTTGAAATTACCTAAATCAGTTTCATTCGCCGCATCTGCTAGACGCACACTGGCGCACTGATAAATATTTACTACCTGGTGTTCTGGGAGATGATTTATTTATTTTATTATTTTAAACAATTTGAAAATAACTAATACATTTAACAATCTATATATTTTTCAAGGAATATTTACTGGCTAATTTTTAATGCACTCTTTTTCCTGAATTGATATTATTGTAATAGAACCGTATTAGAGCTGGCTGTAGCAGTTGAAATAATTTTCATGGACACTGAACTATCATTGACTGGCATGGCAGAATGAATTCTAGTTCCTTGTCAATTTGCACGGTATGCTAACCGTTTCAGAGTACCCCCGAGGCCAGCACTAGGGCCTATGCCATGGAAGGTAAAGAAATAGTTCCATTCAGCAATTCTCCATATCCAGCTTTATGCTTCAAAAGATTGATCATATAAAACCGATTTTAATACTGTGAGCTAGCTCCATCTGATTAATAGATGATTTTGTTCATGCCTTGTACAATAAATTAACAAACAAAATGGTTCGAAATCATTTCAACTAAATTTTGGGAATTAGCTGCTTCGCAGTAAATAAGTTTTGTGATTTTTTACATTTATCTGTTTTATACTTTCCAAAAATCCTCCTCCTACTCCTTTTTATCGTTTTTTCACGAGAATTAAACCTATAAACAATTTTTGTTCAGTGTTAGTTAAAAGATCAATTACAATTCCTTGCTAGATCTGCCGAAAATAAATTCGAAACACAACTTTCTACGTATAAATCTTCCATGGGTGTTCTCAATTTTGCCGTGCACCGTATAGGTACAAATATTTTTATTTATTTTTTTAAACAAATAAACATTCACGATTATACTCCAGTTTCCAACAGTGTTGTACATAATTTTTTTGCCTAATTTGATAATGATTATTTGTGATGAAATCTTATTTCAATTAATAACCAGGTAGAAGTTATTGATCAACGCGTGTATGCTTCTAGCAGATGCGGCGAATGAAGCTGATTTAGGTAATCTCAAAAACTCAAAACTTTAAAATCGATATCTCTGGAAAGAAAAATATTCCTTTCTGTCAATAAGTGATTCTTATGTAAAATTGGCAGGGGAATGCGATGGTGAGGTCAAATTTAAAAAATAAATAGGGCTGTTTTGAGATACGGCCATTTAAAGTTTTCAATTGCGCAATACAGGTAGAAAAAACATCTTAATCGAAATGTTGATCACGGAAATGGATTCTACGTCCGATTTCCTTCAAAATTGAGCTTAAGACCGACCTTCTAAGATTTGTGGTTCCTGAGCTATCGCCGTTTGAAAATAGGGGTTTTGCTCAAAAATCACCAAAATGTCGACTTTTTGGGGAGGTACCAAAATTGAGGGGGTGGTCCGATTTGGACGAAATTCGGGATTGTGGCATGTTTTGATAGTATCAACAGCCCTGCCAAATTTGAGCAGGATCGGAGAGGGTAATTTTCAAGTGCTGTTCCGCTTCAGATGGAATAACCCAGGTATGATTTTCATAAAGTTTTCGCCTCCTTTTCTCTCCCACAGAAAACTGGGGACAATGTAGCTGTCAAACTAGGCCAAAATGTTAAAGTCACTCACAAAATTAACTTTGAGTGATTTGAGTTCATTTCTGACGTCACGATTTTCTCCTCTATTCGACGTTCACCTTCACGTATAAATATCGGCTCAGAATCGATGTTAATCGAAAAAAAAATCACTCGATTATCTCGGCATTGGCTGAACTGATTTTTCCCGCATAATAATCTCATTCAATCCATCTTGGGGTCCCATAATTCCCTGATGAAAATAGTAAAATTTAGATAAGTACTTCAAAATTTACGATACAAACTATTTTGGTAACAGTCCACAAGATTTTAAAAAGGAAGTCGTCATGTAATTGAATATTTAACTCTTTTAAATGTTAGTCGTGATTTCGAAATTTGCAAAAAACAATCGTCAATTGTTTATTTTTTAACATACTGAAAATTGGACCATTAGTTGCTTAGACATAGAAAGCTTCAATTTTCCTTTTTTTTTAAACCGCTGTATCTCAGAAACCAGAGGTCCAATCTTTAATGTTTCTTAGACAAGTTTATAGAGAAGTATAGTTTATACTTCTCTAAACAAATATTTTCGGAAATGGACACAATTTTTGAAATCGAAAACCCTATTTTTTTATTTTGAATCAAATTTAAAGCGCACTTTATCAAAAAAAATTAATGTACTTTCCATTTGCTAATTTTATTGGACATTTAAAACTGGAGCGGTCGTGGCTGAATGGTTACGATGTTCGCTTTATAAGCGAATGGTTCTGGGTTCGATACCCATCTGCTCCCAACGAGAAAGTTCTGGACTCATTGAATTTGGAATTAATGAAAAAAACTTCAGCTCACGGCGGGGTTCGATCCCCTGTCCTTAGGATTGGCAAGCAAAATGCTTTCCACTTTACCGTGGAGCATTAGTAGCTTTAATAGGAATTAGACTGATATAGTTGAATCCAAGAAACGGACGAGAATAAAGTTGAATGCAAGTTGAATATCAGAACATACAAGAATGCATTGCATTGCATGCATGCAGGCGCATTTGAAATGAACCTACATTACCTCGCTATAAATAGCCTGGGCGACTGCTAGAATTCATCCAATAAGAGATGAGAAGAATTGAAAGCATTCCCATTAGAAATGAGAACACACGAAGAATTCGAACAACAATGTCAACGGTCGTTACCACTCGCCTAGGGTGGCTCCTCAGACCATTCACCTTCCCAAAAACCGTCCAACTCCAAGCGAAACTTACTTGAGGATACCGTGGAGATTTTCCCTTAATACTCTTAAAAAAGTGGAGCATCAACACTTCCCGTCTTCCAATTCCCTTTCCTTGTCCCTGGTGCGCGGTGGAGATGGGAGCGGCCGGCAATGGACGGCTGCCATGGTGGTGAGAATCTGGTTCAGGTGGAATTGGTTCTATTCCCAATTATCGATTCCTAGGCAACTTGAGCTTAGACAATCATCACATCACATGTCGAAAATCCAGTCTGCAATCCGCTAAAATCACCGTCTCCTAGCGAAGCGAAGCGAAGCTAATTTTATTGGACATTTAAAACTGATTTAAAACAAATTAAACTAAGCTTATCATTTTTTCAAAAAAACAACTCGTTTGAAAAAAAAAATAATTGGCGGCAAAGTTTTTTCCGTTCTTCTCTATGGCTCAAATGTTGCGGACTTTGTCCCTTTTATACATAACCTAAAAAAAAATTAAAATAAATTTTGAAATTCCCGGGAAATTGGAAAAATATTTTTTAATTCCTGGAATTTCCAGGATCGCGGGATATTGTTGGAATAATCATAAAAAAAAACTATTTTTCAATACAGTTATAAAATTTTTAAAGCCCGAAATCATTGAATTAGTTGAATTTTAATCAACCACAATTGTGTTTTAATGTGATTCAAATTAAATAAGTTAAAAAAAAACAAACAAATGAAATCACAAGTTTAAAAAATGTAGCCTAACATATGAAAAGGTCGTATGAAACTTTAAAATGCCGGAAATGTCTGGAAATATTTTTATCGCATTCCTCGGACAATTTTACGTAACGTACAACAAAAATGGAAGGAGTTCATTAACAGGATTCCGAGATATGATTTTTTGAAAATAAAATCCGGGTTTTTCGACGCGCCACGCGCAAAAACGGGAAAATGACGAAATCGGCAAAAAAACTACTTTTTTCACTAAAACTGCGATAACTTTAAAATTTTAGCGATGTTCTATACATGTTTGGGTACTTAAATTTTCGTAATTGAAAGACGCAACATTGGAAATTCCTCTCCATAAATGTTATCTAGCATGAATGGACCCCGGGCCATCCAGAAATCATGAATACATTTTTTTTTAATTTTAGGCGGCTCACTCTCCCCTCGTGGAAGTTTGTTCATAATTCTCATATTATTTTTTTTCCTAAGAAGCGTAGCCATTTCCTTCCTAGCACCACCCCCATCCTCACTTGGCTTATGGACGGCCCCTTATCCGCAAATTTAAAAACTAAAAAAAAGATTTTTTTAAAAATTAAAAGGGTTTAGAAAAGTTCTAAAAATTAAAAAAAAATCTAACAATTTTATAAGTTCAAAAATTTCAAACAATTCAATAATTTAAAAAATAAATAAAAAAAATCATTTTTTTTTAATTTTAGGCGACTCCCTCTCCCCTCGTGGACGTTGGTTCATAATGCTTATATTTTTTTTTTTTCCTAAGAAGCGTAGCCATTTACTAGCACTTCCCCCCCCCCCCCCCATCCTCACTTGGCTTATGGACGGCCCCTTATTCGAAAATAAAAAAAAATAAAAAAAATCAAAGAGTTTAAAAAATTCAAAAAATAAAAAATTAAACTATGTAATAAGTTCAAAAATTTCAAACAATTAAATAATTAAAAAAAAACAAAAAAAAACTTTGTTTTTTAAATCAATGATTTCTTAAACTTGACAAAATTCAACATATCACCTAAAGTATTAATAATTCTTAATTTTTGAAATTCTTAAAATATTTATTTTCTTTGAATTTTTTTAAATTTAAATTTGGAAATTTTTTGAAGCTTTTGAATGTTTTAATTTTTTTTAAGTATTAGAATTTTTTAAAGCTTTAAAATTTTTAAATACTTAAATTTTTTAAAACACATATTGAAATTTTCTTGATCAGTGCAATAATTACCACGTTAGTATTACCCTAAAGTAAACATTCTGGGACTTCCCCATTTTTTAACTTCTGGAAGTTTACTAAAGCAACTTGGTGTTACGAGTTTTTTTCACTCCACGACGTACTTTTTCATCCCCAGTAAGGTCATCATTTGAGCGTACCTACTATTTGCATCGACTTGGCAAACAATCCACTCCCAATCTACACAGCATCCCATCCCACCAAGTACCCGTGACAATGCAACTAATCTCCAACTCTTCTACCTTCTTCTCTTCCCGCACACCCCTTCCAGATCCTGATCGCCAACAATGGCATCGCCGCGGTCAAGTGTATGCGCTCGGTGCGCCGCTGGTCGTACGAGATGTTCAAAAACGAGCGCGCCGTCCGCTTCGTGGTCATGGTCACGCCGGAGGACCTCAAGGCGAACGCCGAGTACATCAAGATGGCCGACCACTACGTGCCGGTTCCGGGCGGATCGAACAACAACAACTACGCCAACGTCGAGCTCATCGTGGACATTGCGCTGCGCACGCAGGTCCAGGCCGTCTGGGCCGGTTGGGGCCACGCGTCCGAGAACCCGAAACTGCCCGAGCTGCTGCACAAGAAGGGGCTGGTGTTTCTGGGGCCGCCGGAGCGGGCCATGTGGGCACTTGGGGACAAGGTGGCCTCGTCGATTGTGGCACAAACGGCGGAGATTCCTACGCTGCCGTGGTCGGGGTCTGAGCTGAAGGCGCAGTACAGTGGCAAGAAGATCAAGATTTCCAGTGACCTGTTTGCGCGGGGTTGCGTCACGACGTCGGAGCATGGTTTGGTGGCGGCGGCCAAGATTGGCTACCCGGTTATGATCAAGGCGTCCGAGGGTGGTGGCGGCAAGGGAATTCGACGGGTTGATTGCGCGGATGAGTTCCCGGCGCTGTTCCGACAGGTGCAGGCCGAGGTGCCTGGTTCGCCGATTTTCGTGATGAAGTTGGCGCGTGGGGCGAGACATTTGGAGGTGCAACTGTTGGCCGATCAGTACGGAAATGCGATCAGTTTGTTTGGGCGTGATTGCTCGATTCAGCGTCGTCACCAGAAGATTATTGAGGAAGCGCCGGCCATCATTGCCGAGCCGGAGGTGTTTGAGGACATGGAGAAGGCAGCGGTTCGGTTGGCCAAGATGGTGGGGTATGTGAGTGCGGGGACGGTTGAATATCTGTACGATGCCGAGGGTCGGTACTTTTTCCTGGAGTTGAATCCTCGTCTTCAGGTGGAGCATCCGTGTACGGAAATGGTTGCGGAGGTGAATTTGCCCGCCTGTCAGCTGCAGATTGGAATGGGCATTCCGCTGTATAGGATTAAGGACATTCGGCTGCTGTACGGAGAAAATCCGTGGGGATCTTCGGTAATTGATTTCGACAATCCGAACAACAAGCCACGACCACGTGGACACGTCATTGCGGCGCGTATCACTTCGGAGAATCCGGACGAGGGCTTCAAGCCCAGCTCGGGTACGGTGCAGGAGTTGAACTTCCGATCGAGCCAGAACGTGTGGGGTTACTTTAGTGTGGCCGCGTCCGGTGGACTGCACGAGTTTGCCGATTCCCAGTTTGGACATTGCTTCTCGTGGGGTGAAAATCGACAAATGGCGCGTGAGAATTTGGTGATTGCGCTGAAGGAACTCTCGATTCGGGGTGACTTCCGTACGACGGTGGAATATCTGATTACGCTGCTGGAGACGAACAGCTTCTTGGAGAATACCATCGACACGGCTTGGCTGGACGCGTTGATCGCCGAGCGGGTGCAATCGGACAAACCGGACATTATTCTGGGTGTGATTTGTGGTGCGTTGCACATTGCCGATCGGAAGATTACGGATGCTTTTACGAGCTTCCAGACTTCGATGGAGAAGGGACAGATTCAGGCGGCAAATACGCTGACGAACGTGGTTGACGTGGAGTTGATCAACGAGAGCATTCGCTACAAGGTGCAAGCGGCCAAGAGTGGGCTGAACACGTACTTCCTGGTTATGAACGGATCGTTCAAAGAAGTTGAGGTTCATCGACTGTCTGACGGTGGAATGCTGATTTCGCTGGATGGATCCAGCTATACGACGTACATGAAGGAAGAAGTCGATCGCTACCGGATCGTTATTGGCAATCAGACGTGCGTTTTTGACAAAGAGAACGATCCTTCGGTGCTGCGATCGCCATCGGCTGGAAAGCTGATCAATCTGCTCATTGAAGACGGTGCCCACGTGAACAAGGGCCAACCGTTTGCCGAGATTGAAGTGATGAAGATGGTCATGACGCTGACGGCCGGTGAAACCGGCAGTATTTCGTTTGTACGACGACCTGGAGCTGTGCTGGATGCCGGTTCTCTCCTCGGACACCTGGAACTGGACGATCCTTCGCTGGTAACGAAAGCACAACCGTACAAGAACCCTTGGCCACTGACCGGTGACTCCGTACAAATGCCCGAGAAGCTCAACCGTGTTCACTCGTCGTACAAGATGATCCTCGAGAACACACTCGCTGGTTACTGCCTGCCAGATCCGTACAATGCACCACGTCTCCGAGAAATCATCGAAAAGTTCATGCAAAGCTTGCGCGATCCTTCGCTGCCACTGCTCGAGCTGCAGGAAGTGATCGCTTCCATTTCCGGACGCATCCCCCTTTCGGTGGAGAAGAAAATTCGCAAGCTGATGCAACTGTACGAGCGCAACATCACCAGCGTGCTGGCCCAGTTCCCCTCGCAGCAGATTGCGTCCGTGATTGACATGCACGCGGCCACCCTGCAGAAGCGCACCGATCGCGACGTGTTCTTCCTGACGACGCAGGGCATCGTCCAGCTGGTGCAGCGCTACCGTAACGGAATCCGCGGCCGCATGAAGGCTGCCGTGCACGAACTGTTGCGCCAGTACTACGCCGTTGAATCTCAGTTCCAGCACGGACACTACGACAAGTGCGTCGCGGCCATCCGGGACAAACACAAGGACAACATGGACGTCGTCGTCGGGACGATCTTTTCCCACAGCCAGGTGGCGAAGAAGAACCTGCTGGTGACGCTGCTCATCGATCATCTGTGGGCGAACGAACCCGGGCTTACGGACGAATTGGCCGCCACTTTGAGCGAACTTACCTCGCTGAACCGTGCGGAACACTCGCGTGTGGCGCTTCGCGCTCGACAGGTCCTGATCGCTGCCCACCAGCCGGCTTACGAGCTGCGTCACAACCAGATGGAGTCCATCTTCCTGTCGGCCGTTGACATGTACGGGCACGACTTCCACCCGGAGAACCTGCAGCGGTTGATCCTGTCGGAGACGTCCATCTTTGACATTCTGCACGACTTCTTCTACCACTCGAACCGCGCAGTGTGTAATGCCGCGCTGGAGGTTTACGTCCGTCGGGCGTACACGTCGTACGATCTGACCTGCCTGCAGCATCTGGAGCTGTCCGGCGAAGTCCCGCTGGTGCACTTCCAGTTCCTACTGCCGACGGCGCATCCCAACCGTTACAAGTGAGTTTCTTCTCCGCTTGTAGAGTTGACTTCATTCTAACGCTTTCTCCCCTTCCAGACTCCTCCCGGACGGCACCGAGTCGGACAACCTGACCGACTCGTTCATGCGCACCGGCTGCATGGCGGCGTTCGACTCGTACGAGCACTTTACCCAGTACTCGGACGAGATCCTCGACCTGCTCGAGGACATGGCCTCGACGGCGTTCGTCAACCCGAAGATGCTGGAGGCGGTCGAGGCGGGCGACTCGGACCGGCGCATGAGCACCTCGATCAACGTGTCCATCTCGGAGCAGGTGTCGGGCGCGTCGGTCGTGAGCACCGAGGGAGCGGTTGGTAAGTTAAAACTACACGATGAAGGGTTTTGGGAAAACTAAAACGGAGATTTGTTTTGTTGTGCAGCACCCCACCCGGCGGAAGCGATCCACATTCTGAGCATTGCCGTGCGCGACATGGGCGACATGGACGATCTGCAGATGGAGG
Organism: Culex pipiens pallens; assembly: GCF_016801865.2. Lineage (NCBI taxonomy): Eukaryota > Metazoa > Arthropoda > Insecta > Diptera > Culicidae > Culex > Culex pipiens. The sequence goes on from NC_068939.1 coordinate 54,534,111, forward strand.
CGGTGTTTGGGGCGTTCTGTGCGCAGCACCGGGAGGAGCTGCTGAGCCGGCGGGTGCGCCGCATTACGTTTGCCGCGTTGAAGAAGTGAGTTGGTGCTGGGTGGGTTGGAAAAGGAAGATGTTTTGTAATTTTTGGGTTTTTGTGTTTGCAGGCGTCAATTCCCCAAGTTCTTTACGTACCGTGCGCGAGATAACTTTGAGGAGGATCGAATCTACCGCCATCTGGAGCCGGCGTGTGCCTTCCAGCTGGAGTTGAACCGCATGCGTACGTACGATTTGGAGGCGTTGCCGACGGCGAATCAGAAGATGCACCTGTATCTGGGACGAGCTAAGGTGCCCAAGGGTCAGGAGGTTACCGATTTCCGGTTCTTTATTCGCTCGATCATCCGTCACTCGGATCTGATCACGAAGGAGGCGTCGTTCGAGTACCTGCAGAACGAAGGCGAGCGAGTGCTGCTGGAAGCGATGGACGAGCTGGAGGTGGCCTTTTCGCATCCTCAGGCCAAGCGCACCGACTGCAATCACATCTTCCTGAACTTTGTCCCGACGGTCATCATGGACCCGGCCAAGATTGAGGAATCGGTCACCAAGATGGTGCTCCGGTACGGACCCCGGCTGTGGAAGCTGCGTGTGCTGCAGGCCGAGCTGAAGATGGTCATCCGACAGAACACGCAATCGCCCACTACCTCAGTTCGCCTTTGTATTGCCAACGACTCAGGGTACTTTTTAGACATAGCGATGTACACCGAAGTGACCGATCCGGAGACGCACGTGATCAAATTCCAGGCGTACGGCAGCCGGCAGGGACCGCTGCACATGTTGCCGATTTCGTCGCCGTACATGACCAAAGACTACCTGCAGCAGAAGCGCTTCCAGGCGCAGTCGAACGGAACGACGTACGTGTACGACATCCCGGACATGTTCCGCCAGATGACGGAGCGGCTGTGGAAGGAGTTTTCCAAGGCCCGGCCTACGGAGGACATTCGGATTCCGGAGAAGATTCTGCTCGTTTGCAACGAGCTCGTACTCAAGGGTGACACGCTGGAAGAAATCCAGCGATTGCCGGGTGAAAACAACGTCGGAATGGTGGCGTGGCGCATCGTGCTGGCCACTCCGGAGTTCCCCGAGGGTCGTGAAATCGTCGTGATTGCGAACGACTTGACGTACTTTATTGGTTCGTTCGGTCCGCAGGAGGATCTGCTGTTCTACAAAGCTTCCGAGTTGTCGCGGCAGCGCAAATGTCCGAGGATCTACATTTCGGTGAACAGTGGAGCAAGAATTGGGCTCGCCGAAGAGGTGAAATCGCTGTTCAAGATCGCATGGGAGGATCCGGATGAGCCGGAGAAGGGCTTCAAGTATCTCTACCTGACGACGGAGGACTACAGCAAGATTGCCAACACAAATTCGGTGCGTGCCATTCTGATCGAGGACGAAGGCGAGCAGCGGTACAAGATTACCGATATCATCGGCAAAACGGACGGGCTGGGTGTGGAGAATCTGCGCAACGCCGGTATGATTGCCGGAGAGACCTCGCGGGCGTACGAAGACGTGGTGACCATTTCGATGGTAACGTGCCGAACGATCGGTATCGGATCGTACCTGGTCCGGTTGGGCCAACGTGTCATTCAGATCGAAAACTCGCACATCATCCTGACCGGATTTTCCGCGTTGAACAAGCTGCTTGGCCGCAAGGTGTACGCCTCGAACAACCAGCTCGGTGGCATCCAGATCATGCACAACAACGGCGTCACGCACAAGACCGAAGCTCTCGACCTGGACGGTGTCTACACGATCCTGTACTGGCTCTCTTACATTCCGGACGTGCGCGGCGGTACGCTGCCCATCGTCACCGCCAGTGACCCGATCGAGCGGCCAATCGATTTCATGCCCACCAAGGCGCCGTACGATCCCCGCTGGATGCTTGCTGGCCGAGTTAATCCCGCGAACCCTTCCGAGTGGGAAACGGGCTTCTTCGATCGGGGCACCTGGTCCGAAATCATGGAACCGTGGGCCCAAACCGTCGTGGTGGGTCGCGCCAAGCTCGGTGGCATCCCGGTGGGCGTGATCGCCGTCGAAACTCGAACCGTTGAGCTGACCATCCCGGCCGATCCCGCAAACCTCGACTCCGAGGCGAAAACATTCCAACAGGCCGGCCAGGTGTGGTTCCCCGACTCGTCCTACAAGACGGCCCAGGCCATCAAGGACTTTGGCCGCGAAGAGCTGCCGCTGATCATCCTGGCCAACTGGCGAGGATTCTCCGGTGGACAGAAAGGTACGCCGGAGATCTTGCTTTCAGTTTGAAATTTCTGACGTCCTTTTTCTTTCAGACATGTACGAGCAGATCGTCAAGTTCGGCGCGTACATCGTGGACGGCCTGCGCGAGTACAACCAACCCGTGGTGGTGTACCTGCCGCCGAACGCGGAACTCCGCGGCGGTGCGTGGGCCGTGCTCGACCCGACCATCAACCCGCGCTTCATGGAGACGTACGCCGACCCGGAGTCGCGCGCCGGGGTGCTCGAGCCCGAGGGCATCGTCGAGGTCAAGTTCAAGGAGAAAGACATCCTGAAGGCCATCTACCGGCTGGACCCGGTCGTGCTGGACGTGAGTTTTTTCTTAGGTGTTCGAGATGTTGCAACAGAAATTTAATCAACTAATTCTTCCAGCTCAAGCAAAAGATCGCAAACGCGGGCGCCAACAAGGAGGCCGTCACCGAGCTGGAGAACCAGCTGAAGACGCGCGTGACGGCGCTGCTGCACGTGTACCACACCGTGGCGGTGCACTTTGCCGACCTGCACGACACCCCCGAGCGGATGCTCGAGAAGGGCTGCATCAGCGAGATCGTGCCGTGGCGCAGTTCGCGCAGCTACTTCTACTGGCGGTTGCGGCGCATGCTGCTCGAGGAGCACTTTATCAAGCAGATTCTGAGCGCCCAGGACAGCCTGGCGGTGGGGCAGGCTAAGGAGATGCTGCGCCGGTGGTTCGTCGAGGACAAGGGTGCCACCGAGGTGAGGATTCTGGGTTGTTTTGAAATGGCAACAGTTTTTCAAGTGATTTTCGATTGCAGGCCTACCTGTGGGAGAACCACAACGAACCCGTGGTTGAGTGGCTGGAGGGCCAGAAGAAGAGCGATTCCACCGTCTGTCGAAACATTTACGCCGTGAAGAAGGACGCGATTGTGTCGCAAATTCAGAAGGCACTTGAGGTAAGCCAGTTCTCCAATACGCTTAAAAACATTTAGATTATGTCATTTTCCCCAGAAAACTATTCCTCAGAATTTAATACAAATTTAAGAAATTTTACAAATTTTGAAAATTTTACAGATGTAAAATATTTAATTATTTTAGAAAGTTAAAAAAAGTAAGAAATTTTTAAATTTTGATTTTTTTTAATTTTGGAAATTTTAGAGAATTTAAAATTTTTAAAAATAAAAAAATAAAAATTTCCGAATTTTTTAAATTTAAAAAAAAATTAAAAAATTTATAAATTTTAAATTTTTAGAAATTTTAGAAACGTTTAAAAGTTTTGAAATTTAAAAATTTCATAATTTTTTGAAACTTTTGAAATTTTTAAAATTTGGAAATTTAGAAATTTTGATTTTTTTTTGAATTGTAAAAATTTTAGAGAATTTAAATTTTGTTTAAATAAAAAATAGAAATTTCCGAAATTTTTAATTTTTAAGAAAATTTATAAAATTCATATATTTTAAATTTTTAGAAATTTTAGAAACTTTTGAAAGTTTTAAAATTTAGAAATTTTATTATTTTTTAAAACTTTTAAAACTTAAAAATTCTAAAAAATTTAGAAACTTTTGAAATTTTTGAAATTTAGAAATTTTAGAAACTTTTGAAATTAAAAATTTAGAATTTTTTTTTTAAATTTCAGAAATTTTGGGATCTATTTGTTCCCAAAATTTCTGAAATTAAAAAAAAAAATTAGGAATTTTAGAAATTTTAAAAATTTTAAAATATTAGGAATTTTAAAACTTTTGGAGCTTGAAGTTTTGGAAATTTCTACAATTTCTAAATTGTCTAAAATTTCCAAAATTTCAAAAAAAAATCAAAACTTCCAAAATTTTCAAATTTTGAAAATTTCTAAAATTCTAACAATTTCAAAATTGTCTACAACTTCCAAAATTTCTGAAAATTCTAAAAGTTCTAAAACATTAAAAAATTTAGGAATTTTAGAAATTTTAAAAATTTTAAAATATTAGGAATTTTAAAACTTTTGGAGCTTTGAAGTTTTGGAAATTTCTACAATTTCTAAATTGTCTAAAATTTCCAAAATTTCAAAAAAAATCAAAACTTCCAAAATTTTCAAATTTTGAAAATTTCTAAAATTCTAACAATTTCAAAATTGTCTACAACTTCCAAAATTTCTGAAAATTCTAACATTTCTAAAACATTAAAAACTTTCAAAACTTCCAAAGATTAAAAAAAAATAAGATTTATTAAACATCTAAAATTTCGAAAATTCCGAACATTTCAATTTTTTTAAATTTCTAAAATTCCTAAAATGTGTAAAGTTATAATTTTTTTTTAGAATTTCAAAATTTTCTAATACGGTCGACTCTCTGGCTGTCGATCTTCTCGATATCAATAATTCTCCATCTATCGATGAATTCTTCAGTCCCTTCAATCTGCATACTTTAATTATCTTCATTCCTCGATATTTTCCCTTGCTTAAAGGATCTCTTCCTCGACGGTCCCTTGGATTCTGTTTGCTTTAAAAACCTCTTCCGGTTGTCAATAATTTCACTTTCTCATGGCTTGCATAGACATTTTTCTTGGCGAAACGAAGCTTTGAAGGGTGTTTGACATTAGTTTGTTTTTGTTTGATGGACGTTGCCATGATTCTCTCCCATAGCTGGGTATCAAGAAAAAAATATTTTCAATCGAGTCTTCATTTTGCATCGTTCTGTAAACTGATGATTCTCTTCCTCGACGGTCCCTTGGATATTGACAACCAGAGAGTCGACTGTAAATTCAACTTTTAAAAATTTCTTGAGTTTTCAATTTTTTTGAAATTCTTAAAGAAATAAAATCTGAAATTTCCAATTTTTTTAATAAGATTTTTTTTAAGATTTTCAAAGCTCAAAGCGACAAAGTTCTAAATTTTTCAAAATTTATTAAATTTCCAAAAATTCTAAAGTTAAAAAAAATATAAAATTTTCTAAAATTTTTAAATTATTTAAAATTTTTAAAATTTATAATTTTTTTAAAATTTATATTTTTTTTAAAATTTATAATTTTTTTAAAATTTCTTTAATTCTGCAAATTTCTTAATTTCTAAACTTCAAAATTTCTTAATTTCTATTCTAAATTTCTAAAATTTCTACAATTTCTGAAATTTCTAAACTTTCTAAAGTTTTTAAAATTTCGGAAATTTATATTTTTTTAATTTCTCAAATTTTAAAATCTCTAAGATTTGTAAAATTTCTTAAAATTCTAAAAAATCTTAAGTTTCTTTTTTTGGAATTTCTATTTTTTTTATTTGCAAAGTATCTTAAGTTTATTAAATTTCTTTTAGTATTTAAATTAGTAAATTTTGTTAAATGTGTAAAATTTCTGAAAAATTTCAAATTTTTATTTTTTAAAATTTTAATTCAAAATTTCTTTTTTGTAATTTTGGCAGCTTTGATTTTTTTTGAAAAAAAAAATAAATTTTTTAAAAATTTTGGGATGTTTTGAAATTTTCAAAACTTAAGAAAATTTGAAAATTTTAGAATTTTTTTTAAATTTTTTGAATTGAAAAAAAAATGGAAATTTCAGAAATTTTTAAATTTGAAGAATCTTAAAATTTTAAGAAATTTTAGGAATTTTAGAATTTTTGAAAATTTTGAAATCTTTTAAAGTTTTGTTAATTTAAGAAACGTCTATTTAATTTTATTTTGGAAATTATGATAATCACCACTACAAATATTTCTGGGGACCGGTTCATTCTGGGGAATGATTTTCTGGGGATACAATCAACATTTAAATAAATTCTCCCTCCATTAACCAGGACTGCCCGGAGGCCGCGCTGGATGCCGTCATCGGCCTCTGTCAGGCCCTCTCACCGGCGCACCGTGGCGAGGTCGTCAAAACCCTTTCGCAGCTGGAGTTCACCGAAAAGGAGCACGCCAGCATGGGATGACCGTCGCGCCGGGGCTGCTACAAGTAACGCTCGTCGAGGCGGCGGCCGCGTTGAGTTGAGACTCAAGCTCAACCTCTGTCTTCATCATTTTGGGTGTCGATTATTGCGCGGTTTCACTTGCTTGCCAAATGGAACAGCGCAAGATTTCCGTTCCAAGACAAGAAAAAAAAAAATAATTAAAGAAATGCTTTTGTTTCGTCCGTTTTATTCGATTGTTACAATTGCAAGCAAAAAAAAAAAAACTCCTTGTTCACGTTTCCAGCGAGAGTGAATTAAAACCAAGCCTGTTTCTAATTATATTAGACTGTACTAAAAGGAAAGAACGAGAAGTTGTAGCTAGTAAGAATATATCTATTCACAAATAGAAGAAGAAGCAAGCTTCAATTTAAAAACATTGATCAAACAAAGCGGTTCATAGTGTTAGACTAATTTATTGTTGAAACGAAACATCAATCAACATGCAAAACAAAACTAAATTAATCGAGGAAATCAACCCGTTTCCTCGCCGTAGGGTAGTCTGTAAGATGGATAATTGTAAAAAGTAGTTACTTTTAAATCCTCGTTTGCAGCTCGCCAAAAAATACAAATCAAAAACAAATCCCACTTTTTTGTGCTGTTTAGTTACTTCTTCGTTACTCTTCTACCTAGTAAGTGTTACTCTTTCCATGGACGTAAATTAAACCTCTATCTTTTTTTTCTGTGGTTGGTTAGCGTTAGTGCTTTTTTGCAACCGTACGATTAGTTTTTAGGGCACCCGGGTAGCGGATAGAACTAGAACGACGAGAAGTAGAGGAGACAAACTTGTGTGGCGCACTTTACGAAAAACTCTTAAAAAGGGAACTTCAATTTTGTAGATATTTATATACTTTTGCTTTGGAATAACAAAAAAAGAAATTGCGGTCAATCAAAAAAGTATCCACTCATTCAATATAAAACAAATCTTTATTCCATCGCAAGCAAACTAGCATAGCTAAAAGAAACCTGGAGAAGAGGCAGAATTAAGTAAAGAAATAAAAAGGGCTCAGCTCTTCTAGGTAAGCTTGCACACAACGGCTGGACATAATGCAGCGCATCACACACAAACAAACAGACAGAATCTTCAGCAAACACTGTTGTACAAACCAATGGAGATTTGGATAAGTAAATAAATTACTGAATCTAGTGAACCTATTGTTTGTCAGTTTATTTGTTTGAAAGAAAATCCAATTGAAATTTCTCTGCTACTATTAGTATACGGTACGGAGATGAAAAGGAAAGGTCAAGAAGAGTTGCAAAACTTCAAAAATTCAGAATTTTAAAATTCAAGAGTCCAAAAATTTTAGAGGTGAAAAAAAAATGCAAAAAAGAAAAAAAATCCAAAAAACATAAATTTTAAAATTATAAAAAAACCTACAACTCAATGATATTTTAAATTCTGGAATAAAATTTTACAACTTATATAAGAGCAGTTCTCTAGGATTTCGGTCATTCGATTTTTTTTTGTATTTTTTAATCCGGCTGAAACTTTTTTGGTGCCTTCGGTATGCCCAAAGAAGCCATTTTGCATCATTAGTTTGTCCATATAATTTTCCATACAAATTTGGCAGCTGTCCATACAAAAATGATGTATGAAAATTCAAAAATCTGTATCTTTTGAAGGAATTTTTTGATCGATTTGGTGTCTTCGGCAAAGTTGTAGGTATGGATACGGACTACACTGGAAAAAAATGATACACGGTAAAAAAAATTTGGTGATTTTTTTATTTAACTTTTTATCACTAAAACTTGATTTGCAAAAAAACACTATTTTTATTTTTTTTTATTTTTTGATATGTTTTAGAGGACATAAAATGCCAACTTTTCAGAAATTTCCAGGTTGTGCAAAAAATCATTGAGCGAGTTATGAATTTTTGAATCAATACTGATTTTTTCAAAAAATCGAAATATTGGTCGCAAAAATTTTTCAACTTCATTTTTCGATGTAAAATCAAATTTGCAATCAAAAAGTACTTCAGTGAAATTTTGATAAAGTGCACCGTTTTCATGTTAAATCCATTTTTAGGTGACTTTTTTGAAAATAGTCGCAGTTTTTCATTTTTTTAAATTAGTGCACATGTTTGCCCACTATTGAAAAAAAATTTTGAAAAGCTGAGAAAATTCTCTATATTTTGCTTCTTCAGACTTTGTTGATACGACCTTTAGTTGCTGAGATATTGCCATGCAAAGGTTTTAAAACAGGAAAATTGATGTTTTCTAAGTCTAACCCAAACAGCCCACCATTTTTCAATGTCGATATCTCAGCAACTAATGGTCCGATTTTCAATGTTAATATATGAAACATTTGTAAAATTTTCCGATCTTTTCGAAAACAATATTTTCAAAATTTTCAAATCAAGACTAACATTTTAAAAGGGAGTAATATTGAATGTTTAGCCTTTTTGAAATGTTAGTCTTGATTTGAAAATTTTGAAAATATTGTTGTCGAAAAGATCAGAAAATTTCACAAATGTTTCATATTTTAACATTGAAAATCGAACCATTAGTTGCTGAGATATCGACATTGAAAAATGGTGGGCTGTTTGGGTTAGACTTAGAAAACATCAATTTTCCTTCTTTTAAACCTTTGCATTGCAATATCTCAGCAACTAAAGGTCGTATCAACAAAGTCTGAAGAAGCAAAATATAGAGAATTTTCTCAGCTTTTCAAAAATATTTTTTTCAAAAGTGGGCAAACATGTGCACTAATTTAAAAAAATGAAAAATTGCGACTATTTTCAGAAAAGTCATCTAAAAATGGATTTAACATGAAAACGGTGCACTTTATCGAAATTTCACTGAAGTACTTTTTGATTGCAAATTTGATTTTACATCGAAAAATGAAGTTGAAAAATTTTTGCGACCAATATTTTGATTTTTTGAAAAAAATCAGTATTGATTCAAAAATTCATAACTCGCTCAATGATTTTTTGCACAACCTGGAAATTTCTGAAAAGTTGGCATTTTATGTCCTCTAAAACATATCAAAAAATAAAAAAAATTAAAAATAGTGTTTTTTTGCAAATCAAGATTTAGTAATAAAAAGTTAAATAAAAAAATCACCAAATTTTTTTTACCGTGTATCATTTTTTCCAGTGTAGTCCGTATTTATACCTACAACTTTGCCGAAGACACCAAATCGATCAAAAAATTCCTTCAAAAGATACAGATTTTTGAATTTTCATACATCATTTTTGTATGGACAGCTGCTAAATTTGTATGGAAAATTATACGGACAAACTAATGATGCAAAATGGCTTCTTTGGGCATACCGAAGGCACCAAAAAAGTTTCAGCCGGATTGAAAAATACAAAAATTAAAATTGAAGAAAAAAGACCGATTTCGTAGAGAATTGCTCATAAGTCCTTTAATTATTAAATTCTTAAAATCTTAAGAGCGAGTCCACGGACAAAACATACCCATCTCGCATCGACCTCACCAATCTGCCTGAAATTTTCAGGGGTTGTATATCAAAACTAGCATCTGGCCAAAATATGAGCACTCTAGGTCAACGGGAAGTGGGGCAAATCGGGACACAAAGTTTGAAGGTTCAAAAACGTTATTTTTTTAAAAAAGGGCTGTAGCTTAGGCAACTTTGATTAAATTTTAAAATGCATCTGAAAGGGCTTCAAAAATGCAACAAAATGCAGGGTGAAGCATCCCAATTGGTTAAATCTAAAGGGAGTTATTGGCATTTTAGTGAAAAAATAGCACAATTTTCAAACTCAGATAAAAAATTTAACCAATGAGATTCTTAAAATCTAAAATTATAAAACTCTTATTTTTTTAAATTCCTTAATTCTTGAATTCTTAATTTTTTTATTTCTCGAATTCTGAAGTTCTGATATTTTTAAATTCCTTAATCCTTCAATTTCTTTTGATAAATTAAATATAAATTATTCTTATTCTTAAATTATATTCAAATAGAAATTTGTTGAGTTATATTTTAAGTTAAAACTCAAATCTGGAGACTTTAGAGATTGGGAAAAAATCACGGATACACCTGAATTCAGCGAAAATTTTTCTAAGTCCCAACAATTCAACAATTCATGGAACGATACACCTGAATTCAGCGAAAATTTTCCTAAGTCCCAACAATTCAAACCATTGTTCAACAATTCATGGAACGATATACCTGTTTGCCATATAGTTTGTATGTAAAGCTAATTTATTTTCGTGATAATTTTTATAAGTCCAAATAATTTAAACAAATGATTGACCATTATCAGAACGATAACTGTTCACCATGTGATTGGTCTATAATTTATTTGTATGGTTCTACCATACATGTTACGATATATTTACGATAAATTTTGAGGCCACATTTCATAATAAAATGCATTTTAAACCGCCAAACGTAATGTAACTGAGATAGCTCAATTAGATAAGGCGGCAGCACCACGGAAGAATCAACAGGAGACATCATCATCAAGCGGTAACAAATCCCGGACATTACAAAAAAAAAACGCTAACCATTAAAAATCATATACTTTCCATTCCCGTTAAATCTACAGTTCCGAGAACATTTGTAAAGTTTATTTTTTGGCTCCTCCCTTTTCAAATGGTGTCGGTAAGTGTCGGTAAAGCAGTTCACCATTTAAAATCATATTTTATTAATTTGTGGTACGGTTCACATAAAATGAGAATTGAACAGTTTGGGGTAGGGTACGACTATGATCCACGAAAAAAATCCCTTGTAAAAATGTATTGTAACATAACCTAACGACCTATTCAATAAATTGTAGGATTTTTTGGGGAATGGAAAATGTACGGTTGCACCCTATTTGGTGTATTATCAAGATCATTTAGGAAAAATCATTCGACAAATGGTGACTGTATGGTTTGTGACTATGCGGGGTGCTTCCCCCATGTTCCCTTTTGATCAAAGATGGTACCCTGGGACGGGACGGCTGGATAGAGTTTTCTTTTTGAGTGTTTACGTTTGTATTCTTCTTCTGTTTCTTGCAAGAAAATTCGTGTTCGAATACAAATTTCAAGCAATCTGTGATTCAGATAGCTTGACAATTCAAATTTTCTTGATGATGTTTTTCAACTCAGTGCTCAAGCATGCGGATGACTTTTTCTTTGGTTGAAATGTTGTTTAGTTTTTCCTCGAATATTTTTTCGAATTTGGCTGTTAAAATTTGCGGTTGGACGTGGGTGGAGAATCCTGAGTTTATGTTCCTTCGTTTACTGTGGATCCGTTCATAAGGAGCTGCCGGATACAAATCACTAGAAATGGTTGGCAAATCAAGGATGACTCGAGGTCACGCTCGAAGTAAATGATACGATACGATCACTTACTTCAATCTAAAAAAAAATCCTAAAAAGCCTGCAAGTAATTAAATGGGAGGGGAGATTTTTTCTTAGATCTACTCCTGTTGTTGTCCCGTTGCGCAAAGAAAGTAAATAAATCTTTCCCAGTTCCCCAAAGAGCACACTTGAAGAGTATCGGGGCAGGCATTTACAAAGCGAATTCAGCGGCAATTTTTACTCAACTAATGTTGTTAGTGCGAAAGTTAACATTCCATAGGTCGCACGCCCTAAAGTGTCAGAATCGAAAGAAATGGCTGGTAAAAATTCAAATTTGTACCAATTCATTCACTTCAAAGAGTAAAAAGTTTGGTATTCAATTTGTGGCAACGTGTTGAAATGAAAATGTGCGAAAAAATCAAATAGGCTAAACTGTGACCATTTTTCGTTTGCTTTTTAAATCCAGTTCTACGATGTTGTTCCGTCACGCCACATTTTAATTTCACGGGAAGTACAGGTTTAATATTGTTCAATCTAGATGACATTTCTATGAACCGCGCAAAAAAATAACAATAGTTTTAAATGGGCAAAAGAATCGTCAGTTTATGAAATGTATTGTTTTTTAAAATGAAAATGCTGATAGTTCAACATTCGGTGTACGATGTGTGTGTGTGTGCAACCAATCAAACGGGACCACGCGGCCGCTTCTTACAAATTGAGTTGTTTCCATGTATTTTAGATTTTATATTCTATACATGCAAATAACTCGCATAGGCATTTGGAAGGTGTTAGCTCTGCCGAGCTTCGGTGACCCATTTCTACGCTGGCTAGCCGAGCGCGAGGTACCTCCGCTGAACCGACAAGCCCCGCCCTAAAGAACGGTTGCATCAATTTGATCCAAACGTTATTCAGAACTTCCGGACCCTCGTCAAATGGACAAAGATCCAGCGCGTATATAATTGTTAGCAGTAACAGTATTCCTAATTCCAGTCATAGCTCATACGCCGCGAATCTGGACAAGGGATCGAACCCCGCCTTGAGCAATTTTGATTTTTTGTTCATGTTCAGGAATTTCAAGAATTTATATTTCCTTAACTTTCTTATTGGGAGCAGATGGGAATCGAACCCAGAACTATTCGCTTATAAAGCGAACACCGTAACCAGTCAGCCACGGCCGCTCTTGCAACACTTGAAAATTAAATAAGGATGCAAAAAGGAAATTCCTCACCGGGTTTGAACAACACGATCTCGAACAGCCGTTCTTTGCCGCGGAAAGCACAGATCCAAATCCCTCAGCTCCACCTAGTTGTACATATTAGCCAACTTCCACTAGTCTTCTTCAGACCAAAATTTGATATCAATCGCCCCCCAGCGCCGTCCGCTATAAAGCTGTCCGTAAAGCGAATTTAGTAATTCACTTGGTTGATGGCCGGCGCTGACAAAATAGTTTCCTTCTTCACCAGGTGCACAAGTTTTAAAACATTCACAAACCGTTCGAATAATTTTGAACACATTTAAATTTTGTCTCAAACATTAAAAAAAAAACTCAGTTCAACATTCGGTGTACGATAGAAATAAATTCCTTTCAATTGAAAATATTTTAATCAATCTATTAATGCAATTTACAATTATTTGTGAAATTGAATTAAAATTGTTTTATTTTTTTATAACTCAAATTACAATACTTCTCATTTCCTCCTCATAAGAAAGGACTGGTTTAGGTTGACAGAAGCGGCCATGTTGAAAGTGGTTTAGTTTGACAATATGTTTTTTTCTCTTTGTTTATCCCATCCCAGGTTTATCCCATCCCAGATGGTACCCATGTACATGAAGTGGTCCGACTGCTCGATAGTCTTTCCCGAAAGAGAAAGATTGAGCTGCGGCGGTTCATGCTTCCCCGTAAAAACGACCAGTTCCGTCTTCTCCGGAGAGAATTCAATACCCTTTCCAACTGCCCAATGGGCCAAGTTGTTCAGGGTATCTTGCAAGGGTTCTAGCAGATCGACTTCCTTCTTGGCAGCGATTGAAACCACTGCGTCATCTGCGTACTGTATAAGGGAGCAGTCTCCGGTCAAGCAATCATCGATATCGCTGACGTAGAAGTTATACATGGATGGACTTAGGCGTGAGCCTTGTGCCAAACCCATGTAACTTATCCGGGTGATTGCCAGATCACCTTGCACAAAGTGCATGTGTTTTTCTGACAACAGGTTGATGAGGAAGTTGCACATCGTCGGATTGAGACCGCTCCGCCGCAGCTTTACTCCCAACAACTCGATGGAGACTGAATCGAATGCACCCTTGATGTCTAGGAAGACAGAAGCCATTTGCTGTTTTTTACCACGGGCTATGTCGATTCCTGTGGCCAGCAAGGCTAGACAGTCGCTTGTTCCCTTGCCTCTCCGGAAGCCATACTGCGTGTCTGACAGCAAGTGCTCTCGTTCCATCCATGGTTCGAGGCGGTCGAGGATCATCTTCTCCAGCAACTTGCGTAGACACGACAGCAAGCTGATTGGACGATACGAGTTGTGGTCGGACGCCGGCTTACCGGGCTTTTGAATGGCAACCACCCGGACCTGTCGCCATTCGTGTGGAATTATGTTCTGCTCCACCAACGTGTTGAACAGATTCAACAGACGCTGCTTGGCGACGTCCGGAAGATTCTTCAGCAAGCTGAACTTGATCTTGTCCGGACCAGGAGCAGTGTTGTTGCCCGTCAATAGTGCTATGGAGAGCTCTACCATCGAGAAGGGGGGATTAGAATCGCTCCCATCAACAACGTCGAATGATGGTTGTGTTGGCACCGAGTCCGGGCACACCTTCTTGGAGAAATCCAATATCCACTTGTCCGATTTTTCCACACTCTCGTTCGGAACGGAACCTCTACGCATGGCCCTCGCAACGCGCCCTGAAGTGGGTTCGTCGTGTCAGTATTTCGAGCCAAACATTTCAATCGCTTGCAAAAAGTGCACAACTTGTTTCAATTCATATTTAAGAAAGAAGCATGACTGATGGTATTTTTACTTATGATACGATAAAACACATCATTATCCTCTACTCTGCTTCAATGTTTCTTAATTTATGTTGATTTTCGCAATAAAACTCATAATTTAAAAAAATCTCGTTATTGGGCCCTTTTAACATTCCAGCTGTTGTTCATAATGGGCCCTTTCTATTAAAATGCAATTTCGAAGAGATCTGAAAGGGCACTAAAGCGCTTTCACGCGATTGTTGTTTTGAATGATGTTTATGGGACCTTTTGTTAAGTTAGAAATAATGAGGAATAATTCAGCGGACATTATGTTAATTGGTGAAGTTTTGTGATCGAATGGTGAGAATAAGGTTTCTGAAACAACAAAATTCTTCAAAAGTGTACTGAACAGCATCCGCCACGGGGTCTTTTTTAGGGGGGTAGTATTTTTTGAGAAATAGCAAGAAAACTATCATATACATATGAAAGTGTGGAACATCCCCGTTCTTTTGCGGGGTGAACGAAAATCTTTGGTCGGGAAAAATTAAAGTTATCCTCGTTTGAAGTTATTGAACTATTTTACTATGGGACGAAATTTCGCCTATTTCAAATTATTATTGTTATAAGTCCACAAGGACATATTATTATTGTTATAAGTCCACAAGGACATATTTTATGCAGGCCAAGAGTGAATGATACTGATGATACCTCTTCAGTTGACGCTCAGGCGAGGAACATCCTGGAAGGAGCGTCACTGACTACGTCCGTAGTCCTGTTAGATCATTCTTGATCAGGACAGTATAGCTCTGGTTCCTTGCAAGTGTCCTATTTTCTTACCTCCACGTTGGCTTGGTTTTCATGATGACCTAGCTGGTGGCCTGTGGAAACGGATCGTAAACCTTTGACCAACGAGGGTCAGAGTCGAGACGGCTAGAAGAAAGGGGCGCGACAATGTGGGAAAGGGAAGTTATTTGTGATTGTAGACGGTATTGTTTTGATTCGCAGTATGTTGAGTCAATTGCTGTGGATGTACCTGAACGTCGCAGAACGGGGTTTCTCTCCTTTCCATTTCCAGCTACCATCTATTTCCTGTTTTTATTTTGCTCTACTGATTCGTACTTCTTCACTAATTCTTCTGTTTACCATTTTGGTATTGATTTTATTAACTCTTGATTCTCGTATCTCTCAATGCTTGCACTCTTTTTTTTTCCAAATAATGCTGCTTTAACAAACTGTATGTTTTCTTTCAAATAAACCTTCCCCTAATGTACTAGTAATAAGAAGTCTATTGCCTATTCTTTGTTGATTTACTTCTTTATTTATTTATTTGATTAATTTTTTATCTAGCCCATCATAACAATAATCTAAGCTTGTTTGTTATCTCTATTTATTAACTATTGCCTATTTCTAGATCTGCTACATCAAGCTTATACTATTTACTTTTTAACATACAATTATGATTCTCTTACTATTGTTCGTTATAAAGTATATTCTCCTTTACTGTCTATTGTTTTCAACTTTCACCCTTTTTTTCTAACAAGTGAGGTTCAAGCCCTTACTCAATTTATAGAATGATTGCAGGATTAACACAAATATTACTATTGTACTTTTGGTAAACTTTTGAATAACATGCTTAGGTCCAAAACATTGTAACAAAACACCGCGACAAAAGAAATAGCAACAGATAAACACGACTCAACACTAGGAAAAAAATCAGGAGAAAACAATACACAGTAAAATTACAACTAGTTTTTGAATTCAAATTAAAAATTAAACAGTTTTTTGCTTTAATGAAAATTGATAGGCACATTATAAACGGTTAGGCGCTTATACTTACATCCAACCCTACGTAATGTACCACCCCCGGCCGAGTTAAAATGCGTAACCGGAAAAGAAGGTGTGCATGCCTGGCACGAACACTCAAAGCGTGTTCTAGCGTGTTGCTCGTACTGACTCAGAGCAAGGGTGAGATGTAGGTGTAAGGGCAGTGCGTGTTCGTCGGGAACCTGGTGCATAAGATCGGTCAAGGCCCGTTCTTACACTGAAAATTGCGAATTGCGAATTGCGAAGTCCACAAGGACATATTTTATGGTTCAGATCATATCATTTCTTATGGGAAATGATGTAGGGAACATTTTTCCTGAAGCACGCAAATTGATTGAAAATAAGTGAAAAAAGTTAAAAAGAATTGGAAATTCGGGAGATTTTCTGGTTAAATTGCACACCCTATTTCCCAAAACCCGCAATGTTTTTGATATTTAGACATTGTTTTGCTAAACAAAATCACAAATAATCAATCTTTTTAATTAGAATATTATTATCTGACCTTAAAATAAGTACGAGATCTCCTGTGAATTTTAATAATACTAATAAAAGTCCCGCCCGTGTGGATCAATCGATCCGCGCACTGGACTCCAATCCAGAGGTCGCCGGTTCGAATTCCGCGGCGGGCGCTCTAAAATTCTTTGTGTAAATATGGGTATTCGGCGCCGTCGCTCCGTGCCGTACCCAAACACCCCAGGGCGGCGAAGTCCTTGTAGATAAAAAGGAAGACACTAGTGGTTGGTACTAGCAATAGGGGCCGACAGCTATAAAGTCAACTTCGTTTTTTAATAAAAGTGAAAATATAATGAAAACGGTACAGTTTATAATCAAAACCCACAAAAATAAGTAGATTCGGTTAAAATCCAAAATTAATACAATTGACTTACAGCTGAGCATAAACCCAAACAATTACACTCTTCTGTAGTGATTTGTATACTCAATGGGCCCAGAAACATGTCTCAAAAAAGAATTCATCAAAATAATGATCTGTTGGCCAACCCTGAAATAAACACACTGACGAAGAACAGCATTATAAGTCTCCGTGGCTCTTTGCCAACATGCTGAAGACTAAGTCCCACATTAAGGATGTCAGATGGAAAAAATACTAGGTTGCTTCAAAAATTAACCTTGTTCATTCATTAAAAAAACAGTTCGAGTGATGGTCAATAATAACTTAAATTAAACTAAAACAGTCCAACCTCCCTTCTCGACGACCCTTTTACTTCCCCTGCGCGCACGAGGTGTCCGCCAGGACGTCCGCAATTAGCTGCTTATCGTTGAGCGTGTTGTGCACCTCGTCCTCATCCCACTGCAACTGCACACGCATTAGCCGCGCTTCCTTCTTTCCCTGGAGGCGCAAAATGCCCCGCGTTTCCACCAGCGAGCACATGTTGAGGAACTCCGTTTGGTCCACGACCTGGAGGTTTCGCTTGGCACAGACCGCACGGTAAACCTGGTGCAGCCGGCCAACGGTGATGTCCTTGCTCTTGCCGGCTTTAAGCACCAGAAGAAGGGAGCAGAGCAGCAGCTTTTGCTGGAGGGGGAACGCTTCGTCGTCGGCCATGGTTTGCGTCGTTCCGTAGACCTGCTTGAGGGTGTTGACGACGAGGCCGATTTGGACGGGCTTTTTGGGTGGTGAGGAAAGGGGCTTGTCCTGTAGTTTGGCGTTGGCCTTTTTGGTTTCGCGATCTTCTTTGGAGGCGTTCTCGACGAGTCGTCGAGCAAGGAAAAGGGCACGCCGAGCATCGCCGGAAGTGGACGCCACTTTTGCGGCGAGCAGCTGGAGGGCGGCATCGTTGAACATTTCGGTGGTGTCGTTCTGGACCATGTTGTTCTTGAGGATCGCGACCAGCTGCTGTTTGGTGTACGGAAGGAACTGAATGAGGTGTGGCTTGAGTTCGCATCTGGCCTGCAGTCGAGAGAGCAGTCTGTCGGTCAAATCCAGCGCATTAGCGATCCCGACTAGGATGAGGCGGGACTCTCGCTTCGCCGGCCACTCAAAGATGTTGTACAAGATGGTCTGCTTGCTGCTCGCCAGCTGGTCAATCTCATCCAGAACCAGCATCACCGTCTTGTGCTTCCGCTTGAGGTACTCTTCAATGGCCATAAGGTAAAACTTTTCACTTGTCCCGGCCACCGACAGGGACAGCTCTTCGCAGATCTTCTTGTAGATACTTCCGGCGCTGCTCATCGAGGTGCAGTTTACGTAGACCATCTTTAGCTTTGTGGCTAGCTTGCGATCGCTGATGATCTTGGTGAGCGTTGCCGTTTTTCCCGTTCCAGGCGGACCACTACAAAGAAAGTTCTTGATAATTTTACCCTTTTAAAAACGAAAAACCTTGAACCAACCTGATGTACAAACTGCCCGACCCATTCTCCGCCAGAATGTCCTCGATGTATTTGGCCAAATTTTCCGTTTCCCGCTCCCGCTCGGGCAAACTGCCGATCGCGGTCACACTGACCGGTTCCGCGCTGTCCTGCTCTTCCTCCTCAACCACCTTCTTCTTCCTGGACGACACTTTAACCCGTTTCGGCGGGGAAGCATCCGTCGGCTGCAGGTCATCCTCCTCCTCCGGAATACTTCCGCCGATCGTTTTGCGCGGCCGACCTCGCCGCTTTGTGGGCGTTGTGTTCTCTTTGGCCTCTTCACGCTCCTCCAACTGGACCACTTCACTCAGCCGGGAGCCGCGGCTACTACGACGGGTGGACATTTCGCTGAATCGCCGGAAAATATCGGGAAAATCGAACACTTTTACTTGGAAAACTTGTAAAACTTGTATACTGTAGCGATTTGGCGCAAAAAGTAACGTCGATCTCAGCCGGCGCGCGCGTTTGCTTTGACAGCTGATGTGAAATGTTTTTATCGCGCGATTTGTGTCTGAGGTGGTGTGCGTGATGCGTTTGGTTTGTTTTAGGGGTGCTCAAGAAATAATTTCCAAATAAATAATTTAAAGAATACATACATTCTAGAGTTTTTTTTTTGAAATGGTACTATAAACATTCAAGCAAAACAATGTAAATGGGCCAAAGCAGAAGTGTAAACAAAGAGTGTGCCCTGCTCGTTCTCCGATTCACATTTATTGAAAATCAAGTTTGTTTCCAAGGATACAAGATGACACAAAAAAACGTTTCTTAATCCACCATTAGGTGGGTGGTGCCTTCCTCACATTTACAAAGTAATAATGAAAATAAATTTATGAAAAAAATATATACCTGATACAGACTTTTCCAGAAAACATGCAGACTCTCATTTGAAGCAATGTGGCAACCGGGCGTTTTGCATCTGGCGTGACTCTCGCACGTAAACAAAAAGACCCGGCTTTTTGAGGTTATTCAAAAAATCACCCTTTTTTGTAGATACAAAAATCTTTTTCTTAGCATAACTTTTTAAATACTTTACTAAACAGAATAAAATTTAATAGGGTCTTAGGGGACCCCAAAACGAACAGAATAAGGGGGATCCGGCCAAAATCGGTTCAGCCAGTTCTGAGATAATCGTGTGGAAAAAAAATCATGTCTACACACATCCCCACAGACATTTGTTCAGAATTTGATTCTGAGTCGATAGGTATACGTGAAGGTATATCTAGGAGGTGTATTTAAGAAGTTCATTTTTCGAGTGATTTTATAGCCTTGCCTCAGTGAGGTGAGGAAGGCAAAAAGGCAGTTCTTATTTTTTTATCTTTAATTTTTTTAAAGGGTTAAAATGGATGAAAATATACATTTTTATGCATGTTTCTACTGTGAAATTGTCTCAGAAACACGAATATGATAAAATTATCACTAGAAAATGGGATCTAAGGAGCCCCCCGAGCAAAAATTTACAACCAAAAAATTAACTAAAAGTAAAACTGTCTATTTTATGTGTTAAACTCCCTTACCCAAAGCGTTATCAGTCTCAAATGGTAGTCCTTGATGTCCCCTACAAGCTCCAGGTCGAATCGAGTTGATATCTGGATAGAACACTTTTTTATTTGATTTTGAACATTATGCTATTTTTTCACTAAAATGCCAATAACTCGTTTTAGATTTAACCAATTGGGATGCTTCACCCCTCATTTTGTTGATTTTTTAAGCCCTTTCAGATGCATTTTAGGTTTTGAATTTTGAAATTAAGTTAAGGTTTGCCCAAGTTACAGCCTTTTTAATATTTTTGAACCATAAAACTTTATGTCCCGATTTGCCCCACTTCCCATTGACCTAGAGTGCTCATATTATGTCCAGATGCTAGTTTTATATGTACAAACAATTCCTGAAAATTTCAGGCAGACTTGTGAGGTCCAAAAATGGCAAATACAGTCCAGACAATGGTCATTGTACTCAGAAAATATGTTTTATCGTTGATAACAATAATATCACAAATTTAAGCTTGATTTTAGAACCCAATTATTTGAAAAGATTTTAAAATGCTGTAAATTTTTTATAGAAAATTAAATAACTTTGGAACATTTTTGGAGTCATATATCAAGTAGGTGAATTTTATATTGTTTGAATTTCTGAATTATTACAGTCTAGACTCGATTATCCTTACCAAAAAATTTAGTTTGGAGAATCGAATCACAAATAAATATTTTTTCGTTGTCTTATTTTCGATTGTCGTGCTCATGTTTGACCCTCAAACAATAGTATACTCAAAAGTTATTTAATTTTTTAAATCCAAGAAGGTGACAAAAATTGCGGGGCTGAAATATTGAAAACATGATTTGTTTTTAAATTTAATAAGCAATCAAGTATTAAAATTTGACAAAATGGGGTGCTGAACTCTAATTTTATGTTAAGAGTAAAAATTCTCTAGAAATAAGAAAAAAATGTTCATGATTCGATTAATCGAAATCCCATACAAACCTTCGGATAATCGGAATTCTGGACTGTATTTTGAAATTTTAGAACCTTCAATTTATTTATTTTATTTCTGCGTTTTTAATTTCTTAATTTAAATTTCAAATAAAAAATTAATTTTCAAAAATAATTAATAATTTTCATATTTTTTTAAATTTTAGAATTTTGGATACAGTCCAGACCTAGGTCCAGGATTATCCGCAGCCTCGATTATCCGAAGTATCGATTATCCGAAGTTCGATTATCCGAAGGTTTGTATGGAACTTTGGATAATCGAATCACGACAAAAAAATAATTTTCTAATTTTTATATAAAATTCAAGTTCTGCGACATCATTTTGATAACGTTTTAATATTTGATTGCCTTTTAAATTTAAATATGCATTTTTTAAATATGTTATCACAGCCATTTTGGCCGCCATCTTGGATTTAAAAATTGTGTCAAACTTAAGCTCGACCATCAAAAATAAGACAACGAAAAACATTTTTTTCGTGATTCAATTATCCTAAGTTAAAATTTTTCCGGTGCCTTTCGCATACACTCAAACCCCGATGGTTTGACACCAACTGTTGTCAAACGAACGGGGTCACTTTTTAGGTTGACACCCCGTTTACACGGAGTTCACACACACTACCAAACGTTTGTTTTGATCGAGAAATTAAAAAAGAGAGTGTGTGCGTGCAACATGGAGTTAAACTTTTCAAAGTGCTATGATAATCTTCACAGCAACTTCACAGAAAGTTTAATTCCATGTTGCACACACTCTCACTTTTAATTTCTCGATAGTGTGCGTGAGCGCCGTGTAAAAAGTGACAGTTCGTCACTTTTTAATTTGACTTTGATCAACCAACGGGGTACAAACTAAAAAAGTGTCTAACGAAAAAGTGACCATCCACCGGGGGTTTAGTAGTCTGGACCTTGATTTTAAATTGTTTTTTAAATCAGTTTTAAAAAATAGCTTCGTGGCCTTTCTTGACAGAAAAGGTCCTACTTGACAGCTCGTTTCAAGGAGACCATACTTGATCCATAGAAAAAATGTTGTCTTGTCAATTTATTTTTTTCATTAAAATGAAAAAAAAAAGTGATCAGAATTATTATAATTTTAAATTGAATATTTTTTTATAATTTAGGAAGCAGGGATTATCAAGTGTGGACTGTATGGAACTCTTTTTAACCTGCAGGGTGTCCCAAATTACGAGATCTTTAATCAAAACTTGATTATTTGATTTTCAAACATATTTCTTGCTCTAAACACTTTCTAGGGATTTCGGATATCACACACAGAACAACAACAACGCACTGTTTCACTGTAATCTAGTATATTTTTACTAAGTCTTCTTCGGTTTTGTTTCAGGGGTTGAGTCTATAATGTTTAATTTTTCTTCGTTATGGTACTTTATTTTTACTTTGCTTAAAGATTCTGTTCTGTTTTCTGATGAGGCCTACCACTCGGGCCAAACTATAGGTACTGGTAAAAGGTTTCCTTCATTCTTAGATTCGTAAAGCTATCTATTTTTATTTTCAAATACTCACACTCTCTCAAATTAGTAAAGTTCAAATGGGACAACTTTTCTCATTGAAAGTTGTCCACTTTTTAGTGATAACATTCCGTATTATATGAGTAATAGTTTGCTTTTTGTTTGGTTAAATGATCCAATTCAGTTAACAAATGTTATTGTTAGGTAAAATCTAGCCTTTCGCTTGAGCATGTTAAGTGTAGAGTATTATTTTTTTGTTCTTATACGATGTTGTATTCTACCGGCCCGATAATATCTTGTGGCAGAACTGATTTGATCAGACTCAGAAAATCTGCCTGACTAGCAGTTAATCGCTCTCGAAACGATAGGAAAAGAAATAACTTGGTTTAACAAAATACTGACGAACGAAAATCCTGCTCTTCGTCAAAAGAAATAATAATCATATGAAAAAATAATAAAGTCGAGATCAGAAAGAAACATGGAGCTGATAAGGAACAAAAACTTCACCTCCAGGAGCAATCTACTTTTGTTGCTTCATCAGGGGCAGCTTGAGCGTCTTCCGGGAAGAACCTGCTACCGACTGGGCCGGATCAATTTTTCCGACCAGTTTCTTCTGATAACGCTGTTTGGTGAATAATTGACTGTCGGATTCGCTGGCAAGCTGCTGCTCGAGAGTTTCATCCGCCTGGCCAAGGCCATCCTCCTCGTTGGCCAGTGTCCTGAACAGCCGCTGCATGTTGCGCGGATTGGTCGGAGTCGTGGCTACCGGAGAGTCCGTCGCGTCCTCCTCTCCGTCCAGCATGACCAGTTTCTCGTCGTCGGTCTGGTTCTCTGCGTCGGCGTCCATGCAGGAGGGGGTCAAAACTGGCGTCGGCGTCGAGTCGATCTGGCACCAACGGGTAAACGTTTGCTCGTCCAGCAGCCGAGCATGCTGTCCTCGGTCCGGAACGATGTCCGTTTTTTGAAACTTTTCCACAATCAGTTCCAGCCGCCGCTCGCAGTCCTCTTTGTCCTCGCACATTTTGCGCTTCACGGAGATACCTTGCTCCCGGAACACTCCGACGCCGTCGGTGGTAGTGGTCATCAGCAACACGTTCGAGTTGTCGTCGATGGCACCCTGCATCATGGCATCGTCGTCAAAGTCCGCGAGCCCGGGATCACGGTAGTCCAGATAGTTGTGCTGGCCCTTTGCCTTTCGTTCCAGGGCTGGCGTGTCCGGGCGGGAGTCTGGAAAGGGAGAATGGATACGTTAGTTTATAGGGGAAATTGAAAAAAACTTTCGATAAATTTACAGCGCATCATTTTTGA
Organism: Culex pipiens pallens; assembly: GCF_016801865.2. Lineage (NCBI taxonomy): Eukaryota > Metazoa > Arthropoda > Insecta > Diptera > Culicidae > Culex > Culex pipiens. Next base: position 54,557,932 of record NC_068939.1, read on the forward strand.
AAACGTCTTCAAAATCAGGAATTCAGTAAAATTTAACAGAAATTTACTTTTTTGCCTCGAAAGCAAAATTTCTAGACTTGTTGGAAGAAAATACTGGAAATGTCAAAGTTTATGCACACGGTTACTGAAAATCGCACTTTTGGGAGTTCAGAAATCGCACTTTTGACAGTTCGCTTAAACGAACTCAAAAAAGTGTGATTTCGCGAACTCGAAAAATGGTAAAAATCGCCAAAAAACGAGTTCAGTTATGCGAACTCCCAAAAGTGCGATTTTGGACTTAGCGAAATTTTTGCAAACTTTTTGAAACCTTTCATCATTTCATTTTGACATTTCTGTTAAGTTTTCTGGTAGAGACAGATCGCGGAATGGAACAGGTAAGTGAATTCCGTTCGAAAGTGGATTGTTTCGTCGGCAGAGGTGGCCAAGTGCAGTCGGTTCCCCGGAGGACTGGTTTAGATTCCGGATTACAGATTCCTTCAAAGAATCCATCCCCTGGAAGACGGATTTGTTGACAGTGTTTTGTAAGAGAAATCCGTCCACCGGTGGACGGAATTCCTGCCAAAGTTGGCAAGAGGAACTGGTCCACCGGTGGATGGATTTCTGGGCAATGTTTTGCAGGAGAAATTCGTCCACCGGTGGACGGAATTCCGGCCAAAGTTGGCAAGAGGAACTGGTCCACCGGTGGACGGATTTCTGGGCAATGTTTTGCAGGAGAAATCCGTCCACCGGTGGACGGAATTCCGGCCAAAGTTGGCAAGAGGAATTGGTCCACCGGTGGACGGATTTCTGGGCAATGTTTGTAGAAGGAATCCGTCCACCGGTGGACCGAATTCCGGCCAAAGTTGGCAAGAGGAACTGGTCCACCGGTGGACGGATTTCTGGGCAATGTTTTGCAGGAGAAATTCGTCCACCGGTGGACGGAATTCCGGCCAAAGTTAGCAAGAGGAATTGGTCCACCGGTGGACGGATTTCTGGGCAATGTTTGTAGAAGGAATCCGTCCACCGGTGGACCGAATTCCGGCCAAAGTTGGCAAGAGGAACTGGTCCACCGGTGGACGGATTTCCTGCCAAAGTGGGCAAGAGGAACTGGTCCACCGGTGGACGGATTTCTGGGCAATGTTTTGCAGGAGAAATGGTCCACCGGTGGACGGAATTCCGGCCAAAGTTAGCAAGAGGAATTGGTCCACCGGTGGACGGATTTCTGGGCAATGTTTGTAGAAGGAATCCGTCCACCGGTGGACCGAATTCCGGCCAAAGTTGGCAAGAGGAACTGGTCCACCGGTGGACGGATTTCTGGGCAATGTTTTGCAGGAGAAATGGTCCACCGGTGGACGGAATTCCGGCCAAAGTTAGCAAGAGGAATTGGTCCACCGGTGGACGGATTTCTGGGCAATGTTTGTAGAAGGAATCCGTCCACCGGTGGACCGAATTCCGGCCAAAGTTGGCAAGAGGAACTGGTCCACCGGTGGACGGATTTCTGGGCAATGTTTTGCAGGAGAAATGGTCCACCGGTGGACGGAATTCCTGCCAAAGTTGGCAAGAGGAATTGGTCCACCGGTGGACGGATTTCTGGGCAATGTTTGTAGAAGGAATCCGTCCACCGGTGGACCGAATTCCGGCCAAAGTTGGCAAGAGGAACTGGTCCACCGGTGGACGGATTTCCTGCCAAAGTTGGCAAGAGGAACTGGTCCACCGGTGGACGGATTTCTGGGCAATGTTTTGCAGGAGAAATTCGTCCACCGGTGGACGGAATTCCTGCCAAAGTTGGCAAGAGGAATTGGTCCACCGGTGGACGGATTTCTGGGCAATGTTTGTAGAAGGAATCCGTCCACCGGTGGACCGAATTCCGGCCAAAGTTGGCAAGAGGAACTGGTCCACCGGTGGACGGATTTCTGGGCAATGTTTTGCAGGAGAAATTCGTCCACCGGTGGACGGAATTCCGGCCAAAGTTGGCAAGAGGAACTGGTCCACCGGTGGACGGATTTCTGAGCAATGTTTGTAGAAGGAATCCGTCCACCGGTGGACGGAATTCCTGCCAAAGTTGGCAAGAGGAACTGGTCCACCGATGTACGGGTTCCTAACGCAAAACATTGCCCAAACCCAAAATAATGAACTGAAGTATTTTAGGCACGGATTGGCCTTCCTCGAACCGGAATTCCGCGCCCAGGGTGTGCGACAAAATTGGACGAATCATTCCATACTTCCGTACTGTATTTATCACCATCACGATCGGTCCAGTACGCACTTCGGACGTGGAGTTGACCACCATAAGGGTTACGATAGAATTTAGTATTCGCTAAACCTATCTGAAATTACCTTTCTACTATTTTACATCATCTCTAGAGATCCGGCGGAACCTTTGCCACTGAAGAACGAGCTGCTGTTGGCGGACGATCCACTGTTTGCAACCGAAGTCAACTTGATAATACTGGAACTGCAGATGCTAGGCGAAGAAGGACTTCCGGAATATGTGCTTACCCGGTCGATGAAGTACTGTCCAAGGCCAACAAGCTGTGCACGGGATTCGTCGGCAACGACTGCTCAGCGCCAAACAGGACAAAAATAAACACCGTAAGAAAACATCCGCAAGCTCTTCGACATGGCGTCCTTTCGTATTATTTTTATCACCATTTGCGATGGATCCCTCGTTCCTACCAAGTACGCGTTCTGGACTCGACCACCCTCAAACTGGTAAAACTTATTCTTGATTAAGCTTATCTGTAATTAATTTTCGTTTTTTTAGGCCAACTCGGACATTCCCGGAATCCCGGAAAAAAACATCTGGACGCTATCGACTGACGGGAATCCTCGATCCGGATCATCTGCTAGACGCGATCACGGAAAAGACGGCCTTGACGCATTGTCTTACCGTGGAGCGCTGTGGCCAGAGGAGAACGTCGCGTGCAACAAGTTCAACTCGAAGATCATCCAGGGTGAGGTCAGATCTGAAGCTGGTGGGAAGTCAGACGAGTGCGCACCGGTTCCACAAGGTCGTGTGGAGTCCGCTGGATTTTGGTACGGCCACGAACCCGAACGGGGTCATCGTCGGTGGTTGCGAAGCTGGCATCATCCAGGTTTACAGCGCTTTGAAGCTGTTGGCCGGGGAGAACGCGCTGATGGCTCGGGAGCGTCGGAGTCGGAAATCTTCATCTGGGATCTGAACATCACGGCGGCGCCGATGAGCTCAGGAACGAAGGCGCAACCGTTTGAGGATGTTCAGGATCTCACGTGGAACCGACGGGTCCAGCATATCCTGGCCTCCGTCTCCAGCTCGTGTTGTGTCATCTGGGAAAACCCATCATCAAACTGACCGATACCCAATCGCGGATCCGTTGGCGCGCGCCGTCCAGTGGCACCCAGTTGTGAGTAGCCCCCTCCGTTCAACTGTGGGATCTCCGCTACGCGACTGCCCCCACCAAAACCTTCCACATCCACCAGCGGGGTGTCCTCGGTCTGACCTGGTGCCCGAAGGATTTCGCCCTGGTCGCTTCCTGCGGCAAAGACAACAAAATCCACTGCTGGAACCAAAACTCCGAAGAGCAAAACGGGGAAATCCTCTCCGAGCTCGCGACCATCAAAACCAGTGGAACTTTGACGTGGCCTGGTGTCCGCGCAACCCGGCGCTCATCGCCGGTTCCAGCTTTGACGGCAACGTAACCGTTTATTTGATCAATGGCGGAGCGCACGCCCAGGTGCAGACGGTGAACAAAATAGCCGATTCGTTCCCCGGAGTGGACAGCATCGAGCACGAGCCGGTTCACCCGTTCGCAGGACAGCCGCAGCCCATCTGAAGATCTGAAGCGACCGCCGGGAGCGTGCTTTGGGGTGAGTCATAAACATAAACATTCACAAAACAAAACCTAAAATTTTCAACCCCTCACAGCTCGGCGGCAAGCTGGACATGTTCAACGGAACGAGCCGCACCGTCATCGTGAACCAGGTCGTAACGGATTGCGAGCGGATCGAACGCTCGAACCGTCTCGAGCAAGTGCTGGCCGAGGGCACTCGCTCCGACGCCTGCGTGAGAAGGAACTTGAAGGATTGCTGGGAGACTTCTCGGCTTGACTGCGCGATCTAATGCCGGGGACATTTGAAGCGACCTAAATTTTCTCGAAGCACCATTTAATAAAAAAAAAGGTTTTTGTTTTTATTGTTGTACTATTTTACACATTAATAAATAATTATACCGTTGTGATTTTATTTTAGTTTATAATTAAAATTATTTCAATTCCAATCCCTCAAGAAAAACCAGAAAGCGCCCGAAAATAGGCAACATCCGAACAGATTTGATCCAGTGAAATATTTCCCCACGCTCGAACTCGGCAAATCATGAAAATCATGATTTTGCCAGTTCGACCCACTTTACCAAAAAAAGTGTTATCCGAGTTGAACTCGAAAAATCATGATAATTACCATTTTTTTGGTTTTATTTGGTAAGCGTGCAACGCACTCTAAAAAATAAGCAGCCGATGAGTTCTGCAGGGATGCCATTTAAATATTTAGTTTCAGAATGTCTGTAAAAGTTTGCAAAAATATGCTTAATGAGCTGCAGCCGCAGACTGGCGGCAAAAGTGATTAATCTTCCAGAAACTATTTTTGAATAATTATAGAGTTTTTCTAATAGGTCCTATAAACAAATGATAGACAATAGTTTATAGGACCTTAGAGAATTTTAGAACTTAAAATTTGAAAATTCAAGGATATAAGAAATAATGAATTTAGGTTATTGAAAATTTTAGAATTTGAGAATGTAAGAATTAAAAATTTAAGAATATATCAATTTATTAATTTAAGAATTTGAGAATGAAAGAATTTATGAATATTAAAATATGGGAATAGAAGAATTTAAGATTTTAAGAATTCAAGAATTTAAAAATTTAAGAATTTAAGAACAGAAGAATTCAAGAATTGAAGAATTTAAGAATTTAAGAATTTAAGAATTCAAGAATTCAAGAATTTAAGAATTAAAGAATTAGGTCCTAAAATGGCGCTTAGATTGCTGATATTATTGTTTACAGCGATAAAGCTTATTTTTCTGAGTACAATGACCCTTTGTACGACCACAAAGAGTTTAAAATGGATTTTTAAATCAATTTTGAAAAATTAACCTCGCGGTCCTTCTTGACAGAAAAGCTCCTACTTAACAGCTCGTTCCAAGGGGACCATAGTTGATCCACCGAAAAAATGTTGTCTTGTCAAAAAAAAAAAAATTGCACTAAAATGAAAAAAGTGATCAGAAATGGTTTTTAATCGTTTTTTTTTACCGTTGTACATAAAAATTTACATAGGGCTTTAGTACCCAATTCAAGAATTTAATAATTTAGGATTTTAGGAATTTAAGAATTAAAGAATTAAAGAATTAAAGAATTAAAGAATTAAAGAATTAAAGAATTAAAGAATTAAAGAATTAAAGAATTAAAGAATTTAAGAATTTAAGAATTTAAGAATTTAAGAATTAAAGAATTAAAGAATTTAAGAATTAAAGAATTAAAGAATTTAAGAATTTAAGAATTTAAGAATTTAAGAATTTAAGAATTTAAGAATTTAAGAATTTAAGAATTTAAGAATTTAAGAATTTAAGAATTTAAAAATTTCTGTAACTTCAGAAGAATTTAAGAATTCTTCTTAACTAGAATCTTTTTGAATCTTGAATTTCAAAAATTAGAGTTTTAGAATTCCCGGAAATTTTCGTTTTAGCTTTTCAGTTGGTAATTCTCAGAAAAATAATTTATGATCACTTTTACACTCAAACCCCGATGGTTTGACACCAACTGTTGTCAAACGAACGGGGTCACTTTTTGGTTTGACACCCCTTTTACACGGAGTTCACATAAACTACCAAACGTTTGTTTTGATAGTGTGCGTGAGCGCCGTGTAAAAAGTGACAGTTCGTCACTTTTTAGTTTGACTTTGACCAACCAACGGGGTACAAACTAAAAAAGTGTCAATCGAAAAAAGTGACCAACCATCGGGGGTTGAGTGTATTTTCATTTGATTGCAAAAAAAAAAAAATAAAAAAAATAGACAGAACAATATTTTTTCGACGGGTCAGCTATCGAGGTTTTTAAGCGAAGATGGCGTTTGAATGGTGAACGCCCGAAATGTCAAAATCACGCAGTGGTACCAACATTACGGAAAAAGTGTGCCATGGCATGACAGCCACATTTTTTTTCTAATGTTGGTGCTACTGCGCGATTTTGACATTTCGGGCGTTCACCATTCGAACGCCATCTTCGCTTAAAAACCTGGATAGTTCTCTTGGAACGAGCTGGCAAAGTAGGACCTTTTCTGTCAAGAAGGGTCGCGAAGTTTATTTTTTAAAGTTGATTTAAAAATCCATTTTAAATTCTTTGCGATTTTACAAAGGGTAATTTTACTCAGAAAAATAAGCTTATTGTGGTGAACAATAATATCCCAAATTTGAGCTTAATTTTAACTAATTTCTGATCTTTAATTTTTTAATTTACCTAAAAAAAAATCAAATTTAAATTGAAAAAAGCTTTGCAAATCAAAAACTAGGTAAAGCTCTAAATTTTAAAAATCAGATTTTTTTTGAATTTTGTAATTTTGATGTATTAGGTATGTATTATTTTTACATTATTTTTTGAGTTTCTTTTTGGGATTTTTTGAAGGTTTTTTTAAATGATTTTTGAGGGTTTTTTTTTTAAAGAATTTTTGGAGGAGTTTGAAATCGCGAAAATACGTTATTCCGCGATTCGCGTTTTTGAAACCAATTTTAAGAAAAACGCCGTATCTTAGTTAGTTCTCTGTTTGGCAGACGGTAAATAAGCCGTATTACAACAATCTGTCAAGTTTAAAACATGATTTAAGTCAAATAGAAGTTGTTAAATGGCCGACGTCAAGTTTCACCCAACATAATTTTGGTGGCCAATATAATTTTTCCTAAAATATTACTACCTTTGTTTCGTTTCTCCGCCGCCGTCTGCTGCTCTTCCTCGCAGGAACTTTCCGGCTCTTTGGTATCGCTTGTTCCATCCTCACTGGTTCCGATTCCGCTCGTCGACCCACCGTTTTGCTGATCCTTGCCTAGAAAATCGTCCAGGTACTCCTTAAACTCCCGATTGGCCGCGTCCACACTGGTGTTGTTGTTGTTATTGTGGAGGTCACTGATCAGGTCGGACCAATCGTCCAGCTTGTCAAAATTCGTGCCTTCCGATTCCCGGTCATCCTCGTAGGAACACGGCGAATCGTACCGCTTCGAGAGACCGGTGCTTTGCGAGTATTGGGAAAAGTTTTCCTGGGCGTGCGAAATGGAATACGACAGGGACAGGGAGCGGGATTCTTGCTGCTGCTCATCGGAGCTACAACCGGCATCGCCACTATCGTCGCAATCATCCGCGGTGAGGTTCAGCGGGTCGTCCTCATTGTCCACCGTCGTATCCAGCGACTCGATGGGATAGTCGCGGTCCGCTAGGATGGTGCCGTCCAGTTCATCTGCGAAAATTTTAACACATTAACAGATCGAAGGGAATCATGAGATGCAACTCTTACCGTTCAGCACCGGTTCCGGATCGCTGAAGCGCATCGCCGGCATTCCCAAGTCGTCGTCCAGGTCAAAGTTGGTGATGAGCTTTTGCATTTTGTTTTCGAACTCGGCCGATAGCCGGGACTCGGGGGCGCAGCACCGGTGGATCTCGGTTCCCGTCACGGCAGTGCAGTCAATTTTGGGACTTTGGTTCAGGTCCAGCACAAACGCGGAGAAATCCATCTCCCCCGACGGGACGACGGTCGACGGGTCCATCATGCTGGCAGGTTCTTTGGTTTGTAGGCTTGCGTTACGAAATATGGATTTAATTATCACTGCACATAATCGCTACTTTTGCACTGGTTTTGGAAAATTTGCATTTTCTTTCGGAAGAAGCGAAAACTTTTGCGTGTTTGTTTTCGTTCGCGCTTGCTTTTGACGTTTTTCGCTTTGTTTGCTTTGGTTTGTTATGGGGGTAATCTAAAAACTACGAAATAAAATATAATCTAGTTTAAACAATTTGTTGAGCTGGTTTTGTGATGAAAGCACGATACAAACTTACATAAGTAATTTATTAAAGAACTGTATGCTTTTTAATCCAAAAATAGTAAAAAAAAGAAGTTTTCCTTGATTTATTTGATTTTTAAATTGTGAATCAATCCTCTAGGAAGCGTCATTTGCGGATGTCCCGTACTGGAAAGAACACTGGTGTGGGAGTTTATCCATTGGAAGGAAGGTTGTCTTGCGGACCAGACCACTGGAATCATTGAAGTCTACATTCAGGCGTTTTCAATAATGACATGGAGATGGCGCAATTTAAAAGGTGGTTGAAACTTTGGCACACCATGCGTCTCCATAGAGGTTTTCGTAGGTTTCGTATTCTGAGGTTCGTTTTCGGTTAAAAGGTATTTACTGAAAACTACACTACTGAAATTTTCAGATATTTTTTTGCTGAACTTCTGTTAAAATTAGCATGGAGTTTTCAAAGTTTGCTTTTTCAGTCAACCTTCCAAACATATCTAGAGTTTTTTTTTTGAAAAGGTCCTATTAACTATTGTCTTTCATATGTTTATAGGACCTATTAAAAAAAACTGTAGTTTTTTTTAACCATGTATCGTAAAACATAATCGGGAAAAGCTGAACTCTTATCCAGCGCCGTACCTAGGGGTTAGTATACAATTATTTGTATAAAATCATTATTAGGTATTTAGAACAGAAAGGGCGCCAAAAAATTAAGTAGGACTACGGATTAACTTTATAATCTGGATTGAAATATCTTCATCATCCCGGTACAAGAATCGAACTCACGACCTCTGGATTGGAAATCCAGCACGCCGCTAGTCGAAACCCATCCCCTACCGGTCAGTATTCCCAGTGAATAGAATTAATCTTTTAAGGTATGAATCTGACTTTGCCGAGCCAGACAGGAATCGAACCCATCACCTTCCGCTTACAAGCCGAAACCCGTAACCTCACGGCCACGGTAGCTCGGCAAATCACAAATAGCATAGCATAGCATTGGTGTCTACCCGTAGTTGCTACTCTGTTATTGACCAAGACCTGGGATGGGATAAACAAAGAGAAAAAAACCTATTGTCAAACTAAACCACTTTCAACATGGCCGCTTATGTCAACCTAAACCAGTCCTTTCTCATGTGGAGAAAATGATATTGTAATTTGAGTTGAAAAAAAATAAAACAATTTTAAATCAGTTTCACAAATAATTATAAATTGCATTAATAGATTGATTAAAATATTTTCAATTGAAAGGCATTTATTTGTTGACTTATCAGCATTTTCATTTAAAAAAACAATACATTTCATGAACTGAAGATTCTTTTGCCCATTTAAAACTATTGTTATTTTTTTGCACGTTACATAGAAATGTCATCTAGATTGAACAATATTAAACCTGTGCTTCCAGTGAAATTAAAATGTGGCGTGATGAAACAACATCGTAGAACTGGATTTAAAAAGCAAACCAAAATAATAGCCTCAGTTTAGCCTATTTGATTTTTTCGTACTTTTTCATTTCAACACGTTGCCACAAATTGAAAAACGCATTTAAATCATATTGCATTTTTCAAATCCAAATGAAAATTAAAAATCTTTAATATAAAAAAACACATTAAAAATTGAAAAAGTGAACATTTTTTGACTCGTCGTGATCGTATCGTATCATTTACCAACAATTTATAGTGATTTGTATCCGGCAGCTCCTTATGAATAGATCCACCGTAAAACGATAGAACATATGTTGGAGAAGCAACCGTAGAATTATAATTAGTTATAGTAGTCTATGACTTACGAGCTACTAATAAATTTGATCATTCGTTGTCTAACCCTCGAACCTAGTAGACGTATCTACTGCCTTTAGGTTATGGGCCCAGACAGTTCCGTAGCAAAGGCTGTTTGGAGAAAATAACAATTTAAAGAAAATTTTCACTCAAGATTTTAACTGAAGAATTTGGAAGAAGTTTGTCCTGAAACGATGGCTGAAGATGAAGTCCGAGTTCCTGGCGCTGGACGAGGCGTGGCGGCGGCTCAACCTGGCGGTCAAAGGCTACCCGGAAGTTCCGTTTCGCTGCCGGTGAAGGAGGTGCTGCGTGGTTCGGAGAACTACAATTCCTGGGCGTTTGCCACGAAGATGGTCCTGATCAAGGAACGGACCTGGCGCGCCGTACGGGATCCTGTAGATGGAGAACCGGAAGTGGACGCATATACTTCGGAGCAAGCACTGGCGACTATCTGCCTCAGCATGGACCGAGGCCTGCGCGGCATGGTCCAGAATGCGAAAACAGCGCGCGAAGCTTGGGACATCTTACGCAACACGTTCGAGGACAGCGGTTCCACCCGGAGGATCGGTCTCCTGAGAAAACTGACCGGGATTCGGTTGGTGGGAGCTGAGAAGGTGGAAGAGATCATTTGCCAGTCAACCCAGGAGTACGTCAGCGAGATAATGGTGACCTGTAACCAGCTGGCGGAAGTCGGCTTCAAGGTCGACGATGATTGGGTGTCGAGTTTGCTGCTAAAGGGCCTGCCCAAGAAGTACGCGCCGATGATTCTTGGACTGGAGTCGTCCGGGGTCAAGCTGACGGCGGAGAAAGTGAAGGCCACGATCATGCAGGAGGTGAAGGTCGAGGCTGGATCGAGCGAGAGCGAGAGCGAGGGCGCTTTCTACAGCAAGCAGCGGCAGCAGAAGATCAAGAAGCCCGTCGAGAAGTCTGACGTCAAGTGTTACCGATGCAAGAAGTTGGGACACTACGCGTCGGAGTGCACGAACGGGACGAGCGCGAAGAGCAAGGAGAAGTCTGGCAACCACAAGGGGAACGCGACTGCGTTCAACGCGGTGGAGTCACCGGCAGGAGCCGGTGGTGACTGGATCATCGATTCCGGAGCGACAACTCACATGTGCCGGAACGAAACGATCCTGCAGGACCCATCGAGTGTGTCGGCCAAGATTAATGTGGCCAACAACGCGGAGGTCGCCGTCGTCGCTAAGGGTTCCGTCATGCTGGAAGCTGACTGTGATGGAGAATTCCGGGACCTGACGATGACCGACGTGATGTGCGTTCCGGACCTGGCGATCAACCTGCTTTCTGTAAGTAAAGTGTGCAAGAAAGGTTTTCGTGTGGAGTTCACGAAAGACGCGTGTGCGGTGCTGGACGCGAGTGACACGGTGGTAGCGATTGGTCGAGAGACGGACGGTCTCTACAAGCTCACCGAAACCAAGCGATCTCGTGCGAATCTGGTGCAAGCAGACGACCAGTTCGAGCTGTGGCATCGCCGGATGGGACATCTTTCTGCTAGCGGAATGAAGCGATTACGAGAGATGACGACCGGCGCCCAGTTCGACGTGAAGGACGGACTGCAGTGTGTACCGTGCATCGAGGGCAAGCACCAGCGTCAAACGTTCAACGCAAGAGGGCAGAGAGCGGAGCGAGTCCTGGAACTGGTCCACTCGGACTTGTGCGGCCCGATGGAGACGGAGTCGATCGGAGGCAGACGCTACTTTCTGACCTTCATTGACGATGCCAGCCGTAAGACCGTCGTGTATTTTCTGAAGTCGAAGACTGATGTGATGGAAGCATTTCAAAACTTCAAAGCGTTTGCGGAGAACCAGACAGGTGAGCGGATCAAGCGGATTCGTACCGACAACGGTCGTGAGTACGTGAACCGCGAGATGGAAGAGTTCCTGCGCAAGTCTGGTATCCACCACGAGAAGACCGTTCCGTACAATCCGGAACAGAACGGTCTGGCTGAGAGACGCAACCGTACGTACGTCGAGAGAGCGAGAAGCATGCTGTTCGACGCTGGCCTGGACAAGAGATTTTGGGCGGAAGCAGTGGCAACTGCGTCGCACGTGATCAACCGATCACCGGCGAAGGGACTGTCGGTGACACCGGAGGAGAAGTTCACGGGCAAGCGACCGGATTTGTCGCATCTCCGCGTGTTCGGGACCAAGTGCATGGCGCACGTGCCGAAGGAGCGACGACGAAAGTGGGACAAGAAGTCGGAACCTTGCATTTTCGTCGGCTACAGCGACAACTCGAAGGCGTACAGGGTCTACAGCCAGAGGACGAAGTCCGTCGTGACAAGCCGAGACGTCATCTTCCTGGACGAGAAGTCGACCGGGACCGACGTTGCTTTGACGGAGCCTGCGGTCGGAGATGAAGAAATGGAGCTGATCGTGCCAAGTATTCCGATCGAGGTCGGTCCAGCTGCTGAAGAGGAAGCTGAGCTCGAAGAAGACGAGTCGGACTTCAGCGATTACGAGTCGGTCGAAGGCGATGCCGATTCGCTGGTTGAGGCGGAGGAAGAACCGTTGGTGCTCCCTCCACAACCAGAGGACCCACAAGTGTTGGTAAGGCGCAGTGGTAGGGAGCACGTGCCCCCAGGCAAGTATAAAGATTATGTGTGCAGTACCCTACCTGAAAAAGATTCCCAACCCAGACAGAACCGTTCCACCCCGGTGATGGTCGAGCCTGACACGTACCGTGAGGCGATTGCTCGAGACGACAGCGACCAGTGGAAACGTGCGATGGATGCGGAGTTCGGAGCGCTGGTGGAGAATCGGACGTGGGAACTAACCGATCTGCCGAAGGGGAGGAAAGCTCTACGCTGCAAGTGGGTCTACAAACTCAAGACGAACTCGGATGGATCTGTCGAGCGCTACAAAGCCCGCTTGGTGATCAAGGGCTATTCGCAGATCAAGGGCGTCGACTACAGTGAGACGTTTTCACCTGTAGTCCGGTACGCTACCGTCCGTTACCTGATGTCGTTGGCTGCCAAGTTGGATCTCAAGGTGCACCAGATGGATGCAGTGACGGCGTTCCTGCAGGGTGACCTGGGAGAAGAGGAGATTTACATGGAGCAGCCGGAAGGATTCACGGAATCAGGTGCCCCCACGAAAGTCTGCAAGCTGCGGAAGGCGCTGTACGGTCTGAAACAAGCCAGCCGGGTATGGAACCAGAAGCTGGATGCCGAGCTGAAGCGAACTGGGCTGAAGCGTTCGGCGTACGACACGTGCGTCTACTTCAAGCTGGAGGGCAACACGGTCCTTATCGTTGCCGTTTACGTGGACGATTTGTTGGTGTTCTCGAACAACCAGCAGTGGGTGACCAAGCTGAAGAAGGACCTGATGGCGCGATTCCGGATGAAAGACTTGGGCATGGCGAGCAAAGTTCTTGGCATGCGAGTGACCAGAGGCGACGGCAAGGTGATGTTGGACCAGGAGCAGTACATCAACGAGTTGCTGCAGCGATTCAACGTGGCCGAGTGTAATGCCGTCTCGACGCCTGCTGATCCGACTCAGAAGCTGACCAAGGAGATGTGCCCGAGCACTGTCGAGGAACGGGAGCAGATGGCGAAAGTTCCATTCCGTGAACTGGTAGGCGGACTGCAGTATTTGGCGCTGTCAACCCGGCCAGATATCTGCTACGCGGTGAACGCGGTCAGCCAGTTCAGCAGCAACCCAGGGAAGGCACACTGGATTGCGGCCAAGCGAGTGCTGCGGTACCTGAAGGGGACCAAGACGATGAAGCTGACCTACTCGAAGCACGGAGACCAGGGCTTCGTCGGATACAGCGATGCGGACTGGGGAAACGATCCCGAGACCCGTCGATCGATCACTGGCTACGTCTACATGGAGGCTGGTGGTTCGATCTCATGGAGCTGCAGGAAGCAAACCACGGTGGCGCTGTCGACGATGGAAGCGGAGTACATGGCCGTCTCAGCTGCTACTCAAGAGGCACTGTGGTGGCGCGGACTGCTGAAGGAGCTGTTTGGTGTCGCTCAACCGGTCACGATCCACTGTGACAACATGAGCGCGGTGCACCTGGCGGAGAAGGAGATCGGCTACTCGCCCCGGAGCAAGCACATCGATATTCGGCACCACTTTGTGCGCGAGAATGTCGAGGAGAAGCTGATCAAGCTGGAGCACGTCGCAACGGAGGCGCAGAAGGCGGACGTGTTCACGAAGCCGGTAGCTGTTTCGAAATTTCTTGAAGCACGGAAGGCTCTCGGAATTCTCGGTTGAGGGGGGATGTTGGAGAAGCAACCGTAGAATTATAATTAGTTATAGTAGTCTATGACTTAGGAGCTACTAATAAATTTGATCATTCGTTGTCTAACCCTCAAACTATACAGACCTACTGCCTTTAACATAAACTCAGGATTCTCCACCCACGTCCTACCGCAAATTTTAACAGCCAAATTCAAAAAAAAATCTGCGAGGAAAAACTAAACAACATTTCAACCAAAGAAAAAGTCATCCGCATGCTTGAGCACTGAGTTGAAAAACATCATCAAGAAAATTTGAATTGTCAAGCTATCTGAATCACAGATTGCTTGATATTTGTATTCGAACACGAATTTTCTTGCAAAAAAACAGAAGAAGAATACAAACGTAAACACTCAAAAAGAAGACTCTATCCAGCCGTCCCGTCCCAGACCAAGACCTTCAAGAATTGCTCCATGGACCACAGATGAAGAGAAGGAACCAATCATCACCACTTCGCAACTTTCAAACGTCCCTATCGTGCTAGTCAATCACAGCGCCGGCCACGACCAGTGGCAAGACACGGGGAAGTGGATGGGAATTTTAGTCCGATACTTGAGTAATGAAGACCGCTAAATCGGCTGCGTCTTCGACAAAGTATCACGTGAGATTTGAGGGTGTGATGGGTGTGAAGCCAGGATTCACCGTTGTAAGTGATGTGGCCGGAAAAGTTATTTATAGTCCTTAATTCTTCGTATGTTCTTAGATTGATTCATCTTGAAAGCTTTCCAATTCGGTTCACCGAGCTTTTTGTGGTGAATTCTGGTCGTGTTGAAAGTTCAATATTCACCTAACAAGTATGCAACCGAGTAAGTTCTTGAATTCAACATTGCATTCAACAGATTTCAATCAAGTTTCTTTGATTCTTAATCCTTCTAGTCATCTAAGCCTCGATGGTCTGGAGGTTAGCATTTTTGTCTGCTGACCCAAAGGACGGGGGATCGAACCCCGCCGCGAGCTAATGATTTTTTCGTTCATATTCAAAGTGTTCAGAATTCCTCCTTTCCATAATTTCTCGATAGGAGCAGATGGGAATCGAACCAAGAACCTTCCGCTTACAATGCGAACAGCGTAACCATTCAGCCACGCCTACCCCTAGTTCGGCAAATCACAAATGTATTTTAAGTAAAACACTTGAGGCGCCAAAGTCAACTGTTTGAATAATTTTACCCTTATGTTTTTGAATATTAATATTAACTACATTTTTTTTTGTCAAAAAAGGGCGCCCAAGTGGCATTTGTTTTTAGAAAATGTACAAAAGCTTTTCAAAATAGCTACAGCAATAAAATTTGGATTGCAGCCTAAACTGTACACAAAAAAGTACAAATTCGAAATCGACTTTTTTCTGATCAAGCTCAAATTTGGTGGAGCTTTTGATACTATCAAAACATGAAAGAATCTCGATTTTGAACCATCCCTTCTTTTTTGTACCGTCTCAAAGTTATGCGATTTTCGACAATTTTTTATAAAAATCCTCTGTTTTTTTATGGCCATATCTTGGAAACAGAAAATCATGACAGCAGGAAAAAGTCCGATAGGTGTGCGACGCGTTTTTGTGGTGTTCCAGGTTTCGTCGCGTTTTGTTCTGGTTAAAGTTTGAGTTTTTGCTGTAAAAATATGTCCATTCGTTTGCCTATAAAGTGTGTAACGCGGGAAGTGTGGAGTTTCAGTGTTGATGAGTGGTGGAATGCATTTTTTTTTGGCATTGAAATTGTGTCGTAAAAGCATGAAAATCAGCCATTTTGATTTATAAAGGCAGAGGATCGGAAAATCGACGAAGAGAGGCTTAGAGTGAGAGAGTGCTGGGGTGAGAATAGCGGTATAAGTGTTTGCTGCGTGTGGCTTGCGAGAGGTTGGTCGCGAGATGACACCGGGAGCGACGAAGAGAAATCGATTAAACTGAGTGTGTGTGCTGGCAAAGGTGAAGAAGATTTAGCTCTCTAACGAGAGAATGAGTGTAAAGTCCAGCAGCGTGTGAGTGCAGCATAAAATAGCGAGAGAATTTATGTTGCTTTCGTTGTGTGCTTTCTTCGTGTTGGTGTTAAAATGTTGACTTGTGAGGAGCTGTGTATGAGACGGGACTCCAAGAAAACTAGAGCGGTGGCAGCAAATGGTTTTTTATCCAGATCAACATAAATCCGGTGAGATCTTTCCTTTTTATTCTCTCTCTCACTCTCTTTAGGCTATTTTAATCTTCTTGTGTATGAGTGACGTGGCATTGTTTGACGTGATGCAAGAAAGGGGATGGTAGGGAGCGTTCTTTTATTAAGTAACGTGAAAAATAGATTTTTTGACCGGTTTGCTCAATGATCGGGACGTCGCGCTTTTTGTCGTCGGTACCGTTATCGTATCGCGTGCACGTCGTTTGTTTTATTTACGAGGACTTTTTTTTATCGATCGTCGGTAGTTTATTTCGTATATTCATCAATCACAGCGCGGGATCCAATCGGTAACTAGATATACTTCGCTAATATTTTTAATTTCAATACAAAAAGTAAAAGAAAAATTACGTTTTTAAAATCGGTTAAAATCACAGGCAAATCAAATTGCATAATTTTATACATATTTTTTTTTTGTTTGGTCATATTTTTCCACAGCCGGCTGTCTAAAATAGGACCCTTAAGTCAATAAAATCCAAAAAATAATAACATACAGTTGCCTCAACAGCAGCATCCAATGCCTTGCATTGAGAATAAGAACAAAATTCATTAAAATCCAATTAACAGTGAAATTTAAACGGGAACCATCTCAACAGCAGCATCTGATTGCTTGCCTTGAGAATAAAATTTCAATCCATTTAAAATTTAAATTTCAAAATTAAATAAACGGGTATTTTCTCAACAGCAGCATCCGATTGCTTGCCTTGAGATTAACATTTAATCCATCAAAATCATTTATGCCATTGGTCGTATCGCTAGCTTAGGGCGAATCCCAGACCTTTACCCTTCACAACTACCAACTCCACGCGACACTTACGCAACTTTGTTGTTTAAATTCAATCAAATTTGATCAAACGGTCAGTTTGATCGAGTTCCACAATAAGGTTGGGAAAAAGAGCCTGCGGTTTCGCTACCTTTTTCTAAGTAAGTTCAGCATCAACACTTCCCGTGCTCCTAATCCTTATTCCTGCCCCGGTGAATGGTGGAGATGGGAGCGGCCGGCAATGGATGGCTTTCATGGTGCTGCCTGTCCTGTTCGGGTAGAATTGGTTTTAATTCCCTTTAACCAATTTCTATGCAACCTGGGCTGGACAATCATCACACATACATGACGAAATCCAGTCTGCAACCCGCTAAGATCATCATCTCCATGCGAATGCGAATGCGAATGCGAATATCTTGGAAACAGAAAATCATAGAACAAAACTCGAGAGCTATTTTAAAGGAAATTGGACGCTGAATTTAATGGCGTCATCAGATTTTCGATTAGAATTAAACGTCGTCGATTAAACTTTTGAGCATTATTCGCAATTGAAAACTTTACATGCAATCGGGATTCTTACATGCTTTATTAGTATCAATAGCTCCACCAAATTTGAGCTTGATCAGAGAAAGCCAATTTCGAGTGGTGTGCCACTTGGCGCGAAATGACCCATAAGTTAAACCGTTTTTTAGACTCAGGAATTGTCCAACATATGATTTTTTAATGTTATTTTGTCCGATAAATCTCAATCTCCCCCAGAATAGAAAAATTGTCAATATATTAATTTAGTGTTTCTCATTTTTTTTCTGAAATTTGAGATTTTGTAATACTAAAATTATTAAACAAAAATATATGTTTTATCAAATAGTTAATTGGTACAGAGAAACCCATTTTTACGCGGTGGCGTTACGCTTTTTATTTCGTCGATTTCTCTAAAACCAAACAATATTTTTAAAACCTTCAAAATGCGTTTTGTAGATCTGCACAAAACCTACAATTTTAAAAGATTGCGGAAATGTTGCGCCGTTCCAGAGAAATCGACAAATTAGAAAAAAGTAACGCACCGCGTAAAAAGAGGTTTCACTGTATGTATAAACATAAAAAAATTGAAAAAAAGCAATTTAAGAGTGCTGCTTGAAAAAGATCTGGTAAAATATCTGAAAATGAATTTTAATTTATTAGCTTCATATTTCTTATCCAATTATAAATTTGAGATGCTGTTGTTTTAAATTTGAACTAGCGACATTTTCTTATTTTCCCTAAATGGAATCCATCGCGAAAACAGTAAACCGAATAATTCACGAAACCAGGCATGCTCTTAGCCACAATCATGAAATAAAAGCTAGATTTGATCAAATTCTGCAGACTCTAAACATATCAACTTTGCAAAAGAGTTTAAGAAAATTTCCTGACCTAAATCTGATATTTTAATTTAAAATAGAAATCGAAAGAAGGATACTGTAGCAAATCTAGCAAAATATACAGTAAATTTTGCTTTCAACAAATCTGTTTAGGAATTCATTTGAAAATCAATTTTAGTTGAAATCTTGACTTTTTTTTGATAAGGTCCTATAAACAAATGTAAACATTGAGTGTATCCCGCTTACTCCGATGGACTTTGACATGAGGTGTGAAAGGGATACACTCAATGTTTACATTTGTTTATAGGACCTTATCAAAAAAAAGTCAAGAAATGTTTGATTTCTTTAAAATTGTATCTTTAAATTTCATATCAGAATTAAATCATTAACTTGAATACAACAAGAATCATCAACAAGAAAACTTGTAATCAACCTAAATATTTATTACTGCAATAACTAAATCAGAAGTCTTTGAAACAATCGGAAATCCTTTAAAACCAACATCATTTTTTCAAAATGTTGAAATAAATATTTGCAAAATTGATGCTCCGCCAAGAGCGCCGTGTGCAAAATAAAATTCAATCATAGTGCCCAGAGTCCTTATGTGTCACAACGACCTTGTTTGATAAGTCATCTTTTTCAATTTCTTTCTATTGAGAAAAATATTCGAAAATGGCCGAATCAACACCCAAGGTTAGAGTTCTCAAATTTTAGTTTAAAAACTAGACTCTAATTTTCTCGTTTTACAGAAAAAAGGAGTATTAATTTTAGAGCCCGCCACCGACGAAGCCGCCAGCTCCGATAAAAAGAAGAAAAAAGTTTACGTAAGATGTAGCAGGTTGAATTTTTCCAAAAATGCTCAATTTGTTTGAAATATTACAGCGAAAGTCACTATTCGTTAACATCCGCCAAAGCATGGATTATGGCAGTCCGGCAGATGTAAGTAGCGGCGTTAATAACGATGAAACTGGCCTTAAAACAATCTTTATTTTTTTTAGTATCACCGTCAATCATCAGCGTCGGACATGTTCAACCGTTTGATGAGTTCCGGATATCCAATCGCATCCCGGGAGTTTACCAGCCGCCGAAGTACGATTGTAAGGACTACGTTTAATTTTCTATTCTTTTTTTTAAAGTATTCAGAAACTTTTCTACCAACAGTATCAAGTTCCCCGTTTTCAAAACAACTTCGTGCTGGAATCGAGTCGCCCCTTCCGCCGAGAGGAGGTCCAGACGATGCTGAACCGGTTTATGGAGTACTTTTTGTCCAGCTACAAGCACAACCCGAAGCGCGCCAAACGGATGGCCGAGAATCTGGCCGTTGAGCTGCGGAACATGCTGAAAGGGCGCGCTTACGAGCGGTACCGGATTGTCGCGTTGGCCACGATCGGGGACAAAACTTCGCAGGACTTTCACGCCGGAATGCGCTTTGTCTGGGACGCTGAGAAGGACGCTTACGTGAACTATGCCCACGAAGCTCCGGCCTATTTTATCATTGTCACTGTTTTTGGGGTGTACTTTGAGTAGTTTGTTCCAAATACAAAATTACCACGTGTTTATTCAAAACTTGTTTTGTCCCCTGAAATTATGCAATCACCGGCCGGATTAAATGTTGCGCAAAACAACTTTATGTATCGAAACTGCGCCTACAGGTATGTTAAACAGCAACCGCGTCGAATTACGTGTTTGCAAATGCAAAAATTTAATTAAGCGAAGAGATTAATCTGGCGGAATGCACCAGGCCGGAAGCACAATATATGCGATGTGTCCACAAGCCCGAAATACACGACCTAATCCGCGCCAAAGCAAGCAAATCCCTCCGCAAACATTCGTAATGATGCGTGGTGTGGCATACTAATGGTCATAGAGGTGCCACACTGCGGGGACATTCCCCTAAATCTCATCACCTGTCGCAGGAAGGTACAGTGACGGTCTGGTATGTCTGATGTTCAGCGGGATTTACATTTTAGTGTAGTAGCTTGGAACAATTTTTGTGAATATTTTATTAAACTTTAAGAGAATATTTGAAGAAATATTGATTTTATAGTGGATGTAACCTAAATTAGTTTTCAAAAAACCTAAGTCTAAAAAAAAATGCGAAAAGAAATCATTTTGGGTTTTTTGTTTTGATTTATTGAATCATTAATAGAAAATAAGTTGAAGTCAAACTAATATTTTAATCAGAAAACTAACAAATTTTCTATCTTAATAACCAAAATCAAAATGAACGCGTTTGCACCACAAAAAGTTATTCCCCAAGGGGTTTCCAGCATCGTGTCAGACTGGTCACTAATCCGGAATTACTTGGAATTTGAGCAAGTAATTCTGTAATTCCGGATTTACTGAGTAATTCCAGAGTAATCCTGGTAATTCCTAATAATCCCAGTAATCCTGGTAATTCCATGATTCTTGTTTGTGAAAACAAACTTCAGAAAATAATAAAATAATAAAAAATAACTGTTAAAAAGATAATTTCGATAAACCTTTTATAATTCTATTTATTGCCTATTAATTTTCATGTATGAAACCAAAGTTACAGCTAGTACGGGATCATTCGGATTTTGAGTAAGTAATTCAGTAATTCCAGAATTACTCCGCAATTCTGCGGTAATTCAGTAATTCCAGAATTACTCCGCAATTCTGCAGTAATTCCTGTAATTCTGGAATTACCTAGTAATTCCGTAGTAATTCGAGTAATTCCATAGTTACTCAGTAATTCGTGTATTTCCCATTAACTCAAGTAACTACTAGTAATTCTTTAAAGGTAAATCGGCAGAATGCATTTTGCTTTTCCTTGATGCTTTTTATGGTTGTAAGAAGTACAGAGCGGATTCGAAATGTCCGCCAATTTGGATGCTCTCTAATTCAAATGTATTCGGATGAAAAACACTCAAACGTCAAAATCAGTTGTCAAACTGACGTTGATGTTTACCACATTATTCGATGATTTCCAAGTAGGGCGTCCAATTTTCCCGGGTTTTGAGTTTACCGGAAAACGGAAAAAATATATTTTTTATCCCGGGAAATTTTTGAAAACGTCGTAAAATCTATGTTTTCTTTATATTAGTTATGTTTTTAAAATCAAACTACTAGCTCAATACTATTAAAATCAATCTAAACAGGGATAGCACTTTTAGATAGTTTTGAAGATTTTTTTTGTTCTTTGTTGTGCTTTGAATTTTAAATGCAATCAAACGCCAAAATCAGTTTTCAAAATGATGTTGATATTTACCCACTTGTTCGAGGATTTCCAAGCAGGACGTCTAATTTTTCCAGGTTTTGAGTTTCCCGGAAAACGGGAAAAATATTTATTTATTCCCGGAAAGTTTTTAGTTTTTGAAAAAGTAATAAAATCTATGTTTTCTTTATATTTGTTATGTTTTTCAAGCTTTAAATTACTATTAATATCAATCTAAACAAGGATAGCAGTTTTTAGATAGCTTAACATTCCAACGCCCAAGGCTCCAAAAAAGTTGGAACGGTAACTTCAACTCGCTGGTTCTCGGGCATAACTCAACCAATCAAGATGATTCTTCTTTTCAGTGATTTGTAAGAATGTCTAGATGATCCTAAAATTGTGCAGAACTTAATTCGATCAAATCTGTAATTTTTGCGATCAAAAACATCGTTCCAACTTTTTTTTTCGCATGTAAAAAAAAAATCGCCAAAAATTCCGCGGCGGCAGTCGTTTTAAAAAAGGTAGATCGATGTTTTTGATCGCAAAAATTACAGATTTGATCGAATTGAGTTCTGCACAATTTTAGGATCATCTAGACATTCTTAATCACTGGAAACAAGAATCGTCCCGATTGGTTGAGTAATGCCCGAGAACCAGTGAGTTGAAGTTACTGTTCCTCCTTTTTTGGGAGGCTTGGGCGTCTGTGTAAGTTGGACATGCGTTGGGCGTTCCAGTGTTAAACAATTTTTTGCTGTTCTCTGTTGTGCTTTGAATTTTATATGCACCACATTTCTAATTCAAATTAAATAAGTATCTTATAAATATTTATTTTTGATGCTTGAAAATTGGTTTAAGATGTCTAAAAACAAAAATGACAACAAATAAAATGGTACCAATTTATGTAAAATTTTAGAAAAGTTTAAACTTATTAATTGTAATACTAATGTAATTTCCAGGCCAAATTATGATTTTTGTTTAATTTCGGAAATTCCCCGTACAACATATAAAAATCCCGGGAATTTTGTGCCGGAAATTCCCGGGATGGACGTACTATTGCCAAGCACGTGGTTTTGTGCATTTGACAGCTGTCATTCGATCCAATTCTCAATAAGCTAGGCAGTAATTCCAAGTTATTTTTATAAATTTGAGCAATTCTGCGTGGTTTCTGGAAATCCCAAGTAATTCTGGGAAATCAAAGTAATTCATGACATATTGCCAGTAATCCTGGTAATTCCATTTAGACTGGTCAGTAATCCTTGATGCTGGAAACCCCTTGTTATTCCCTAGTGACACAACGCATTGCACATGATTCCCGGAAAAAAAGGTGTAGGTCACGTGCCCTCCCGTAAATTGGTCATCCCAACCATTTTCGGGGCAGGCAGCACCGCTAGGACTATAATATTCGCCATACCGGAAGACCAGCCCGAACAAAAGAGGCATTTTATGACCGTTGTGGCATTAAATCCTGGCCCCGGTGTGGTGGACATTTGCTCGCCATGTCCTCGTCCATCAGGCCTCGGAAGTCGGGCTCATCTTCGACTATCCACCCAAAACCAACATACACACACACAGATATATATAGAACCGAGCCGACATCTGCGTTTCATTGGGTTGATTGCCGGAGTGGCCACGGCTGCCCCGTTCATGATTTCATTATTCTGATAGCATTCACCCATTACGCTTCCACGCTTTTCCTGGGAGTAGTTCTCTGAAAAATTTGGATTTTTTTTTCATTTTTTTACCTTTTTAAATTTTGTTGTGTTTTATCATCTGTTCCAATCCTTGAAGCAACACATTTTTTAACTTCATATGAATATAAGTAAACTGCTCATTTCCCATAGAATTGCTGATCCAGTGGCCGTGGGAGCTCAAACAATGGTAATCCGCCACCCCCAAACGAGTTGGTCAAGTTTTTCCGGGGCCAGGATTTTATGTTCGTTGTCCGTTCTTCTATTGTGTTGACTGATGACGATTGTTGTCCTCCAGGAAACGCAATACAACTCATCAGTGGCAAACAGGCGGCCAAACCCTTACGCGCCGGGTGTAATAAAACATTTTTAATAACAAATCGTCTATTGTTGCGTCACGAAACGCAACAAAAAGACACCCCAAAAAGAGTGGAAGATTCTGAAAGACATTTCATTCTTGGACGAAAGGTGTAACAAGCGAAGCTATTCAGATTTTACGATGGGCATCAAATTTATGGAACAACCAGGAGCGCACCCTACTCATTATAAGTGACTGCATTTAGGACCAACCAGTAATTGTTAAAATCGAAGTGCGTGAAAATGGGTTGCTTCTATCTATATTAGGGTGTTTCAACCGAACAAAAAAGTTCTCAGAATCAGGCAAACCGAGGTTCCCCTAGTAGAGGACACCCATAGGGACTTTGGTTTGGTTGAGAATTGGCCTGTCTCCAGCGGTTTAAAGTTTACAATGTAAATTAAATACTATGGGATTTTTATGCTTTTCGTTCAATCGTTCCTACAGGTCTGGGGACAACATGGATTCACTCGGAATAAAGACAGGTCTGTAGGGGATGGCCCAATGAACAAATTCCAGAAGGAATTAGGGTTGTCCATTCTGTCCCCAAGGTGCGCATTGGATCGACGTCCGGTGTCTCCAGAATCAACGATTCACCCTTCAAAAGTACGCATTGTCCTTAGTATGCTATGACGGCTAGGTGAAAATTACGACGCCCCATGTCAGACGGTGAACACGTGGCAGAGCATACACTCAAGTTTTGGCTCAGAAACATTCTTTAAAGTAATAAAATTATAATTATTGATGTTCCTGTAACAATTTGAACTATTCTTAGTAACGGAACATAATGATTTTGTAATAATAATGCAATCGTTGCCTTTCGGTGGTTTTGTTCGAACGCGAATCAGTTCAATACGGAGCGTCGGATCGAGGTGCTCTTTGTTGCGTTAGGTTCTTATAAGCCCTAGGAAGGTTTATACGCTGAAAAATTGCCACTTTGGCCACTCTGGAACCGATTCCGCAGCATCTGCAGATTGTATGGGAAAAGTTGCGTAAAATCAAATTTTGATCACAGGAGGCTGAATAAGCAAACAAGCTATACGTCAACAAACGAAAAAATGGCAAAACGAAGTTTGTCGGGTAAGGCTTGTTTTATATATATTCTTTCTATCGTCGCCATTGTGCTAACTTGTCGTACGTGCATTTTGGGCCAAATTATGTTCAGAACGCCATTTTTTGCAGCTTAGAATGCCTCATCTTTTGACCTTCACAGATCGCTAAAATTCGATTTCAATCCTGAAATATTCAATAAAAAACGAAAAACCTCCGTGCTTTTTTGTCACTTTTCATACGAAAGAAGTTTCAATCTTGTCGTGACACACCCTAAAAATTGATGCAATTGCGACAACTGGCCAAAGGGATTTAAGGTCAGAACGCGTTTGACACACGTACATGCTCGACTACCGTAAACATTTTCAATAAATTATAACTCGGAACTAAAGCAAACAAATTCAACCAAACTTCGGACAATGCACATAATGGTCAGCCAAACAAAACGTGTTTGTTATTGTTTACATTGCGTGTTCTCGTTTTTTTGTTTATTCAAGATCAAACATTAAAACGCGTTTTCTCGGAACGTCAAAAGTTGAAGTTCACTGTCAGTTCAAAAGCAGAATCACATTAGAAATAAATTCAAGCAAATAAACACTTTTAAATCAGTCATTGAAATCGAACCTTGGTGACGAGTTTGCTGGCAAACTCAGTTTGCTTTTGAACCTTCATTCGTGTTTGACCTTGAACACTGTTCTGTTTGAAACAGGGTCCGTCGGGTTTGTCGAACAATTGTTTGAACCCGTGTTTGAACATTTGACTGAAACAAAAGGTTTTAGCAATACACGAGCTTTGATTTAGCTTTGACAAGTTATTTTATTTAAATCCATGCCATTTTTCAAACACAAAAATGTGTTTAGCCGAGGAAACCGTGCAAACCAAACAATTCTGGAGCAACACGAGAAAAGGGCGGATAAGCATTATGACAGCTGGAACTATTTTGAAAATTCCGAGCCAACAAGTAACTTTTTCACAAAACTCGAAAAGTTAAACAATAGTTGGCCTTCTCAGCTACCTTTTAACACTGCGAGTTTTGCCAAATAGTTACTTGTTGGCTCGGAATTTGCAAAATAGTTCTGGCTGTCAAAATGCTTATGCGCCCTTTTCAAATGTTGCTCCAGAATTGTTGTCACCAGAGTTCAAACCCAAAGTCACCAAAGTTTGAAACTCAACGTGAACTTGGGTTTGTGTTCGAACATCCGCACAAAAGAGAATCGGAAAAGAGTTGCTGTTTGAACGCGGGTGAGAAAATTTTGACAGAAGTTCAAACAATGAACGGTTCGGCCAATGACTGCTTTTAAAATAAACAGTTTATGACTAAATAATTGCAAAATATTATTTGTAGGTAATTGTTTCATCATTTTAATGAAAACATTGTTTTAAAAAGCAGTTTACATCATTTCCGTTGTTTTCCTATCGTAGCATTTCGAAATAGCCAAGTAATATTGATTTTTTCCGCAAAAAACAACTTGTTGCGGTACAGTACATCGGGATTTCACAAAAGTACAAAATATTTTTGAACAGGTCCAAACATGTGAAATATGATTATCAACTCAGGAAAATTTATGTTAAACTGTTTTCAGTTGATAAGACTTGTATTTCCATTATTTTGTTTTTAAGATATTTGAATAATTTTTGTCCATCGAGGGGGTAACCATAAACTTTGAGAAATATTTTCAATGGCCTGAATTCTGCTGACATTTTTCTTATAACAAAAAATTAATAAATAAATCCTACACATTTACGATGTTTTCCCAAAATAATCACAAAATTTACATGACACAAAGACATGGGGGAGAGGGAAGAAGAAGAAAAGATGAAGAAAAAATACCACTGATGACGATATTCTAAAATAAGTATTTTTTATTTTCGCGTTATTTTTCTTAAGTTTGGTATAAATTTCATTTTTGCAATTCCGTCGTAAACCAACTTGCATTTATTGTCATTCTCGAACGTCGGAACGGCATACTTACTCTACCATAAATAACAGAATGGAAAATTAATACCATTTATTAACATTGCTGAAAAATTCTACCTTTCAGCACTGAAATGGGTAGTATTGAAAAGTAACATTTTTCAAAAAAAAATTATTTGAACCTCGTTGTATAAAGACTCGTGTCAAAAAGTCTTTTTTTTGCAACTTGTTTTATAAACAAAGTTGCAAAAAAAAGTTTATTTCTTCTAAAATTGTAGACCATCTCATCCCTGTGTCTTTAAAAAAAATATGAAGAGGGTTTCCCTTTTTTAGAATGTTTGTGATTTGCTACCTGTTGTTTATAATATTTTGTTTGTGAGGTATTAAGAAAAACAATTCTCTACCATCACATGTCCATGCCAGTTGAAATATTAATATTAATATTAGAATAATCATGGTTTGCTAAATTCAGCCAGCAGATGCGCAATATTCCATTTAATTTCCTGTCAGTCTCGATTTACTGCAACAAAAAAATGTGAGCGCACGTGGCCCAGTTACAGCCGGAACCGAGAAGCTCCGGAAATACCTCCCAATGATGCTGGAGGGATTTTTTTCTTAGTATTCATAATTTGAGCTCGATTGATGCCTGATTGATTCGTTTGAATTGTTTGTGCATGTGATGATGGAAAACCCGAGTGATTAAATTTCATACTCTTTTTATTTTCCTTAAGCTTGATGATAAAATAAAATCAACTTATTTAACAATAACGAAACGCAAATTTACCATTTCAGAACAGCAATCAACCACTCAACCATCTGTGGAGTTTAACTTTTCCCGCAGCGAAAATATTACCCAAAAATACAAACAGAACCTGTTGGGAAAAATTGGGAAGAAAAAAGGGAAAAAGAAAACAAACACAATCTCAGTTAAAAAGTCAATTAACTATTATTACCTCCGTCGAATATAATGGAATGCTAATTTTACAAAAATACATGCAATTTACCGAAACGCTGTTGCGTGTTTTATGTAAATTTGTTTAATTGTTTTCAACGGAACGGAGGCAACTGTGTGGGTGTGAATCTGTGTGTGCTTGTGTGTGTGTGTGTGTGTGAGAGAGAGAGTGGTTGTAAATATTGAATTGTTATTCGTTTAATATGTTCAAAAATTTTCAACGATAAAGAATTGTAAACTTAAATTATTTTGTTTATAAGAAAGGTACGTTCAAAATGACAATAATTGTGACATTTTCCCACACACTAGTTCCTCTCAAGACCCAGCGAGACCCTTTTCGCCAAATTCCTCCACCTTGTTAGTGTCGACAAAGTGGTTTCGCTTCCGCAGTTGCCACAATTGTACACATCGGTGCGCACAAACTTTGTTAAGTGATGGTGGCGGTACACCACTCGCCTCCGTACGACAAATGGGTGAATTTTAAATTTAAATTTGAAATAATTGAGTGCCTAGCAAAGCGGAAAATTATGTCACATGGGTGGCTATTTTACGTTTTCCACCTAAACTATATGGGCACTATTTATGCAGGTTTGCTGGGAAAAATCTTTCCCCGAACTGCGACTCTCGCTGAGCCGCTAATTGAAATGAAAATTTGAATAAATTAACTGCAATTAGGCGCTTTTATTTAATAAGTGCGAACGGCCCCGTTATTTAGGGCTAGTTTTCGCTAATGATGCAAAATGTGTTCCTATTTGTGCAGGTTTCGAATGGCCACGGGTTTTAACACGGTTGAAGGCTAGTGCCCTCAAGTTTAAATGATTCTGTGGGAAAAAGGACCTAAATAAAATATTTTGCTGAAAATTTAAAAGATTTATTGATTTTTTCAACTTTTCTTTCCACATTTATTTGTTAATATTCAGTCTATTCAGTTACCCTTAGAGAATAGCCTTTCAAAGGGCCAATCTCCACTGGTCAAAGTTTACAATTTATGGCCTATTCACAAATTGGTTCCTCTTTTGTGTCGAAACATTTCCCGCTTGCTGACCAGCCTACGCACTTTCAACCTGCCTAATTGTGCGCATATTTTAAACCCCAAATCGTCCTTTCTTCACAAGTTTTCCCTTTTCCATTCCTACCAAACAAAAAGAATGGAAGAAAAGCGTGGAAACTTGCCCAAACTGTCGCCACAAGCATCGTCCAGGTCGAATATCCGTCGAGTCCGTAAGCCGGCGAAGAGGGTCAGTCGAAATTAGGCACTTTCAATAATTCCAAAATTTATGCCTGTTTGGTCGCCGGCCTCTACCGATGTGAAGATGGGCCACAGATAAATGGACTTAAAATTTGAAAATCCAAGATAGCTCAAATGAAAAAAAAAAAAACTAACTTAATCCACCTATGTGGTTGGAGCCTTCCTCACTCATTACCAACAATGGCTGTACACAAATTTCATCTATTTTTTAGATCCGTAATAAAAAAGTACATAAATATCACTTAAGTGTCCATATCTCGAGACATGGTTGCCAGATCATCATTTGATAACCTAACCAACGATAGGTCGGATGGTGGATCCGGACATAGTTTGCATACATTTAAGTGAGATCAGGCTTCAAAAAAGTACATCAATATCACCTTAGTGGATAAATCACGAGACAGGGTTGCCAGATCTTCAATGTTTTGGACTCGTTGGAAAGGTCTTTCGATAACCTAACCAACGATGGGTCGGATGGTGGATCCGGACATAGTTTACATACATTTAAGTGAGATCCGGATATATGTGAAAACACATTTTTATACATAACTTTTGAACTACTAATCGAAACTTCAATCTGTATAAAACTCGATCTATGGGAACCTAAACCAAGTCGAATGCAACAGGTTCGGGTCAAATCGGTTCAGCCAGTGCCGAGAAACATGAGCTAGTTTGTTGGTCACATACATACATACACACACACATACACACACACATACACACAGACATTTGTTCAGTTTTCGATTCTGAGTCAATATGTATACGTGAAGCTGGGTCTACGACGTTTTTATACAAAGTTCAGTTTTAGAGCAGGATTATAGCCTAACCTCAGTGAACTCCGAATCAATTTTTTTATATTGTTGTAGTTTTTGTTTGTTTGTCTGTGGCTAAAATGTGAGTTTTCTTTGAGAAAGTAAGCCGTCCAACAATGGATGGAAAATTTGGTGATCTTCTTTCCCCCTGGGGAATCATAACGATGTGTACACAACACAAAAGTTAAGGGATTTTCTTCGGTTGGATACAAACAAAACATTCCTTGTCACAAGTTAATGGTCCAGTTCTTTTAACTTTTTTGAGGAGCATAACAAGGAATCCGGGACCGGCGGTGTAGGGGTAAGCGTGGTTGCCTCTCACCCAGTCGGCCTGATCACGCCTTCCGTCGGACGGGGAAGTAAATGTTGGCCCCGGTCTAAACAATTGATTTAACAAGTTATCAATACCGTCAGTGGGGGTGACATTAGGTCTGGGGGTAGAGATTGGGTCAAAGTGATTTTTTACGGATTTTACCATTTCTCAGGTTCTTCTCAATGAAACTGAATTCTGTTAAAAGGGTTGTGTAGGGGACATCTTAAGATGACTTCGCTGAAAAAATCTCGTTCCTAGAACAAATCCTGTTATTTTGGCAGCTGTCTGAAGTTGAGGTACGTTTTTGGCCAAAAATGACCTCTCGAAAAAATCATTTTTCTAATATTTTTGTTAGAATTGCTCGAAAACTACCCAAATGTTTGAAAATCTTCACTTCAAACATTGCAGCATGTCAATACGATTCCCTCGAACAAGAAACACTGTTGGATGACTTGTTTTTACCATATCATTGTATTTGAGCAACATTTTAGTTTTATTCGACCCAATGTCACCCCCTCTAAGGGGTGAGATTGGGTCAATTTTCAAACTATTGGCATTCAAGGTAGTGTTCATCAAAATTCATCATATTTTGGGAAAATGTCAGTAAACTATCTAAGAACAAATCTACGTTGAAAGATTTTCGATGTTATTTAAATTGTTTTTGTTATTAAGAAATTACGAGAGGTGTATCGTTTTTTGACCCATAGTCACCCCCACTGACGGTATTAAAATGTTTTATTGTTTTTTGAAATAAAAAAATATAAATATTGAAATAACAAGCCTTAGTTTCAACATTTGAATGGAAAAAGTGTTTTAAAATAAATTTTACACCGGTTCAGTTGCTTTGTAATCAATAGTTTTCAAAAAATGTAAGATTTGACGAATACAAAAATTTTAGCGAAAAAAAATTATGTAATAATAAACATCGATCATTTTCAAAAATTCAGTAGATTTTAAATCAACCCAAACTTGGTAAAAATGAATCTAAACGCAGGGGAATGCATTTTAAATTGATTTCAGCTGATTGCACTTCAATTTCCATTAAAATTTAGAAGTTTTTTTGAAAAAATGATGAAGGAGGGGGGGGGGGGGGGAGACAAAAACTTTAAATAAAATTTGTACCAGCCTTATAAACTTAGTTAAAAATATATGAAAAAATATTATTTTTATGAATTAAATAAATCATGAAATCTGTGTCAAATTCATGACATTATAATCATCCAATATTTATTAAGATTATTTGTGTATTAAAAAGCCTTAAATCTCAAATAGATTGAAATAGTGAAGGGAATTTTTAATTTAGAAAAAAAAATTAGATTTATTGAGTGAAAATAATAGAGTTTTTTTTAAGATCCAGCGAATCAAATTTTAATTGCATCGATAAAATATAAAAAAATGCAAGGGATAAAGAATAATTGTCCTGACATTTGACAAAAAAAAGTCTAAAGAACAAATTTAATTAAGTTTACAAGTTATATGAAGAATTTCCCGGAGTTTAGGTCATTAGCTCAGTCCAGGTTGTAGAAGTCGTCTCGCTGGGCCCTGTCTCGGTGGAGTCGCTGGTAGGCAGTTAGACTATCAATCCAAAGGTCGTCAGTTTGAATCCCGGGGTGGATGGAAGCTAAGGTGTAAAAAGAGGTTTGCAATTGCCTCAACAATCAAGCCTTCGGACACCTAGTTTCGTGTATGAATCTCGGAATCGAGAACGCAAAGGCAATGCTGTAGAGCGAATAATTTGATTTTGAACAAGGAATCAATCACTACTCCCAAACGTTTTATAATATTTTCGTGGAACAAACTTAAGATAAAAAATGGCAAATCTGATATTTGGCACCATGACATTCTAGAGAAATTGTTTTGAAGATTTTTATTGATAAGAAAAATGAAACATCTGTGAAAGTGTTTGATCTGTTTATCAAATTTTGGAATTAACTGCAACATTTCAAAAGGGCGTAATATTGAATATTTGACTTTTGAGAAATGTGGGTCTGTGTTTATTTTTTTTTAATATTGAAAATAGGACCATTAGTTTCTGAGATATTGGAAAAGAAAAAAGGCTATTGGATGCGATTTTTTTTTCTCAGGAACACGATGGTGAAGTCAACACTTCACCACAACACAAGTTTTATAATTATCATTTTATTTAAATTATTAATATTGATTATTTTAAGATGTACTCATGTATCTGTTCAGCATCACTGTCTTTTAGCATAACCATAGATGGTAGATCTACAAATTCTAAAGCCGTATTTCTCAGAACAAATAAAGGGCAGAGCGTTCATCGTCGTCACCCCCACCCTCAGAGTGGTTATCCCAGTATCTAGAGCAGAAAAAGGGTTGCTGACCAACGTCCTTTTCGGATGACTCTTAATCCATGCCTTGGTAGGAGGAACAAGAAACCGTATCGGTTGTTGCGCCATAAAACGGGGTTGGGAGGAACAAACTGGGGATGAATGTTGAAGATAAATATAACAGCATCGTCGTGTATGTAACCCACCCTGTACCCGCCACCCGAGGACATGGTGCTAAATCTTCGGAACTTATCTCCGGACAACATCTTGGCCGACGATCAACAGCCCCTGAGATCCGAGATGTGTCCGGGCGTAATCCCGGAGGGTTGAGACAACGCATGGCACTAATTCTTCTGATAAAAAAATACCACCACAGAGCAATTTGAAACCGAGTAAAGTATGGTTTTCGAATTGTCCAGGCTTGCAAAATTTTGCTCCCTCTCCGATAGTGGTCACCGAACCACGGGGGAACCCTTTTTACTCCAGCGACCGGGTATTGGAAACGGCGTTCAACGTTAATAGACTTGTTTGAAAATTAGGTCCAGCAGCTGGGGTTCTCTTGGGATAACGGTTGAAAGTGGTGGAAACTTTTCAAATTAAGAGCCTAATTCCAACAGCTGAATCCAGTTGGTCCAGGGTGGTCCTGCATAAATAAATTTCAAACATCTTCCCATACTCCAATTTTAGGGGCGACAAAGTTTGGGACTTTCCTTTGAAAAGGGGGTAGAGCTTATCTCACAGACACCGAGGGTCAGCCGTTTAGTAATATATTCGTTTCAATTTTCCATCACAAATGTAAACATATCACATTCATATTTCTCAAATAATGTCACCCTTTGCACCGTAATCGTATTGGAATCGAGTTGTGCGCGTTGCTGAATGATGTGTTCCTTTTGAAACGTTGGGTGCAGGTTTCACCAGTGAGTAGAAATTGAATAAACATAACCTCGAAATCGAACCTGATCTTTTGCGTCATAGTTTGAATAAGGGTAGAATTCAGGTAGAAATTGCATCAGCACCGCAAAGTGCACAGTAAAAAAAACATGGTAATACAGTGGACTCTCTCGTTGTCGATATTGAAGGGACCGTCGAGAGCGGGGGTTATCAAATTATAGAACGGAAAATCAAAGCAATCTATTTGAAGGGACTGAAAAATTTATTGACAGCTGGAGCAATATTGATATCAAGAAGATCGACAGCCAGAGAGTCCACTGTATAACATCTGGGAAGGGGTACATCTTTTATGACACAAAAAATGTGTATATATACTCCTGAAAAGGTGTAATTTTACCACTTTTCTGGTGTAATGTCACTTTTCAGTACAAATTTAGGTTAAACTTTCCAAATAAACACAATTTTTTACTGGTATACCAGATACTGTATACACAGCAAAAAAAAGTTGAATTTTGGAATGTTGAAAATTTGGTAGGTTGAATATTTGTAATTGTAATTGTTGTATTTTTTTTTTTGCTCAATTTAGACTGAAAAAGTGACATTACACCAGAAAAGTGGTTAAATCACACATTTTCAGAGGTAAAATTACACAATTTTCTGACATAAAAGATGTACCCCTTCCCAGATGTAATATTAGCATGATTTTTTTACTGTGTAGATCACGTAATATTCTTTCGATCTACCTTCCAGTAACCAGACCAGCTCGCTGTAATTCGACTCTGCTCGCACTTGAAATCCCCGGAATGCGTGTCAAAAGCCTTTTTAGAATTGATAAGAAACGAAAGGATGCGTGCTCAAATCCGACCGCCATGTTCTGTCCCCGGGCATGGGGTCGTTGAACTAAAGTGGAACTTACCTCCCATTCCACTTAAACCCCTCTCCCTTTTAAGCTCGCTAAACACTACCTGGGGGATTTCCTCGAGTGGTTACAAAATATTACCACCCCGAGAGGACGAGGATTACCTCATGAAAGCGAAGGGTGGGGGTGAGAAAAACGCTCCTTCGCACTGCGAGGACGGTGGGCCTCGTTCCAATCAATTTCTGTTCGTTTCTGCCAGAGTTGATTATGCTGCGACGATGCGGTGTGCGTTTAACTCTATAGTTGGCATTCGGAACCATTTCCGGGGGACACT
Organism: Culex pipiens pallens; assembly: GCF_016801865.2. NCBI lineage: Eukaryota > Metazoa > Arthropoda > Insecta > Diptera > Culicidae > Culex > Culex pipiens. The sequence goes on from NC_068939.1 coordinate 54,592,150, forward strand.
CAGTTGGGTTCAGATGTTGAATTGTCATTTTATTTTAATTGGTCTATATTAAAAATTTACAAAACATGAAAAAATTTCATTGTGAGTTTTATATTCAAAGAGAAATTAGATAAATATTTTTTAAAGCAACGCTTTTGACATGCAATTTTCAAGTGTATAACATTAGTTTTGTTTAAGAAAATGTCAACTATATCAAATCTGGAGAATTCGTTAAATATTTTCCGCTGAACTGAGTGTACAAAGGGAGCAAGTCCTGTATGACGAAGGGTCGTACCGCATATCTTTACACACTATACACGTGATATATACGCATGATTGTGTCGCATTCCGGGGTTGGGTTTGACTTTGGCCAGCAAAGAAGACACAATGTTTATGCAAAAGGTAGGTATACGCATGAGGTGTGTTCCGGAAAAACGGTTTGAAATTTTTCCGAACTACCCTTCTCCCCTAAGAGAATGTGGCTTCGGGAGGAGACAGGTAATCCGGCAAGTCACAACCGAATCGGTGTCCTAGGCTGTGGGTTCAATTTCGATATGTAGAGGCGGCTTTTCTCGGCCAAGAAAAACACGATAATACCTAAAAGGGATTCTCCATAATGAATACTCAACAACAACAACAGGCAGCAGCAGCAGCAACAAGATAACAGGGTATATCATTTGCTCGATTGCTTCTGCAAGGGTACGCAACACGCATATCGCAAGCTACACACGATCATCCCCCCTCGATTCGAATGTGTATAACGAACGCATATCGAGGACAAGCTTCTCAGGGATGGCCGCTGGGTAACGGCTTCTCAGCTTCGCCAGGACTTGAAGTTGCTGGGCATGATAAAAGAATTACGCAAAATATTGTTTTTTTTTCGGATTTCTTTTGAAATGCAATACTAATTTAATGATTATGGGTCATTAAACCTACGTACACATTTTTTTTATTAAACTCAAAAATTCAAAATTCAATTCCTCGTAAACCTACAAAAAAGCCGATTTGGACGAAAATCGAGATTCTTGCTTGTTTTGGTGGTATCAAGAGCCCCGCCAAATTTAAGCTTGATCAGAAGAATTTGTGCTCTCTTGTTCTAAGGTTGCTGGGATTCCTATTTAAGCGGTATACGCACTTCGGAAGGAACCGGTCAAGAAAAAAATCAAATGGGCAGCAGTGGCAGCTAAAGCAAGGCAGAGAGGGTGAAGAAAAGCCCCAAGAAATCGCTCCCTCTCCTTTGTTCTGCTGTTCGTAAAGCTGTTTCTTGACCCCTTTCCTTCCGATCAGCGTTCTAGCCTTTAGTTTGCGTACACAGAGGCATCGAAATATTGTACATTTGTTGTTAAGAATTTTAAATTTCTGTAAATATTGATGAATTTTATTAAAAAAAATATGACGATCAAGCCACATGCATAATTCTCCACCAACTCACACGAAATCAGAAAAAGTTGCCCCGACCCCTCTTCGATTTGCGTGAAACTTTGTCCTAAGGGGTGACTTTTGTCTCTGATCACGAATCCGAGCTCCGTTTTTTGTCCGTTTTTGGTTACGACCCCTTTCATTTTTGAACATGCAAAAAAAGACGTGTTTTTCAATAATTTGCAGCCTGTAACAGTGATGAGATAGAAATTTGGTGTCAAAGAGACTTTTATGTAAAATTAGACTCCCGATTTGATGGCGAAAAAAAAGTAATAATCATCAAAAAAGAATACAAAAATAGGTTCAAAAATTCAGCCATTTTTCGATACTCGACTGTAAATTTTTTTGGGCCTGTCACTTTATGTACTTTTAGAATCTTGGGTTTGCTTGTAACCATCACGATTTATCGCGATTTTACGAAAAAAGAAAGATAATATCTAATATACAAATTAAGAAAAAAACATTTTTGCAATTCCATCGTGAACATAATTACATATTGTAAAATTCAACTTTTCAGCAGTGAAATGGATGCTGAAAAATTAAGTTTTTCGCACTGTTATCGAAAACTAACGTCTCTTATTATTTTTTTATTTGAGCGTTGAATTTACAACACATGTTTGACATAACAATCCATTCAAAACGCGTTTTTTTAGAATTGCAAAAAGTGTTGCAAAACTTAATTTAAGTTCAATACTCGTCGTATTTATCCAACTCGATAAATCTCATTGTATAAATGTACGACTCGTGCTGAGAAAACCTTCTTTTTGAAACTTGTTGCATGAACTACTATTTAAGATGAAGAATATGATTCGGAATCTAAAAAAAAATTGTAAAAATGCGATAAATTGCACTATTTTCGAGTCAAAGCTTTTTTTTTGGTTAAATTATTCAACCAAATGGCATTTTTTTTTTGAAATAATGTCCATTTTTGAAAATGAACGACTTGTTACTTTAAAAAAAATCTGAAAAGCATTGTTTTTAGAGTATAATTTCTATCATAACTTATAACTTTGCTCAAGACACCACCACTTTTCTATGCACAGCTCCCAAAATTTGTGAAGAAACTAATGATGCAAAATGGCTTATTTGTTTATAAGGAATCGATGGACAATGTTTCATACAAATAAAAAAAAAATGACAGTCGATTTGCGAAATTCTGGAGAATGGCTTTTAAATTGTTTTTTTCAGAAAAGACAGGTGATCGATGATTATCCATTTATCGATTATCGTGTCATTTCAATATTAGATTACAGTCATCCCACATATTCGGAACAGTTCACAGATCGGCCAATGTTCAAAAGTCATATAAAATCGATAATTGAACATAATGATTTGCTTTTACCTTCATGTAAAAGCTTTTCTTGTGATCTTTCGATTGACGTTTAATTTTTCATGTTTAATAAATATCAAGTTATTAAAGAAAAAACATTGATCCCTGAAATCCACAAGTTTGGAACACTTGTTTCTTACGGATCATGATTAGTAATGTTTTATGAATGGTCTTGTAACTTTTTTTGTGTGAAAATGTCAGTTAAATTCAGGTGTTCCACAATTGCGGGAGGCACAATAACATCCCACAATTATGGAACAGGCTATTTGGAGGCAGTGTTTTGCTACTCTGGATAAAATATGCTTGAAATGCAGTTTTGTCTTAAAAGTACAACTTTTAATAGTGAAATAGCAAAACAATGTTCAAATAAAGGTCCTCAAAATAATAGGGTCGACAGAAAAGTTGCATTTTGCATCCTATTGACAAATTACCACAAAAGTGTTCCGAATTTGTGGGTGTACCGAATATCTGGGGTTGTAGAAAGTTTATCTTCATAAAAAAGGAAATTTTCTAAATTATTTCACTTCAAATTTAATACTTTTTATTAATAACAGTTTGACCGTTTCGATTTCTCCGTGACCATATTTCCCCAGAAGATGATGATGGTTACAGCAAAGAGGTTGGCCAGAGAGGAGATATGGCGATTGGCCATGGCGAGTGTGTGTGTCTGTCGTTGTCGCCGCAGAAAAAAGGGGTTGGAAAATTACTCATGCGTACGATGCCAGGGACGATTACAGTTTGTGTGTGCGTGTGTGTTTGCATCTATTTGGAAAATCTCCCAGCATCAGCAACAGTAACACAGTCGGTGTGTGTGTGTCACCCTGGAAATAGGCCATGTGTTACATAAATTATGAGTTGTTTACGATTCGAATTCCAATTTTCATAATTTTCAACCGACCCTTGCGGGGGCAAGTTTTTGCAATTTAATTTTGCTGAATGACTTTATTTTGCTCGCCACGGCTGGGTGGACACACTGCTGCTGTTGGGAGGGAAATTGAATAAATTTTCGCAAGATTTGCTCACTCAGCCGTGCACTTGTAGTACCCTTCATGGGAAGTTGTGACAGGTTTACGATGTATTCAGAAATATCACCTTGGTTGGATAGAAGTCCTTCTAAAGAAACCATCATTTACCTTAATTATAAAAGTTAAGTTCCGTATGTGCCCGGGTCGAGATCTTTATCCTGATGGATTATTCCTAAACGGGAGTGAAATAAAAACAAAGAAACGCCCCAAAACGGAACTTAAAATAGGCTAAGTTCTGTACATCCACATTCCGAACGTGTCATAAATTACCCTTAGCCATAGATCACGTAAATGACCCGAAAACCCAAACCAACCAGGGCAGTGAGTAGGACGGAACTTCTGCAAGACAAATAAAACCAGGACGAAAACAAACACAGGATAATACCCGCCAGAGAAATAAAAGACATTCCGGAACCGTTCAGGGACAGCAAAGGGGACGTACTGCGTGGTGGTGACCCGAATTAATTTCAACTGCAATAATAATAAATAAGAAACAATTAAAAGCGCAGGCCACATTATTGGTGGCCAGCCCCCTCGGAGGAGGTGGCTTCTGCTGTTACGAAGACTGACTGACTCGACAAATGGGCTTTTAATTCGCCAAAAAAGATCATGTTTTGGGAAAACGTTTTAAAACGATTTTTTTTGCTGAAGACACCAAATCGGTAAGAAAATTCGTTCTCGAGATTTTCGTATGTTTCAGTATGGACAATCATTTTGTATAGACGATTACCAAAATTGTATGGAGACTTGTATAAATGAACGAATAATGACACACAATGTTAAATAATTACACAAAGCAAAAATAATCCTTTTCCGAAGTATCAGAGAATTGCTCAGTATCGATTAAAAATATTAAGGATTTTTCTTCAATATTATTCCAAGTTGTCTTAATGTTTTGATTGATTTACTCAATGAGGCCACCAATTGAAGCCGATTGGAATGATTAACCATCTTGAAATCGAAATCGAAAAGAAACATCAATCTAATTTCTACAAACACTTTTTGCCGTGTCGAGTTGTGTGCCGAGTTGGGGTGCGGAATGAATGCTCAAATCCTTCGCCTGACCGAGACATTAATTGTTTATCTAATAACAATGTGATATCTTTCTGATAACACCAATGAAAATAAAACCATAAACTGCCTACCGTAGTTAAACTGCCTCGTTGGCCAGGAACGGAAACAATCGGGTTTGGCAAATTCCTGTTCTTGTTATTAGGGTGGTCCAAAAATATTGCTGAACATTCGATCTAGACTTTTTCTTATGTTTTTCATAAAGATGTTTATGTGTGCAAGTCAAAAGTGATATCTATGGTTCCCGTACGGTCCATCCATAATCCACGTGGACACTTTTTTGTTTTGGAAAACTCAGAACAACACCCTCTGTGTTAAATTTATAAATCATATATATGTGAAGTCACAAACCTTGAAACCTAATATTTTTGAATTAATCTGTTTTTTTTTTAACCCCAGCAATACTATCTGCGCCACCCTACTCACAGCAAGTTCTTGTTGCGTGGCGGTGATGGCCGTAATGAAGAGCTCGTTCTAGATTACTTCTGTCCTTAGCCAAGATCCTGCCCAGGAAACTTCGTCCGATTGGGTGGTGACCGTAATTTTATTGTTTTTCTTTTATTATCATTACCAGCGCGCACCCGGGAATGTTCTGTGATGGTGGCCGGATCGACGGAATCGATTAGAACGTGGCCACACAGAGTGCGTTGGAAAATTATAATTTACTTTGCCTTTTACGACACACGATGGCGGAGGACCATCAAGGATTCGGAGATATCCTTAAGGAAGCGGATGTGGGCGGGGGAGTGGAGGGGTCTTGAGTAGCAACAGTCGCAGGTCCTCGACAGCAGCGAGTTGTACGACGACGACAGATCTAATTAGCGACGCAAATTGGAAACGAACCGTTGTCGGGATATGCGGGGAGGAGTGTTTTATCTAAAACGTGCGGTAATGATGGAAAGACTGCGATACGCGGTTAAGGGAAGGGGCGGGGAAGGTTTAACTTTAGCAAGTAATTTAGGTTGGCGTAATGTGTTCACTGGTTGTATGAATTGCGATTTTGGGCTTTGATTAGAGTTTTAGGATCTCGAGTGAGGAGCAACAAGATGGGCAGATATGGAAAATCATTTGGTAACCTCTTTAATTAGCATTACCAAGATAGATTAACTTTGACACTCTACGATGGAGCCGCCGTGTCCATCACGACATTCTTTTTTTGCATTTCTTTGTAATTTAAACCTATGTTTCTGTTCAATCCAATGCTGGATTTACATTTTTCGAGTTCCACTTCCAGAGAAGTCTTCATATCCGTACCGCGTGTGCAGACCATGTCTGATGGCGATGCAGTTGCAGCCAGTTTGCCTAGTTCGCTACCGACAAAGTCCTTCTGGAAAACCACCGCCAACGGCATTAAAAGTCCGCCTATGCTGCTAAACCCGACCAACCCATTCCCGTAAAAGGTGGTCCGACGAGTTGGGTGTTCCACAAATGTGGCACCACCGTAGCCAAAAGTTTTCCCCGCGGGAACCCGAATCTCTCAAGAACTAAAGAGCGGAGTTTTCCCGGTTCAGTTGGCTCACCCGAAAAACGTGTGTATTTGCAACATTATATTTCTATTCTATTTTACGATCAGAAGATAAAGTTATGTGAATACAAATTGCTTCATTAGGAAATCATTTTGGAAAAGCGAAAAGAGTTAGTCCGACTCGAGTTTATATGTGCGATAAATAGATATAAAAGCGCAAGTACCTTTCGGCAGTGCAGCCGGTGGCAAGAACCAAATCCAGCAAGCAAATTCCTTTGGAACGCTTTTTGGCTAGTCCTGTCTGTACGAGGACAGTCTGCGAGCTGTAGCCATCCGAATGACACACCGGAGTGTGTCTTGTCCTCGCATTTTCGGGGTCTGGTAAACGAACGAAAAGCGGTGGAAACGTGAAAAACGGAAGAAGGTCCTTTGGCTTTTGGTCCACAATATTGCACGCTCGGTTAGACGTGGAAGACGACGACGGAGATGTTATTCCAGGGCGGTGTTTTATTCCTTTTACAGAGTTGTAGTTGGAGTCAAGGATTATGGCTAACACTATGCGTTTCTAAACTGTAAACTAGCTCGGGTGCAATTTTGAAAGTATCAATTTTATTTCCGTACGCAGTGCTGCAAATAATTTAAAATGTCAATCACCCAACTTTAAAACTCTTGCTCCGACTATCACAGCCCAATTTTAAGCTTAATGTTTCTTTGCACAGAGTACATTGTAATTATTCTTTTGTGTTAACATCTATATTTATTTGGTAAATCATTTTCCTTTAAAAATTTAAAATACTTCCCCTACACTTTTTGGATTTAAAGATTACAATTACAAGTTTTGACCTCACAATCTTTTGTCAAAACAGTTTTAATTTGTGAGCCCAAAAATTCGATATTAATTTAAATTTGGGCATGTGTTGGGCTCGGAAATGCAACTTTTTGGATAAGAACACGATTTCAAAACATCTAGTTGCGACCCCAATGGCAGTAGAACGAAGCCTCTGATGAAAACAGCCATATACGCTATTTTTTTTTAACTTTTCTTATAAATATTGTTTTTAGCATTTCAACTCCAAACATATACCGTGCTCACAAGAGATGTTGCTTCTGAGTGATTCACTACGATTTCGCAAATCGAATTTTCATTGTAAAACATATTAAATTTTTTAAAAATCATTGTTGGAAGCAAAATTGGATTTTTGACTTTGCGATTTTTTATGATAAAATGCACCGTTCTAAAAGTATAGCTACCTTTATGTGTCAATTTTTTATTTCTTTTTTTTTTGCATTTAAAAAAAAACTTCTTGAAAAAAACAACTCTGAAAATAATTTGTTGAAAAGCTGACAGAATTTCTGACATTTTTTTTATGGAACATTGAAAATTGGGTATTTTTTTTGAGAACAGCTTCACACAGAATTCGAATCGATGAAAATGATTTTTCCTGAGTATCATCCAAAACATTAAACTTTTCGGAATTTTCTGATCCTTTCTAATAAAAAACATTTATAAATTTTGAAATTAGAATAATTATCTGGGTAATTCTCTACCAACTCACACGAAATTGGGAAAAGTTGCCCCGACCCCTCTTCGATTTGCGTGAAACTTTATTCTAAGGCGTAACTTTTGTCCCTGATCACGAATCCGAGGTCTGTTTTTTGATATCTCGTGACGGAGGGGCGGTACATGCGAAAAAAGAGGTGTTTTTCATTGACTTGCAGCCTGAGATAGAAATTTTGTGTCAAAGGGACTTTTATGTAAAATTAGACGCCCGATTTGATGGCGTACTCAGAATTCCGAATAAACGTATTTTTCATCGAAAAAAAAAAAACACTAAAAAAGTTTTAAAAAGTATTTTTAGAACAAAATTTTTCATTTTAAATTTTCGTGTTTTTTCTAACTTTGCAGGGTTCTTGTTTAGAGTGTAACAATGTTCTCCAAAGTTGTAGAGCAGACAATTACAAAAATTTTGATATGCAAACATAAGGGGTTTGCTTGTAACCATCACGAGTTATCGTGATTCTACGAAAAAAATGTTTGAAAAAGTTGCTTTTTGCGATGACCAACTTTTTTAAAACTTTTTTTCGTAACATCGCGATAACTCGTGATGGTTACAAGCAAACCCCTTCTGTTTGTATATCAAAATTTTTGTAATTGTCTGCTCTACAACTTTGTAGAACATTGTTACACTCTAAAAAAGAACCCTGCAAAGTTAGAAAAAACACGAAATTTTAAAATGAAATTTTTTGTTCTAAATGAAGAATGACTCTTCTGGTTCAATTTAGATTCGAAAAGAACATTGAATTTCCCATAATATGACATGTTCCAAAAAATTTTATAGTCAAGTAACGGAAAATGGCAGAGTTTTTAAAAGTTTTTTAGTGTTTTTTTCGATGAAAAATAAGGTTTTTCGAAATTCTGAGTACGCCATCAAATCGGGCGTCTAATTTTACATAAAAGTCCCTTTGACACCAAATTTCTATCTCATCACCGTTTCAGGCTGCAAATAAATGAAAATCACTTCTTTTTTCGCATGTTAAAAAATTGAAGGGGTCGTACCGCCCCTCCGTAACGAGATTTCAAAAAACGGACTTCGGATTCGTGATCAGGGACAAAAGTTACCCCTTAGGACAAAGTTTCACGCAAATCGAAGAGGGGTCGGGGCAACTGCTGTGTGAGTTGGCGGAGAATTACCCATCTATCTGTAGACTTTTTTTGCTCCGCATCAGAATCTAAAAAAAAAGAAAATTTAAAAATCACGTGCAATTACTCTTTGTTTCTGTTGCGATCTCTTCATAAACATTCAAATTAATATTGAAAAACACGCGACATATTTATTTTTATTTTATTTTGGTACAAAACATGCGATTAAGTGACATCAAAAATTATTTCAGGGGCTACTTCTTTTTATTCACTTCAATGTACAATGTGAGTACTAAATATAGGTACACTACTGTTTAATATTGTACTTTTCTAAAACAACCAATGCGCCATGGGTTTTCTATGACTATGTAAAAAAGTAAAAAAGAATATCAAAGATCTTTCCAAATTTGTAAAAAAACATTGGATGTTTCCTTCATGTACAAAAATAACCACGACTAAAAATTCAAAAGGGTTTTATTAAACTCATTTTACGTAATTTTGATTCTTTGCAAGCCAACGTTGTTGATCCGAACTTTGGTTGCCGAGATATGATCCAAAAATGAAAATTTCAGAGATGACGAGGACATTATCTAGAAAAATAAAAAAAAACGATTTTTCTGAAAATTTTATTCTCAAAATCTGGGTGCTGAAAACAGAGAATGAGTAACGTGATTTCCGAATTACCCCCCCCCCCCCCTACTGCAGCTGCTCCACAGCTGTAAACAAAAACAAAGTATGAAGCTCAGTTCAAGCTCAAGCGTGAAAATATTTTGGACACATTGCAGTTATACATTTTTCATTTTTTTAAGCATACACCTAACGTTAGGGTGTCAAAAGGGGTTGTTTAGGCTTCCACTTGACGAAGAATTGCGTTGGAATTGTGTATTATATTGTGACTACAAACAGCAACTGAATATGGTTTTTTAAATGTGCAGTGCCGATTTAAAAAACAAACACACTCTCTGAAATAATAAGGAACATGTATTTTACAAGATGAATGCCGCAGTGCAAACCATCCTGACCGAATCAAACGATGAATACAGCATCTGCATGGACACGACTAGAGCGTCCAATTTCCGGGGTTACAAAATTCCCGGGAAACGGGAAATTTTTAATAAATTTCCCGGAAAATCCCGGGAATTCCCGGGAAATTTGAAATTTATTGAAAATTGTTCTGATCCTGGTTTTGATTAATATTTTGCAACAAAATTGTTTAGAATAGCAACTATAATGGTCAACATAAGTGTTAGGTTCAATTAATGCCTTGGCTGCTTGTAAAAAAACATATAACTTCAAGAAAATATACACCCAGAACTGGGCATCGGCAAACGAGAGGATAAAGAGCCCGATTCGGTAGTAAAATGGTACTGTGTGCGGACGGAGAGGATAAATCCCGAAATTACCGAGAGTACTTTACTCATGGGTTCATCTTCAAAAAAAGTTCATCTATAAAAAAAAGTACCGGTACCGAGACTCGAACCCAAGACCTTCGGCATATTGACCCGTGCCTTTGCCATTTGGGCCACCATGGTTCGGTGACTAAGTGGCGGTCATTTGTCCATATAAGCCACTCAATAGGATGAACTGTTCCAATGAACGAATGAACACGCGAGAGGACTATTCTCTCACAAATAGCACTTTCCTCACGTTTCTTTTCGTGAGGACTATCCCCTCGTTCTTTAACTTTGGGTGTATAAATTTACTAAATATATAAGCTGTCTTTCAATTTGTTCAAAATATCAAAAAATTATGATTAGTATTTTGTTTCATAAGAAGTAGCTAGTTCTAAATAAATAGATAAACATTGAATTTACCTTAAAAATGTGCTTTTCACTTGAAATACCATTTTTATGTAATCAAAACTCAATGTTTTCAAATGTTTGGAGCGAGTATTTGATATACGTTTGCATTTTATGGGCACCTTTTATATAATACGATGTAGTTTTTTAATGATTTTTTTTATTGATTCAGCCTAGTAAATGACTTCGGTTAAAAGAGTTTTCATAGCAAAAAAAACCCGATTTAATCCCACCTGGGGTGAGAAAGAGCCTTTCTTACTAAAGAATATAAAAATGGTAGAACTTCTTTCAATTAATAACATCGACTTTGTTTATTTATAACGTCAGCACAAAAGAAAGTCTTATGATGAAAGCAAAGTATTATGATGATATTATGAGTATTATGAATGATATGATTTCCAAAAGAAATAAAAACGCAATTTTCACCAAAAGAATATTTTTAATCGAACAATATGTTTGTACGTTTGTAATCAAACAAGCGTTTATAACAAACGCGATCATAGCAAGCTTCCCAACAACGCACACCGCGGTTTTGGTTTTCTAGTTTCGGTACGAGCCCTTTTGTGTGACTGTGTTGGTGTTTTGGTTCATCGTACCAGCGCAACAAGACAAGCAAAACCGAGGTACAAATGAACCGCGTGTGCCGCACGGTGCATGGAATCTAGCCATTCAGCTTCTACGAAAGTGACAGAGTCAGAGATAGCTATTTTTAACAACCGCACCACTACACACTCAATCGCGAGAACCTTAGGAAGAAAGCCATTGGAGTCGCCAGCATTGAACACTTTGAAAACGATATAAACGATGAAAAGCTTAGAAAGCTCCTATTGGAATCCAATGAACCCTGTTAAATAAACTTACGAAATCACGAAAAAATGAAGTCTACATTTAGGCGATTTTAGGAGCGCACGGGAAACAAAATGATTGTAGCCGGATGAATGTCCTATGTCACAAAGGTTTTTTCATAAACAATGGACAGTTATGCAAAAACGGACAGGGCAAAAGAAACCGAAAAGCTACGATATCTTACATATTGAAGGAAACATCGGTAGACAACCTACTACAAAATGAGTATAAGTCGAGCCACAAAATATATGCGCCAGCATTCTCGCGCCAGTATTCGAAGCTCAACTTGACAACTTGTCGACTTAGCGTCGAAAATCGATGCAGTGTGATTTTTTGTCGATTTTTCCGATTAAAATTCATGCTGAATCGACATATTTACGAAGCTGGAAATGACGTCCAGCCTTAAAGTAAAACCTATACCTTTCTTTAGTAAGAAAGGCAAAAAGTAAATCGTTCTAAAAATTGATCGGGATTGCCGATCGATGTCGAATTTGTTTCAGATGCTCACTCATGGTCTGTACTATGAATGTAGCAAGAAATTTTGAATAAAATCAGAAATGAAAAATGTTGGCGAAGGTCACCAGGTGGGCTTTTCCCTTTTTTAGGGATTTTTTTTTCTTATGGTAGGTCAATCAAACGGCTCTAACTCCAGAACCATATTATGAATCTGGATGAAAATTTGGGAGGTTGTAGGGCTCGAAAAATGCAATTTTTGAGATAAATAAAAGACATGAAAATGAAAAAAATTTGACCATATTTTCATTTGAAAACTGTGTATTTTGTTGAAAAGTCTGGCCGCATCCGAAAACAGATGGATATTTCGAAATTTGCGCGGCAACTCGCCCAGGTTCAGCACACTAGCTTTCATCTGCATTTAGAAGAATCGAAATCGGATATATGGGAGCTGAGAACGGCGCGACACAAAATTTTGCAAAATTTTACCACATACGAACATCACTCGACCTCCACGGAATTTATTTTCTCAAAATTCGAGGGTGTGAGATAGACGAGTTCTGTCAAGGTGAATCGATAGAGCGTCGAAAATCGATGCAGTGTGATTTTTTGACGATTTTTCCGATTAAAATTCATGCTGAATCGACATATTTACGAAGATGGAAATGACGTCCAGCCTTAAAGTAAAACCTATACCTTTCTTTAGTAAGAAAGGCAAAAAAAAAATTAGTTTAGTAGTTTCATATTGAAACCTCTTACGTCCTTGGTAGCTCTAGTGCTCTATAAATTTTCAACTTTTAACTGTAATTTCTCGAACACTTTTAAGCAAATTAACATTTAATGATACCAATTCAATTTTCTTCCAATTTGGTCATGGTAAACATAACGTAAAAACAACTCAATTTTGATCTTGGCGGGAAGAGGTACCTTATTTTCAAATAATATAACAACAATTTTCGTTTAAAAAGCTTACCAAAATTATAATAGTTCATTTTCATTCCATAATATCGTATGCTTCAAAAAATGAATACCATCTGAAATAAATCTTGACATGGAATTTTCAGATGAACTGTTAAGTTCAATAAGAACAGTAAATTGAATTTAATGAAATAAAATTGAGTGAGTTTAAAAAAAATGTACCGAAGAGTTAAGAAAATGTATACTTCCGCTTGAATTTCGGGAATTCCCGGGAAATTCAGAAATTTCCCGGGAAACGGGAAATATTTTTTTTCGGGAAATTCCGGGAACGTTTTTTATACCCTAACTCGAAATTTGGCACTTTTTGTCCAGTAAAACATGAAAAAATATCAAGAGGGGATAAGTTTGTCAAAATCGAGTGAATTAAAAATATTGATATTTTTTCCGTGTACCTATTTTTTGCATAGTCCCAGCACTCCTAACCATAACTAACAAGTTTGCCGAAGACACCAAATCGATCTAAATATCCATTATCAAGATGCAGATTTTCGAAAATTTGCATAGCATTTTTGGACCTAAGTTTCATATAAATTAAAAAATACAGAGAATAGTCGGTTAAACGTATAGAATTGCTCACTATACTTCATTATGATAAAAAATTGTCTTAGATTCAAAAGTTTCTGGTTGTTAAGGGCGAGATTTCTATATTGTAGGACTTGTGCAAAAATCTCTACCCAGCATCACAGTTACTCGCATTGCACAAAACGTTTCACGTCCCTTTTACAAATAGGACAAGTCCAAGTACTGAATCCGATCACAAGTCCATTCTCAAAGTGTGCCATTGGTTCGATATTTAAATGATTTCTGATAAGCCACGAAACATTGGATTTAGTCTGTGTGTGTATGGATTTGCCACTCTGTGGGAAAGAGTTGACATAAAATCAAAGTTCTCTTATCGGGCATTTTTCATGGGGTCGTTAAATATTTTATGCACAGCCAGGCACATTGCTCCTGCGAATGGAACCGCACACCCACAGGGATTGTCTTTGGCTGTTGGTCGCAGGATACAACCTACACTCCCACCCACAGACAGGCGCTCCTCTGCATGGAGATGGAACTCGATTCTTGCGACAGCATGACGAAAGTCGAACGGGACTTTGCCACGTTGATTGCGCCCGGGGAAGCGGACGAAAGGGCAAAGGTGTCTGATAATGGCAGTTCGGAGCTAGGAAATACTATTCGACGTAGTTTATGCCAGATGCTATTTGAATTTTATCAGCACGTGATCATAAAACTTTCGCAAGCGGCTTACCCCTCGCCTCGTTGTCGTCACGACTGGCAACACTTGACACGATGGTGGCTTTGGATAGTTTCCCAATTTTCTTCATGAGCACTGTGGGGATTTCCTTGGAGAGAGGAGGAGGAGGATGGGTGCTTCAACACGTACATCGTATACGTACACTTTCTGATGCTTTGCTTCCTAGTGCTCTCCAGGTATGCAATTCTTTGGAAAATGTTCATCGTTTTTATTAGTTTCTTCCTAAGCCATCTAAAAATCATAGTTTTTTCAAAACATATTCATTCTTTGTACACTACAACTGAGAAATAGGAATTTCGCAAATAAAAATAATCAATAATCAATTCTAAAAAGACATTTTTTTTTCATCAACATTATGATCTCCTTTGTAATTCGATCATAAAGTCCTTTTTCAAGATACAGATGTTCTAATACACGCATTGCAAACTTCCAGAGAACTGCTCTAGGTGCGTTGGTGGTTGATGTGGCAGGTGAAGGTGTGTGACTGTCACATTTCGTTGATATCGAGGTCGACCCCAGCCCCCTTACTGCCATGTCACACCAAGTCTGGCTGATTCTGTTGCAGAGAGTTTTGGAAGGGAGTTTCGGCATTACATTTCGATGTCATGAAAACCGTTGGGTTGAGGAAGGTGAAACGTGTCTTGTCTATATGCGTCGTCGAACACCGCCAGAGTCGGTCGTCGTTGTCAGTTGCCCATCTATTCCATGCAGTGAATATTAATTAAGACATTCAATAAGACTAAAAGCATTTTCAAGTAATATTAATTTTCGGTGACAGTCACTACCGCGGACACACAATGTGTGAAGTCTGGAGAGGGGCGGAAAAGGGAAGAAGAGCGCGCGCGAAAAGGGCAGATTATGGTTAAGATAAAGCAATGTCCGTATATTAAGAGGTCCGGCTGAAAACGTATTGGTCTTGAGTTAGTGAGCGAAAAAGTGTCAACATTCGCGATGCCGCTAGTTATGACGTCATAGCGTTCTGGCTTCCACAGGGCAATGTAGGGATTTGATGTAAAATGCTATTTTTTATAATTAATGCGTTTTTAGAATACATTTGACAAAGCACAGACCATGAATTGTAATTTTAACGAAAATTACCGTTATCCAGAATAACCGAAAGCCCTTAGGGAAGTCCCAACAGGGAAATATGGGTATCGATACCGCACAGAATTTTTTTTCTTCATGGTGGTCATAATCTGGAATGAACTGGGGTCCTCAGGGTTGATTTTACGAGGTCCTGATGAGAGAAGACCTCTATAAAACGATGTGAGTATCGAAATACATTATTTCCATTTGAAATCAACATTTCTACATAATCTACTACAATAGAGATTATACAGATTTTTTTTATTCTCTGGTTCTCTGTAATACTTTGAAATATTAAAAGATTAGATTTGAGAATTTTATTTATTTTCGAATTGGGAATCTTAACTGATACTTAAGTAAAACGTTTAGTTACGCTGTTAATTACAAGAAAGATGATTCATTTTATGTTGGCTAGTCTGAAAACTTTTTGCGTTTTCCGAAGATTGGTAGTACAATTGAAGGAGATGCGGATCCTGCTAAACACCGATCTGGTTTCTGTTGCTGTTGTGCTTAAAGTCTAATCCTTGCGCATGTTGTCCAGGTCACGCTGGAAAACGAACTTGTGTTGCTAACTTGTAGTTCGCAGCGGCAATCCAACGTGACACGTCGATGTGACGACTTGCTGGGCAAGCGATGACCAAGACCGAGTTGACGCAAACCGAGTCTGCCTCGGAACCGCGCAAGCCATCGCCATAGGCCATTCCTCGAAAGCAACGAGAAGGGCATCAACTGCTGCAGATAACCCTACAACGAGTTCGTTCCCGTTTGACCTCGGAGGCAACGTGATGCTTTCCTCCACCTCGTCGTTGGGTTCCAGGTCGACAAAAACTAAAGGGCCTCTCTTCGCCGGCCTTCTTCAAGTCATCCCTGTTGTGGTCCAGCCGCAAATCCTTATGCAAAAAGTCCACACCTCGTAAGCAGTGCCAGTAGTAACACGAGGGTGTTCGATTTAACATTAACATTCACAGTCCGAGTGCCAGAACCGTCGCCGACGAAGACGACGCCAACACTTGCCAGGTGGAAGTGTCCACCACCACCACCAACAACTCAACAACACCTCCGGCGGCAGCAGAATTTTCTGGCCACCGTCACCGTTCATATTCTCCAAGGGCCAGACGCCGCCGTATTGCGACTGCTCCGAGTGCATCACGTGCAGGGGCGCACCTCGGCCGTGATGGTACTGCTGATTACATAGTAGAACCTGCTGCTGCTTCAACGGCTCAAAAACTACTGCCACAAGGTTTGCCAACTGGTTGCTTCACGGGAACGGTCACTTCCCTTGCCGATCAATTTATCAGCTTCTTGCTCTTCCGGATCGAAACGCTTTTGTCCAAGCTGACACGACCGGATTCCAATTTGCTGGCGCAGCTGAAATAAATCGGATGTATTTAGTTGATTTTTCCTACAATCAACAACAAATTTTGTTTACCTTCTTGCTGAGCTTGTCATCCAACTGGAAAAACGTTCCGGCAGGTTCTACGCCGCACAGGATCTTTGGAATCGGTTTAAAACTAAAAATCTCCGGAATTTACTTGCACTTCGCAACCAAAACAAACGGTATGACGTCACAGTCTTTCTGTTCTGCCAGTGCACGGAGGAAAATACAGCACAAAATTGGATTTCGTAACAAAACTGAGCAATTTTTTTTTCTATGCGTGCTCTCACTAATACAGCTATAGCGACATAGCCGTACCTCTTTAGAATGGATTACATTGAAGATAAAGCACGGCGTGCGCTGACAGAGGCTCACCTATTCTGTCTATGAATGTCATTATGTTGAAGTTTATGCTTCGGTAGATAATGCTCACACTCAACTTTTGTGTCGAAGATCGGGTGCGACTGATTAAATTTGAATTCAAATATTAATTAGAACGAGGCATTCGGAGGCACGCGGCCGAAAAGTGGCAACTGAAATTTGAATAGTTATGGTGGTATCGTGACCAGCAACTTTCGATGAGCATTTCAATAACGAGATTTTCGTGCTGACCGGATTGGAATTGATCAAGATTATGTCTTAATTAATTTAGAAACAATTTTAGTGTCAGTAAACTTCACAATAGTTTCAAATCGTAGTTTTACAAAAACTATTGTTTTCAACATTTAAAGTGTCCTTTCAATAAAAAACTATAACTCATATTTCAATGCTCAGAATTTCATCCTATCGTCAAATCTTGCCCCATTTCGGTATGTAAATAAAATATCAAAAGTACCAACGAGCAAACACGTGCGCTCCGTTATTGGCTGTCAACATGAAAGTGCTCCATCAAGTCCTTATCGTGGTGCAATATTTCACACATGTGCGCCATTTACGCACTTTTGTTGACCTCGTGAGCTATATTTGGTCTCCTTTTTTTCCAAACATACAACAACTCCGACCATTCCATTTCCCATGTGTACGTTACGTAACCTGCACCCACACATCCCGCTCACGCTTGTTGAACATCGGAATTGTGTCTTATCAATTTAGAAAAATCTCCCCCGGCGTACCATTCCCCGTGTCAGCTCGGACTCGGTGGTTGTTTGGTTGGCTTCTTGTCTCTAAATCATAACAAATGAATGGTACAGTTAGTGGCTTCCTGTATGTGTGAAGTTTGAGGGTGTATCTCAAAGACTATATTTATTTTTTAATATCAAGCTTCCGTGTTTTGAGTACAATTGGATACAAAATACATTTTTAAAACTCTGTTTGTTAATTTTCATAACTAAAAATAAAATTTAAATCATCTCTTGAAAATAGGACTTCCCTCCAGCAATTTCCTGTAAGTGTTCCACCAGCCTCAACTGTGTGTGTGTGTGTGTGTGTAACGCACACAAGAACGACGCAAACGGCGATACTTGATGCGATGACAATTTACTTTTGTGCAAAGACTTTTCCTCTTCCTCGCTTTCTTGTAGGAAAGGTATCCTGTTTGAATGACAATAACATTCATAATTGAAACGAATGGTTATATGTTTGGTGTAGAGGAGAAAGGGGAGTTTTTGGATGAAGTTTCTAGAAGTATGGCGTTATTATTGTTTAAATATAGTATTCTGAACAAAACATTGTTAATCCTATTTTTTTTAGCTTATGAGCCATAGAAATTAATAACCAGAACTATGAAGTCGGGTAGCTTTTTCAGTGACTGCGACTACAACTCCGACTCCAGCTAACCTCTTATGTACCGATTCCGACCCTGAATCTATTAAGTCAGAGCTGGATTATCTGAAGGTCTTGAAAAAAACTCTCTTCGGATTCTCGAATCACGAATTTGCAACATCGGAATCAAAATAAAGTTTTTGGTTTAAGGTGTTGGAGTTATGAAACAGGTTGAAAAAAATCCATTTAAAATTAATTAAAATAGAGTTTTTTTTATTTAAAATGACCTATAAGCTATTGTATTTCATATGTTTATAGGACCTATTCAAAAAAAAAAAAAAAAAAACTCTAGAATTGTTGTCGGATTAGGGGTGAAACAGGTATTCGCCTACTTGATACACCATTTGACATATTGATCACAGGGTAAACTAAATCTAACATTTTTTTTCAAAAATGTTTTTTTAAATTATTTTATAAATCAAATTCATAACTCAAACACCAAAACTAACGTGGAATTTCCCGAGGGTTCCAAAGGGCAAGGGTAAAAGTTAACGTTGTAAAATGTTTGTTATGGAAAAATCGTAAAACTTTTAGAAAAACTGCGATTGGCCAAAAAAGTTAATTCCTTATAAGCTTATAATCCATGAAATTCCCTAACTTTTGACCTATAGGAGTATGGGTGTTGGAGGCTGTTGCAAAAAGATATTAAGGTTATTAAAAAAACCATTTTTAGCAGTAATTTGCAAAAGTTATGAGAAAAAGTCAAACCAATCCTGGATGTTCATAGCACATTTTGAAGGGCTTCAAAAGACCTTTCAAACGCATCTAAGAGAGTTGGAATTGATGAAATTGTACGAAAATGCGAGCAATTTTAAGATTTTTTATGTTTTTTGGACCTCAAACTTCAAAGCCCGTTTTACCCCACTTCCTTTTGTCGTAGAGGGCCCATATTTGGCATGAGTTCATCTCATGTATAGACAAATAAACGCTGAAAACTTCATCCAAATCGGAGCACCTCGATACGCCCTCTAGAACAAACCGAGCAAAATCTACAAAAACTGCCTCTTAAAAGTACTCGACTCCACAGCCCTGGATAAAATGAACTATAATTTTGCAGAGCAGATAAGTTTATGTTCCTCGTTTCTGATCAATGACGAGGTGGCAAGCCAATAAGTCTAAATTTCAATTAAAAAGTGAAGTAAAATGCATTACGCATTAATATAGCTGTTTAATAATCATCAGTTTAAAATAAAATACCTAGTTCCAAAGAGATTTTTTTTTAACAAGAATCATTTTTTTCGGTACTTTACATTTTAACTTCATAAAAGTTCCAACCATGTTTAACTGGTTCAATAGGCCGTCCCAAAAAAATGAAAAATTGTCAAATTTTCGGTGCTCACCCCTAGAATGATAGATTAGGATGTCAGGAACAATGTTTTCATACAACAAAAAATTCCCAGAAATGGTTTACAACTCGCGCGCGGAGCTTGAATGAAAAAAGTGCATTTTTCGAATATTTTTCAGAAATGCGAGTAACAATCATACTAAAGTCATTCAAATTTGGTCGCCTTGGGCTTCAAGTTATAGTTTAATGTCCCCTGAACAAATTCCTGTACAGACATAGTCCATAAAAGCTTGTGTTTGGGAGTGGCAGGGCGTTTTAGGGAGAAAAAATTGTATTTTTTAGCCAAAAAAAATCAAAAATCTCTCCCCAAAACGAGCCAAAAAATTTTGAAGCCATAACTAATGCATTCAGCTTATAGGAAATTTTACGGAGATCATTTTGCTTTTTTTTACATTTAATTTATGTTCACGCAAAGCCGAGATATTTGCATTTTAGTGAACAAAAAGTGGCGAATTTTCAAAATTCTTCGTATATAAGCGTTTTTAGCAAAAAACATTGGCTACTATGATTACAAACGGGAAGTCATATATTTTGGATATTTTTATTTTGCTCGCTCAAAAACGATATTTGTTAATAACATTTCATGAAAAAACATGAGATTTTCTCACAATGTGACGTAAACGACAAATAATCATAAATAAAAATTAATTTTATAAAGGTTCATACACGAAAAAAAAAACAATTCTTAAAATCGTGAATTAAGTTCACGAATGCGAGAACCACGAAGGAATATATTCACGTTTATAGTTCAAATGCACCATACTCATGAATAAATTCCTTCGTGATTCTCACATTCGTGAACTTAATTCACGATTACGAGAATTGATTTTTTTTCTGTGTATCTCCAAGCTGTGAACGTGATTTTTTTATGTATGTACATTCGAATGAAACAAATTCATTTATAAAAAACTTATTTTTTTCAAAAAAAGTTCCCCGTTAGAGCTTTATTTGTTCATATCGACAAGAGCACAGAGCAGTATTTATAAATATGTCGTTTACAGGGCCGTATCTAAAGGGGGTGTTATGGGTGTTCAACACCCCCCATGGAAAAAAATGGCTTACACCCCTAACGCCCCAACAAAGACACGGCCCGAAGGGCCGCCATTTTGTATGATTATCAAAATTAAGACACCCAAAGAAAAACGTCACTCTCACTAGATACGCCATCAAGTGAAAAACTCAACTCTCAGTAAATACGCCCTCATAGAAACATTTGACGCTAAGAAAAAAACTCCACTTTCACAAAACACGCCCTTCTAAAAATATTTAAAAATAACTATGTTCGTTGACGCCTAGAGAAAAAACTAAACTCTCGCTAAATACGTCTTTATAACGCCCCTTTGATCGTTGATGCATAGAGAAGAACTAAACTCTTACTGAATACGCCCTCATAAAAATGTTTGCAATAAAACTAATCGTTTACGCGTTGAAAAAAACCTATACTCCCGCTAAATACGCCTTCATAAAATAATTTAAAATAACTTTGATCGTTGACGCCTTGAGAAAACCAAACTTTCACTAAAATCGCCCTCAAGAAAATATTAAAAAAAAACTTTGATAGCTGACGCCTTGAAAAAACTCAACTTTCACTATATACGCCCTCAATAAAATATTTTTAAAAAATCTTTGATCATTGACGCCGTGAAAAAAAACTCAACTTGCACTAAATAAGCCCTCAAGAAAATATAAAAAAAAACTTTAATCGTTTACGCCTTGAAGAAAACTGTACTCTCACTAAATACGCCTTCATAAAATAATTAAATATAACTTTGATCGTTGACGCCTCGAAAAAAACAAACTTTCACTAAATACGCCCTCAAGAAAATATTTTAAAAAAACTTTGATCGTTGACGCCTTGAAAACAAATAAAGTCTCGCTTAATACGCCTTCATAAAAAAAAATCAAAAAAAAACTTTGATCGCTGACGTCTTGAAAAACTCAATGTTCACTATATACGCCCTCAATAAAATATATATAAAAAAAATCTTTGATCATTGACGCCTTGAAAAAACTGAACTTGCACTAAATACGCCCTCATGAAAATATTTATAAAAAACTTTGAACATCGACGCCTTGAAAAAACCAAACTTTCGCTAAATACACCCTCAAAAAAAATATTAAAAAAAAACCTTGATCGCTGACGCCTTGAAAAAACTCGACTTTCACTAAATACGCCCTCAAGAAAATATAAAAAAAAACTTTGATCGTTGTCGCTTTGAAAAAACTAAACTCTCACTTAACACACCTTCATAAAAATAATTTAAAAAAAAAACTTTGATCGTTGACGCCAAGCAAAAAAAATAAACTTTTACTAAATACGCTCTCATAAAAATCGTTTAAAAAAATTGATCATTGACGCCAAGAGAAAAACTCAACTCTCACTAAATACGCCCTCAAAAACAAAAACTTTATCGTTGACGCCCAGAGAAAAACATCATTCCCGCTAGATACGCCTTAATAAAATAAAAAAAATAAAAAATTTCGTCGTTGACGCCAAGAGAAAAACTTAACATTCACTTAATACCCCCTTATAAGAATATAAAAAAAACTTTGATCATTGACACCAAGAGAAAAACTTTACTCTCACTAAATGCGCTTCATGAAAACATAAAAAAAATCGTTGATGGCCACCGAAAAACTCAACGCTCACTAAATCCTCCCCCATGAAAATATTAAAAAAAAACTTTGATCGTTGACGCCTTGAAAAAAAAACTAAAGTTTAGCTTAATACGCCCTCATAAAAATATTTCAAAAATACTTTGATGGTTGACGCCAACATAAAAATTCAACTTTTATCAGCTACGCCATAAGAAAAATATTTTGAAAAAATTAAAAAGACACTTTGAAAGCTAACCCACAGAGAAAAATCGGAATCTCACTAAAAACGGCCAGCTATTTTTATTATAAAGCCTTTGAGTAACTTGATAGAACCTTACTGTTAGTAAAATACTTAGATCGTTATCGGCCAGATCCAAATCCAACTTTGACTATGTACGCCAACGTGATTTTTTTAAAAATAGGATCATTTCTCCCCAACTGGATACAAAAAAGTACAAATTCGATATCTACTTTTCCTGATCCTGCTGAAATTTGGCGAAACTGTTTATCATATCGAAACATGCAAAAATCTTTTATTTTTTGGCACTGCCCCAAAGTTTTACGATTTTCGCCAATTTAAAAAAAACTTTGGCAAATATTTTGGAAACAAAAAATAATAGAGCAATATTCGACTGCTATTTTTAAAAGAAATTTGACGCTGATTCAATTCAGCGTCATCATTTTGATTAAAATCAAACATGGCAGCATTTAGAGCAATTAGAAAAATGATGCAGGGATGGATGTAGGTAAATTCTACTATAAATATAAAGTTATATTTATAAATTTGAATTTCTCAAAAGATTTCAACTTGCCCTAACATGTAAAGTTTCATTCGAATCAAGAATTTTATGACGCCATATAACTCAGCGTTTCTTAAAAAAAAGCATTCGAGTTTTGCTCTATCATTTTTTGTATCCAAGATTTGTCCAAGATATGGCCATTTGAAAACTAAATTTAAAAAATATAGGTAAAAATCGTAAAATTTTAGGGCGGTACCAAAAAAGAAGGGATTTTTGCATGTTACGATAGGATAAACAGCTCCGCTAAATTTTAAGCATGTTCAGAAAAAGACGATTTCAAGCGGTGTTCCACTTCGTAAGCAATTGAGTGGACAGCTGTCAAATTTCTTTGGAAACATGTACAAATCAATGTTTTTTTTTTGCGATATTATCTTTTTTGATCTACAAACTGTTCTCTGCAATGTGATTGATTCGAAAATGTTTTTAAATGTTATTGTGTGATATGACCGAGGATTGATAAAAAAGTTGTTGGTTGTTATGTTACATTTGACAAGAAAAATATTATCCGTCAGCTTTGATGTTTGTGTTCTTTAAAGAAAGCTAGAAATCTGGTAAGTTTGGTTCGAAAACCTTTTATTGGTTTTGATTTTCCAAAAACTTTATGAGCTTATAGTTCGGGTTTTAAAGAACAACTTTGCTGAAAACATTACAGAGATACGTCTACATCGCCTTATTTTTTTTACAGCTAAAATCAAACTAAGCTATTATTGTTTGTGCCTAAACAAATCTCACTGATGTCTTCGGCAAACTTGTTCCTTAAAACACGAGCTATAAGCTCATGATATTTTTGACAAATAAAAAAACGGCGAAAACCAAAACGCATAGATCTTACGAGTTGATTTCCATTTTAAATTGATTTGGCTTGGGATGCTCGAGTTCGTTACGAATCTGGTTTAAGCTGTGTACAGGTAACAAAAAGGCCCTCCTTTAAAATTTTCCCGAAAAAATTGGGGGCAAAACAAATTACTGATGATAAAAAAAATAATTGAAAAAAACGATCTAAACTGTTAAGGATTCAATAACATTATTTCAATATTTTCAATCACATATAGCACATCAATAATATATGCAAGAATAACAATATTTTCATTTACTTATTGATGTTTAGATAATTTTTTAGCATTATTGTTACAATATATAAAGTAAATTTAAAGTTTTTTTTTGTACGCATTTGTTGACTGTATACGCCCTTCTTATATCACACACACACCCCTAACGCCCTATGGGGGGGAAACACCCCCCATTGAAGAATCCTGGATACGGGCCTGGTCGTTTACGTCACATTGTGAAAAAATCTCATGTTTTTTCATGAAATGTTATGAAAAAATATCGTTTTTGAGCGAGCAAAATAAAAATATTCAAAATATGTGCCTTCCCGTTTGTAATCATAGTAACCAATGTTTTATGTTAAAAACGCTTATATACCAAGAATTTTGAAAATTCGTCACTTTTTGTTCACTAAAATGCAAATATCTCGGCTTTGCGTGGACATAAATTGAATGTTAAAAAAAGCAAAATGATCTCCGTAAAATTTCCTATAAGCTGAATGCATTAGTTATGGCTTCAAAATTTTTTGGCTCGTTTTGGGGAGAGATTTTTGATTTTTTTTGGCTCGTTTTGGGGAGTGATTTTTGAAATTCTTTGGCTAAAAAATACATTTTTTTCTCCCTAAAACGCACTGCCATGCCCAAACACAAGCTTTTATGGACTATGTCTGCACAGGAATTTGTTCAGGGGACATTAAACTATAACTTGAAGCCCAAGGCGACCAAATTTGAATGACTTTAGTATGATTGTTACTCGCATTTCTGAAAAATATTCGAAAAATGCACTTTTTTCATTCAAGCTCCGCGCGCGAGTTGTAAACCATTTCTGGGAATTTTTTGTTGTATGAAAACATTGTTCCTGACATCCTAATCTATCATTCTAGGGGTGAGCACCGAAGATTTGACAACTTTTCATTTTTTTGGGACGGCCTACTGGTTCAATCATGCTTAAAATGATTATGAACGGTGGAAAATGTTTTTTTGCAATTCCGTCGTAACTCGGTGAACCTCGTTTGATTAATGTACGACTCATGCTGAAAAAATCCTCTTTTGCAACTTGTTGCATAAACTACTATTTAAATTGTTTTCGATTGGTTGCACGTTCATTTTCATTGAAATTTTGATGTTGTTTTGAAAACAAATTGTTTGTGCCCCCTTATTTTTCGGCATTTTTAAGCTTCAAAAATATTTGCAACGGCCTAATTGCAAATAAATTGATGTATAAAAATGAATGGAGTGATTTTACAAAATTAAAATGTAAGGAAATTGTAAATTATGACACGTTTATGTTTTTTTAACTTATCAGCATTTGTATCGAAAAGTTAAACTTTTCGTCACTGTTTTAGTTTTTGGGTTGAACAAAAACACGGACGTCAAACTAAAGCGGGGATAAAAAGTTTCATTAAAAATCTAATTCAAACTGTCATATGGAGAGTTTGATGCTCGATTTAAAAAAAAAATAATTTTTAGGTTATTAAATTACCAGCAACAGCACCGCCTCGAGTAAGCACGCAAATTTATGCCACTTACTGGCCAAAAAGATCAAATTTAATGCACTTTTGATCATAATTTATATTTTGCGAGACCATTTCTCATCATTTAGTTGGCACACACATCTACACGCAAGATAAGAGCTTAGCTGCTTAACGAAAGTCTCCATCAATTTCTTTTCACTTGCGCTATCGTTTTCAAAGCGCTTAAGATATGAAATTGCTTCCAACTACCGGCAACATGTTCTTTTGAACATTAGTTAGTCACTCACTTGAAAAGTAATCCCGAAACATATAAATAATTAGCAAGCGCCATAAAAAAAACAAACGCGCCAAGTCTTTTGACGTTTGAATTTTGACGACCCATTCCAATCGAAGGCTGAAGAAAACCGAGCGAGAAGCGAAGGCAAATAAAGAACAAAGGGTGGCCACCAACACCACCAGCAGCGCCTGTTGGAGTGAGCCAGTGATGCCAGGAAACTTTCTCTATAAATGCTACTTTTCGTGAGTGTTCGCTTATAATTTCATCAATTTTGGCAGCACTAAGCAGACCCAAAGAAGAATAAAGAACTAAACTGAAAATAGAAAAATGGGCGTGGCCCAATGCACTCGACTTATTAGAATGCATTTGGGAAATATTTATTTTAAATGCTTGTAAAAGGAATAGAATAACTTTTAGTAAAAATTAAAAAAAAAAAAATGTTCACAAAAAGTTGCTCTACTAGTTGGTGTACTGGGTTTTAGAAAATATCAAGGAACACTTCAGATTATCCAGCATCATTCAAACACGACTACGTATTAGACTTAAAATTGGTATATTTCCCCTATACTCGTTCTGAATAATTATTTTTTTGCAACTTGTTGCATAAACTACTATATTCAATAGTTCTTCGTCAACAGTGACAACAAAATAAAAGAAGAACAAAAGTAGTAGTGTGAGATTTTTGTGTGAAAATTCACAAAAAATAGTTGTTTCAACAGTTGAAATAAAAAGGATCGTGAAATTTACTAAACAACAACTATCTCTACTTATAAAACAAAATGCAAAAACTATGAATACAAAGAGACGAGTTGTTCCTTTTAATTCCGCTATATTCCGCTAAAATGCAAAAAAACACGTCTTGCGGTTTTGTACTTTGAAATTCGACGTATATTTGAATTTTTTCAAACGAGCCCAACCCTGCTCAGAATTATCATCAGTGGAGAAAATGTGTAAACAATTGTTTTCAGTACATTGTACTTAAATGTTTGTAGAAATTGCCTTTTGATTTTTCAAGCGGATTTTTTTTATAATCTAAAAATACCTTCGTAAGATAGGATGTTTTTTTTCAAAAATTCTGAACTCCAATGCTCCTTTAACAACGGTCCAGTGACGAGGGATGAATTGGAACCAAACGAGCAGTGCACTCACTTTGACTGTTTATGGTATTTGCTTTGATTGCTCCGACGCTGGAGCGAGTTATTCATAAAATAACTAGCATTCATTTTACGAGCTCGACTCGCCATCCGTGTCGTTTCCAGGATTGGTTTTGCACAGCTTTTCGATCCCAAAGTGGGCCGTCGTCGTTGCACTTGCCGAGGTTATGATCCTTCCCTTGGCTCATCCTGCTGGGATGTTTGTACATGCGTATTGTAGGTAGCGGCATCCGAAATGGCCTGCAGTCATCGAAATTACGGCAGCTCTTCCCCTGGGAGCGCTCCATTTTATTATGATTGATTCGTTGTGTTTTTCCTCTTTGATTTATGCTCTCTCGCAGTTGAACCCACAACAACATGTTGGACCGGTGGGGGTGGTACTGTGAGCAACCCCACCGTCTCTAATGATGTTTCTTTTATGCGCAGCATACTTGTTTACGCAGACACCCCCTTCCTGGGTGGGTGGCACACTAACCGTGGGGGTATGTTTATGTTGATCTATATACGGGGCGAGAGGCGCGAAGTCTATGAATATTATAGCATCAATAAATTTGCGTTTCCCGACAGCGATGCGATTTTTATTTACCCTCTCCCGGCGGTAGCAAAAGGCATCAACGACAACGACTGCCCCGCAGGCTTTTCCAGGAAAATGCGTACATCATCCAAGGGGAGGGAGGGGAGGCAACAACTCCCCACCCGTTCCACGCTCATCTCGTTAACCCAGTGGAGCAGCAAATGGTGATTTAGTGCTGAATTTAGACGTTCTCAAGTTGTTTTTTGTCGTGTACACTTTTTTTTGTTGTTGTTGGCTTTTCCTCTTCCTGGTGGCAACAACTTATCATAAACCGTTTCGAGTTGGATGAAATTCAATTTATTTGATGATCAACGAGCTGTCGTTGCGGGAGCTTTTGCTACAAATCGAATCCGAGATAATCTATTTTGTTTGATTGTGGGTTGGGAAATTCATTCAACAGTTTTATCGAGCATATATGTTTGAACAATCTTCCATTTGATTTTTTTTAAATTTTATTTATTTGTACCCATTTTTTTGTTTGATATCACAAAAGAGTAAATTTTCCACCAGTGAGAAAATAGGTCTCAATTATAACAAAAGAAGCAAATTTGATCCTCAACACCAGCAAATAACCCTACTAAACTTGTCAGCACTCGAGAAAAGTTTCATTCACTTGTGCAACCGCTTAACCGCATGCAAACCATGGAGCTCACCCGTACACATGCACGCAAACACGGCACTCCAAAAATTGCAACATATTAACTGTAATCTGTTATCTTTCCAAAAAGTGATTCCATATGCATGAGGGATTTTTCCGTACGACGAAGCCGCCGCCGGTGTTAGCGCACGAAGCACAGGGGGTTGTTAGTGTTGGGTTTCCGGGAAACTCCGTGCTCAATTTGGACTAGTCCTCCCCCTTCCTGCCCGAAACTCAACTAGGGTGTGCTAAATGGGTTGGAAATTGTACGGGAGGACACCCTCTTCGGTGCATATCCGAGTTGGTGTTATCCCTTGGTCAGTGGTTTTTGATATTTTTAAACTAAATCGTTGAAGAGTTTTCCTGTATTTGTTTTAAGGCCGTTGCAAATATTTTTCAAAGTGTATGTCGCACCCCCTTACAATATCTGCTCAAAAAATCAGGAAGCAAAAAATGTGTATTTCAATGACTTCAAAATTTAAATGAAAAAAAAATTACTTGAATACAATTTGAAATGCATTTTCCAGCATTGCTAATCAATTTGAGCATGACTGAAACAGTTTAAAAATAATTTGAATTTTTGTGAAATTACGATGTAAAGTACCGCAAAAAGTTATTTTTCGAAAAAAATATTTTTTTTGTCTTAACTTGATATGTAAAACTAATGATTGTAAAACAACTGTACTGATGAAAAATGCATTTTAAAACACTTTTTTCATTGGAATGTTGAAATCTCGGCAAGTTATTTTAATTTTCCATACTTTTGCCCCCCCCCCCCCTCGACTTTGGCAAGAGGCATTTTTTTTATACAACGGCCTAGGGGAAATAGCCGTTCGACCAATTCTCAGTTTTCCGCCATTAAATCAACATTTTCAGATACAATAACAATGGAGAGTTGCTTACTCTCTTTTGTTTGAACTATTCATTACTTTGGAACAGTTAAAAACACTTTATTAAAGCTGTAATTCATGATCAAAGTGCTGATAGGCCGATAATAGAAATAGGCTGGAAATGGTATATTTCCCCTACTTTAAATTATCTATTTTCAGACCTTTTCAAAAGTAAAGCTATATGTTTTAGAATTTTAACGGTGCACATCAACCAGAGCTTTTACACCCAGATTTTTGTTACAGACATTTTAGTATCTTCAAAACTACGGGTACTATCGAAATATTTTTTTATTCATCCCCTAAAGTACTGTCCATAAAGTAATTTACAACAACTTTGACTAATTTTGCAACACCGTTGTTGCAGGATTGGGTCCGTAAGTTTGACAATTTTAGAATAATAAGACAACAACTTCCTTCGTTGCTGTGCACCCTTTTAACATTAAAAATACTACCAATAGTTTCCCTGATGTCGGCAATAGAAAAGTACAGGACACATAGAAAAAAACATTTTCATCGATTCGACTTCAATCAGAATCTTCTACATTAGAAATCACTAGACGAGCTTCGATCTAAAAAATCGCCAAAAATCCATTTTTCAACCAATTTTTGATCTTTAAAAGCATTGGAAAGAAGAACTCTTAAAATTCTAGAAAATTTTAGGGTTGGAAGTTTGACTTGTTTTATGTGACTTTAACAATGCACAGTTGTCCAGATCGCAAAATTAAGTGGAAAATGAATGTTCGAAAAATGGTGAAGTTTTTGAGCTTTGGTGACTTGAAGAGTGTTGTTGCAAATGAAAAGGGGCAACTTTTGGTTTGATTCAAAATTAGGGTGGTTCACAATTAAAAAAATAGGGTGGTTCTGGACCACTGTGCAATGTTTTTAAAAATGTCATTTTTTCTGGGGTCAACTTTGGCTGTATTTTTCTAACATTTCCTATATTTTTGGTAAAAAGAAGTATGCAGTAATTTGTGTAGTGTCCCAGACTATGCCCCTACGCATTTATTAACAATCTGAATAATAATGGTGCCATTCTATAGCAGAAAATGTGAAAACGAGCAAAAAAAATTAAAAAGTGACTGTAAAAACATTAAAAAATTAGACAGTTTTGGGCTGGATTTGCTCATAAAGTAAAATAATGGTACTTAAAATTGATGTGATAAATCACCGATTGTGATTGGACACTCAATAATATTTTAACTGAATGAATGTTCATGAAAAAGAAAATCTAATTTCTAATAAATAAAAATAAAAAAAGCAATTCAAATTTTTTGTGAGACTGTATCTCTGAAACTAATTGCCCTTTTTTTTCAAAGTTTGAGAGAGAAAATTACATGATTTTTTTTCTGCTTTTCAAAAAAAATCTGAGATGCTTTTCTTTCAAGAATTATTTTTATGCTCGAAATCCTATAAAAATCGACAATTTATACATTAAAATAGCTATAATATAAAAACGGTACATTTTATAAAAAAAAGTTGAATGCTTTTCTATTGTAAAATCGACCTTACTTGGAAAACAAAGTTTTATTGTGTATTTGTCCAATGTTTCTGTATTAAAAAAAACTGTTTTTTATTTAAAAAGTCAAAACCAGATTTTTCACCATCATGCACTATGGCTCAAAAGAAATATTTTTTAAATCCTTTAAATCCGTACCGATTTTTTTCTAAAATTTTCTAATCATAACCAACAACTTTGCTGAAGTCACCAAATCGATCAGAAAATCGTTATATGGGTCATTCCATCTGAAGCGGAACAGCATTTGAAAATTACCCTCTCCGATCCTGCTCAAATTTGGCTGAGCTGTTGATACTATCAAAACATGCAAGAATCCCGAATTTCATCCAAATCGATCAACTCCCTCCATTTTTGTACCTCCCCAAAAAATCGACTTTTTGGCGATTTTTGGCCAAACCTCCTAGTTTCAAACGGCGTTAGCTCAGGAACCACAAATCTCAGAAGGTCGTTCTTGGACTCAATTTTGAAGGAAATTGGGCGTAGAATCCATTTCCGTGATCATAATGTTGATTAATTTATTTTTTCTACCTGTATTGCGCAATTGAAAACTTTAAACGGCCGTATCTCAAAACACCCCAACTTATTTTTTTTATTTGACCTCACCATCGTGTTCCCCGGCCAATTTTACATAAGAATCACCTATCGACAGAAATGAATATGTTTCGTTCCAGAGATATCGAATTTTAAAGTTTTGTGTTTTAGAGATTACCTGCATCAGCTTCATTCGCCGCATCTGCTAGAAGCACACAGGCGGGTTGATCAATAACTGCTACCTGGCAATTTATTGAAATAATATTTCATCATAAATAATCTTCATCAAATTGAGCAAAAATTAACTGTATAATACTGTAGGAAACTGAAGTTTAATCGCAAATGTTTATCTGCTCAAAAAAATTAATGAAGTGAATTTCTGTGTAAACCCACTGGACAGAGCAATGACGACACACAGTAAAGGGCAGAATTGGATTCCGACGGAGCGAGCAGGAAAATGCAATTAATCTTGTTAGTAACACTGAAAAATAAGTGCACGATACATTATTGAGTAAAAATATGAATTAAAATGAATAAAATTTGTTGATACGTTGTACTCTAGTGAAGGACGATCACAAGGAGTAGGAAAAGGAATTCTGGTAAGTATAAAACTGAAAAATGTAAGAAAATCACAAAGTTTGATCTGCTGCAAAGCGGCTAATTCTCCAAATTTAGTTGCGATGATTTCGACACCGTCCGAACAACAGTGTTTTTTTTCATCTATCATTCTTGGATTCTTGGAACACAATACGGCTGCTGTCCTCACGTATAAGGATTTTTTTAATTAAATGTACCTTGACCAAAATCATATTTTAATGAAATGGAGCTGGCTCACTATATAAAAATTGATTTAATATGATCAATCTAAACCATAAATCAGAATTATGGTAAAGTGTCAATAATAAACTATAATAATAATAATAATAAAGCAGGTTTTGGGGTTTTTGCTGAATGGCACTATTTTGCTCCACTTCATTAATTTTTTTGAGCAGATAAACATTTGCGATTAAACTTCAGTTTCCTACAGTATTATACAGTTAATTTTTGCTCAATTTGATGAAGATTATTTATGATGAAATATTATTTCAATAAATGGCCAGGTAGCAGTTATTGATCAGCCCGCCTGTGTGCTTCTAGCAGATGCGGCGAATGAAGCTGATGCAGGTAATCTCGAAAACACAAAACTTTAAAATTCGATATCTCTGGAACGAAACATATTCATTTCTGTCGATAGGTGATTCTTATGTAAAATTGGCCGGAGAACACGATGGTGAGGTCAAATAAAAAAAAATAAGTTGGGGTGTTTTGAGATACGGCCGTTTAATGTTTTCAATTGCGCAATACAGGTAGAAAAAATAAATTAATCAACATTATGATCACGGAAATGGATTCTACGTCCGATTTCCTTCAAAATTGAGTCCAAGAACGACCTTCTGAGATTTGTGGTTCCTGAGCTATCGCCGTTTGAAACTAGGAGGTTTGGCTAAAAATCGCCAAAAAGTCAATTTTTTGGGGAGGTACAAAAATGGAGGGGGTGGTCCGATTTGGATGAAATTCGGGATTCTTGCATGTTTTGATAGTATCAAGAGCTCAGCCAAATTTGAGCAGGATCGGAGAGGGTAATTTTCAAATTTGCACTTTTTCGTGCACAGTTGAGATGGAATGACCCATATGGAGTTTTGTATGGAAAAACTAAGGATGCAAAATGTCTTCTTTTGACATAGGGAATGCAAAGTTTCATCCAAATCAAAAAATGAAAAAAAAACCGTCGTGAAAAAATTGTGAATTCAGCAAAACAATGCAAAAGGGTCGTTGAGGGTTTGTAATCAATGAGTGTGTCCTGCTCACGCTAGAGGATGTTATGAAAAAGATACACTCTTTGTTTACAAACCCACAATGGCCCTTTTGCATTGTTTTGCAAGAAATTGTAGAGAATAACTTGTTAAGTAAAATTCATAAGCAACATCCATAAGCCATGTGTACACCCCCTCCCCCTTTTTCTGGACAATTGTTCATACGTGCCTGGACCGTCGACAAACCTCATTAAATTTCATTTCATACTTTCAGGACAGGACTTTTTTAGTCAAAATTGGGGTAATATTCCTTTTTAAAAGAGGTAATATTAAACCTTCCAATTAGACACCTTCCAAATAAAAAAAATGCTGTGTGATTAAATCAAATTTATTGAACATTTCATGTTCAAGTGTTGTAAATTTGGCTAAAAATTAATTTTAAAAATGTTGGATGAAAAACTGTTAAAAATGTGTGAAAATTTAGAAAAGATAAATAGATCAAGTAAAGTTTTTATTTAATATTAAAGTTTGATGAAATTTTCTGGGACTTTTTACTATGCGCAGCCACCGCTGCAACGGATAGCAGCAATGTTTGGCCCGCTTCGGTAAATGTTTTGCCTGTGAGTTTTCGGCAATTTGGAGCTGTTTTCCATTTTCAGCTCCAACTTTGATGCGAAGTTAAACTGCACTTGATTAGTTGTTGGTTGGGTAGTTTTGGATGGATCCAAGCACCTCTAACAGCTAGCGCATCAGCCTGTCATGTTGGTTATTGTTTGTAGGGATAAGGATAAGACTTGCTTCTGCTAAGGATTCTCAGTTTGAGGATAGTTTCTTCAAGCATAGCTGCTCCCGAATGGAATTCCGGCTCACTTACGAGCGGGTGGCTTTTTAGATTCGGCCATTATTTGCTCTTAGTGTGGTGAAAAGCCACTCACTACGGTGCAGAGGAGAGGTTAAATACTTGAATTTATTACTTTGTGAGGGTTGAGCGTTTGAGAGTGGGGATACCCAGAATATTATGCAATAATTTCCATCCCCCAAAGTACTTTGGATGTTCACCGTAGCGTTTATCATCACACTTTGTATGGCCTCTTGGCCAGGTCTTCGGAGTGCATCCTCAGCAGTGTTGAACGCCACCGTTTGGCTTGTTTCCATATCGTCCTGTTTCTGTCATGAGAGATTTCATACGTTATCTTAATATAGCAGCATCCAGCAGACCCGGGAAAGATTGTGTGTTGCTACAAGAAGAGAAAAGCTGCTCGTTTGCTGGAGAACAGAGGAGAAAAAAGTTTATATTAAAATATTCTGTATCATCTTGATACGTTTATGAATATTTTCACTACATCAAATTAAGTCTGGGGGATAGACGTTTTAGATCGTGCCAAGCGAGCAGAGCAGAGCATCGCTGGAACATTTTATCCCTGATCCTTTTCCATCCACCACCCCTCGGGTTGAGCTTGCAGGGTGGTGCAGTGTCTAGAGGGCAACTTGTTTTGTATGCGCATATCATCCGGCGTCTGTGTTAGTGTGACTCGAAACACACGTGGAGAAAGAGATTAGAAATACATGCGATGCACTTTTGCATATTATAAGTCGGCTAGGGATCTGTCCTAAAATGTCGAGCAACAGTATTGCATTGGGACTTTAAGCAGTGTGCGAAGAATTATGCAGAAAGATGTAGAACTTTTATCGGAAACGGAACCGGGTCCTGGTCGTTGCAACATGGAGTTGAACTACATGTTTTGGGAGAGAGAATTGAGGGGTTGCGTTTGTACGTCGTTTAGTGTGGATATGTCTGGAAAAGGTTGAAAGGTTCTGATTTTAAAACAGAATTCCGAGAACAGGATAGTTCAAATTTTATTGAAGATATCGATTTTTTGATAAACAGAAAAATCTTCTTCAAAAGGCCACTGATGTAATGAAAATTTTAAACATATTTCAGAAAATGAATCAGTTCCAATCAGAAAATCAGAAAACATTAAGCCATTAAGGAAAAAATCATGTCCTAGCCGAGCATCAAGCCACAAAGAATTCCATTTCGTCGCCCATCGACAACACATTACCGGTTTAGCAGTTTCACTTAAAAGAAAAAGAAAGATCTCAAACTTTTCCGCATTGCACTCTCCCAATGAAGCCCGCTCAACTTTCCCGGACGCGCGCGACTGGAAACTTGCAAATTTATGCTTTTAATGCAAACCCGCCGCTTCTTTCATCGACAGGAAACCTTTCACACCAAATAGCTGCAGCACCGTTAAAACGTTACTTCCGCCGTAGACTCTTGGCTGGCTGCAACCCTACACAGTCGAGGGAGATTGCTCACATGAATCAAAGCTCACCACACCGCACCGATTCGAAAGTTTTCGCACTTTTGCACGAAACCTGAGAAGTCTTTTTGGTTGTGGCACTTGGAAAGTTCCAGAACAATTTACGAAAAAGATTTTTAACATTTAAAAGTTTTAGAATTTCTTTGCAGCTACAATGTTCAATATTTTAAATTGTTTGAAAAATCTTGTCAACTTCTGTGGATTTTTTCTTAGTTGGGAGCATTGAATAGCAATTGCAGTTACGCCAAAGTTGAAGAGAGCTAGACTCCCACGGGGAGTTGTGTGTCTCACCGTCGGGAATCTGGTTCGTGAGTTTCGTTTGACTTTTTGAACGTGAAACGCGAAAATGTTCGCGCCCCCCCACCCGCCTCGCTTTCCCGGAAAACCCGTCACGGAAGAAAATTGTCAAATTAATGTAGTTTTAATGGAAAATTTCCACCATTTTCAAACTTTGCATCCCAGCATCCGACACTGAGTGGCAAAAGTAGTGCAAAATAGCATATGCACAAGGCACACGGAAAACGCTTGCCGTTGTCGCGTCGCGCCCGTCACCCGTGTTTGAGGGAAAACGGAAAAGTTTTCGAGTAAATTTTATATGCGGTGAAATTAATAAATTCGAAAACTTTTCCGCCATTTCTCGGAAAGCGGTACCCGAAGCCCGCCGTGTGCTTTTACCGCGTGCACCACAATTCGTTGCCGTCGTGCTAACTTGTCGCACGTGCTTTTTGAGCCATATAGAGTTAAGAACGCCATTTTGTGCAGCTCACAATGCCTCATCTTTTGACTTTCACAGATCCCCAAAATTCGATTTCAATCCTGAGATATTCAATGAAAACCAAAAAAGCTCCGAATTTTTTTGTCACTTTTCATATGAAAGAAGTTTCAATCTTGTCGTGCTATCTTGTCACTCCTTGAAAACAGATGTAAGTGCGACAATTGGCCAAAGGGATTTCAGGTCAGAACGCGTTTGGCTAACGTACAAGTTAGACTACCATAAACATTTGTAAATATAACTCGGGACTCCGGCAACCAACTTCAACCAAACTTCGGGACAATTCACAGAATGCTCAGCCAAACAAAACGTGTTTGTTATTGTTTACATTGCGTGCTTTCGTTTTTGTTTATTCAAGGTCAAACATTAAAACGCGTTTTTCTCGGAACGTCGAAATGGCGGGTGCGACAAGATAGCACGACGACGTCGAATTGCACTTGTTTTTGACTTGACGCGAATGTGTGAGGGGGTGGGTGTATTTTAAAATCATTTCCCCGTTGTATTAACCTTTGATTAAATTTTAACCTCAGCAGCGGTGGCGGTGGATTCACCGAATTAAATCCTCTTTAGCGCACTTTTGGGAGAGGAGTCACAGTCTGGTGGCGTGGTTGGGTAGCTAGTTGAGAATAGTGGGTTAAATATTTAACTCTTATAAAACTTCTGTCAAAGTATTTTTCTTTCCTAAATAAAAAAAAAAACTTTATTAGCGAGGCCCAAAATTATAAAGTTTTAAATTTGTATAGCTTCAAACCGTAAGAGTAACACGGAGAAAAAAGAGTTCCTAAAATCGTGAACACGCGTTCATGAAATTGGGAACCACGAACAAAGTGTTCAAATTTCATGGTAGGGGAGACTGGGGAGATTTGATCCCCTTTTTTTGTATCGCACATAACTCTGTCAATTCTCACAAAACTATGAACTTTTTGCATAAATTGAAAGCTTAAACATTCAACTATGTTTGGCTGACAAGGGTATTTGATCAGATAAACTCTTCGAATCATGCCAAGCGTTTTAAAAAAATATTTTAAACCGGCATTTTCAAAGTGTTGGGGGTAATTTGATCCCCCTTTCAGCATTTTTTTTTACAGCAATTTCACATTAAACCTGTACGTTTGTGTTCAAAATTAAAAAAAGTTTAGCATGCAAAATATTTAAAAACTTAAAATTTTCTTTTTTAGACCAAAATTGAGCATGTTTACAAAAGCTGGTAATTTTTGTTTACAAAACTTTTGAAAAATGATTCAAACTGCAGTAAGTTATGGACAACTATACTAAAGGAAACTATGTACGATAACCCAGCCCAATTATTTAATCTTGAGGCTGATTC